>NC_064424.1:20985000-21347500 GCF_023375975.1 Astyanax mexicanus | reverse complement strand
TGAACCCCAAAACAGCTACTGTACAAAGAACTGTGTCAAGGCAAGCCTTCAGTTGGCAGGCAAAATAAACGCTTTAAAGATTGTCTTAAGATGTTCCTCAGGGACGTGATATTCCATCGACCCTAGCAAGTGGGAATCACTCGCCCTGGACTGACCAACCTGGCAAAGCAAGCTCAACACAGAAGCTTGTGTGCAGCAAAGAGCAGACCCTCTGGACTCAACGGACAGTTCTGGTGGAAACAGGAGAGTTGAGGTGCACATTGAATTCTGCCGTGATTTGGGCAGTCGTGGTTTTATGTTTTTTGGATACAATCCGGGTTAGCACCCGAACATCCCTTTCAGACAGCTTCCTCTTGCGTCCACAGTTAATCCTGTTGGATGTGGTTCGTCCTTCTTGGTGGTATGCTGACATTACCCTGGATACCGTGGCTCTTGATACATCACAAAGACTTGCTGTCTTGGTCACAGATGTGCCAGCAAGACGTGCACCAACAATTTGTCCTCTTTTGAACTCTGGTATGTCACCCATAATGTTGTGTGCATTGCAATATTTTAAGCAAAACTGTGCTCTTACCCTGCTAATTGAACCTTCACACTGTGCAATTGTGCAATTGATGTGCAATTAATGAAGATTGGCCACCAGGCTGGTCCAATTTAGCCATGAAACCTCCCACACTAAAATGGCAGGTGTTTCAGTTTCATTGTCCAACCCCTGTATATTGCTTGCCAAAAGTTTGAAGTTTTGCTTTCACTAGGATTTACCTTAAAGAAAGGAATGCTATGCCATGGCCATGCATGAAATGGATTATTGCAGGACACCATTATTACAATTACTACTATCACCAGCTTCTTATTTAGGCTTTTAAATTTCTTTGCTGATTGAAATTTGAATTATATAGAATTTATATTTCGAACAATACATGCAGTATAATATTAGTTTGAGCATAAGATTATGCTTGTGTACCTCTATAGAATGTAGTCACACCTGACGCTGTCAGTCTGTCTGCTCTAGTCCCTGTTTGCCCCAAAGACTCTAACTCCCAGCATGCTCCTGTTATGAACTACAATGACTCCTCTCCAGTGTACTGATTGGTTGATTACTCGATTACTTCCAGGTGTGTCCCCTGTATATCGTTGCTGTCTAATGAAAAACACTTATCACCGAAACTTTACAGGAGAGAAAAAAAAAGCCTGTAAACTTTCAATGGAAGTCAATGTAAAAAGAGTTTATTTCTGGTCAGTTTCTATTGGTCTGTTCATCAATAAATTTTGGCACAGTGTAAGGGACATTTTTTCTGTTCAAATTATGTAGTAAACTAAAAATCAATAAAAATGGAGATGTGTTTTTCATAGGACAACGACGATATATAACCCCCCCCCCCCCCCCAGGTCCTCTTGTTCTCTGCCGAGTATTACCACAACATGGTTTCCATTGTTTTCCTGTTTTCTAGATCCTGACCTGTTTTTCTGTTCCTTGACCCCTCTTATCATAGCCCTTTTACAACTGTCTTTTTGTTACCGACCTCCTGCTCTGTTTCCTAACCATCCTCTTAGCCTAGTCCTTCTTTGTTGAGTTTGCCTGGCCTATTACGATTTTTGGTACACTGTAAAAAGTGTAGCCCTGCTCAAATTAAAAAAATTGATGTCCATTTGTTGCATCTAAACTATTTAACTTCACTCAATCTAAATAAAGTCAATTGTTACAACCTGATTATTTTATTTTGACATAAACCATATTACTTCACTCGACCCAATATTAATTATTCACCTTGATCCAAGTTAAATTCTTTACATTTCAGTTTCGGAACCAAACTAATACATTTAAATTGAACCGACCTTAAAAAAAAAAAAAATCATGGCAGCATATTCAGAAGTTCCAGAAGTTACTGTGGCGTGGAAGAGGACGGATTACCAGCGAGATTCGTTTCAGTGCTCTCTTACTCTTTTTATTTTGCTCTGAGGAGGACACTAAGAGCTGAATTTACATGGGATTCCACTTTTGAATGTGAAACTAACTACAGCTCCAACGCAGCTAACCCCACTCCCACACACAGAAAACACACAAAGGGTGAGGCACAAAACAACCACATAACTGATAACTACATGAATAATACTAGAACAGTGATAATAAAACATGACATGAAACTCTGGGATAAACAGTAACATAAACACGCAGAAAAACACCCACTTCCCCCAACAGGGTGAGCTCCCATAATTCCTTGCGCCCCCCCTCCAGTCCCGACGCCACAATACCATAAGCATGCGTTGCTATCTCGCGAGCGCGTTCAGGCACTTTCTCCCTCTCTCATTCTCTCTCTCGCGAGCGCGTTCAGGCACTTTCTCCCTCTCTCATTCTCTCTCTCGCGAGCGCGTTCAGGCACTTTCTCCCTCTCTCCCTCAGTGCTCTGAAGCACTTCTCTACAACTTCTCCCGTGCTCCACAGTGCGCATGCGCAATTCATGTTTGATTCAAATTAAAAATATTACATCCTTATCTCTTTTCTTCGAGTATGATTTCAGTGGAACCAAAACATTTGGTTTATTTCCTTCAGAATTGTAATTAATTTAGTCTGAATCAAAATTGACACATCAAAATTCAAAAAGGTTGAGTTTCACAATAAAGTCAATAATTGTACTATGTGTTCAATCATATTTATTAGCTTGAATGAACAGCTCCATGCTTCACTTTTTACAGTGTATGTCCTGTTTATCTGCTGCCCTGTTTATTTTGTATTTTATTTACTTATTTACTAAATAAACCAATGTACTACATTTAGCACGTGCCTCCGCTTTCCCTGGCTCTCGTGTTAAATACAAAAGCACAAATCAATTAAAATAAAATTTGAAGATCAGTTATTCATTACACCATAGCATTCATTGTGTTTGCACACAGGAACATCTCTGGACTGTCTTTTCATTTTTAGCAAGCCATCAGAAACTCACAGCTAGGGCAAACAGTTGGTCACCAAACTGAATAAAAATAAATAAATAAATAAAACACCTACAAAGAGGGAAAATGGCTGCAATTACATCCTGATGCTGAAACAAAGTATTATTCTCTGACTCAATGTGAGATTAAATGTGCACAGCCTGCACTAGACACAGGGCATTGCTGTGACCCCTGAGTCATTTCACAGTGTTTATTTTTTCTGCCCAGGTGAGGTTTTCCGGCTTTAGGACACTGTGGGGTTCTGGACATCATACTGCAGAACTGCTTGTTGTAGGAAGCAGAAGGGAGGAAGGTGATTTCAGTCTGAAAATAGAATTATATTTACCCAGACATTTTATTACGTGTTCTATTGTCCTGAGGTTTACACATAAAGAACATTTATAATTACAGTATATCAACATCCTGTCTGTTGATGTCACAGCAAGGTCCTTTATACTTTGACACCTTCCTAAAATAATGATTATAATTTATAATCCTTGAATAATTTATTCAAGAAACTTTTTTTTTTTTTTTTTTTAGTTTTTCAGGAAACATAAAACATATCACAGCTGTTATGGCTATTTAAAAATTAGCAATGGTTTGAAAGGATAAAGTTGAGCAGTAGAACCAACCAGAAACAATGCTAATTGAAAATATAAAAAAAATATATATATTTATTAAAAAGACAGAGAACAGTTAACATTTTAACAGCCACACATTGCATCTAGTGCATTTCTTTCTTTCTTTTTTTTATAATTTTGTTTCTAATTTTTCCCATTTTCTCCCCAATTTACATGGCCAATTACCCAACCCACTCATTAGGACTCCCCCTATCACTAGTAATGCCCCAACACACCAGGAGGGTGAAGACTAACACATGCTTCCTCTGATACATGTGAAGTCAGCCACCGCTTCTTTTCGAGCTGCTGCTAATGCAGCATTGCCGAGCAGCCAGCGCACTCGCGACTCGGTTCCGATACATCAGCTCACAGACGCACTGTGCTGCAGACATCACCCTAGCAGTGATGCAGGGAGAGAGTGCCATCTACACACCCAGAGAGAGCAGGGCCAATTTTGCTCCTCTCTGGCAGCTTGATGGCAAAGCTGCATGAGTTGGGGTTCGAACCTGCGACCTCCCGCTAATAGTGGCAGCGCTTTAGACCGCTGGACCACTCGGCACCTTCTAGTGCATTTCTAGCAAAGCTTTATGGAAGCACAGAGAGTGAACTCAGGCAATGAAATCAAAGCATACCTTTTATTTGGAAAATAAATGTCCTTGAACACCACCAACACCATAGATAAATAATTACTTGTGACAAATATATATATATATATATATATATATATATACTATGTAAAATTTGTCAGTTTGCTTCCTGTGTTATTATTACCATGTGTATTTATCTGCCTGAATGGACATCGAAATTTCTTATTCACTTGTGCCAGACAAGCAGACAAGCGTTAATGTCAAGCCCTGCATTTAATCGAAAAATCTCTTTCAGAATTGCAGGGGGGGGGAAATGTAATGAAGGGAAAATAGAGAAAATAGAGAAAAAAATACCTACAAAGGGTCAATGCACTCACAAAACACATAATACAGGCACAAATAAAGCAGAAAAAGCTGAAAATCAGTGGGCTAAACTTATTAAGACAACTTAGAAAGAGAGAGAGAGCAAGCATAAGATGGAATATGGAATTTGTGAGAGCACAAGCACTAACATTTAGACATAGATCATTTCATTTCATTGGACAATGGAGGTGTGCTATTCATCAAAGGTATTTACTTTTTATCATTTTACTACACCAAGTCCATTTTACACCAGAGTTCTCCTTGAAACTGAAGAGTTGAAGCTAAGCTAAACATAGACAACTGAAGCTAAACTGGAGAGCTAAAGCTAAAGCTAAACCTGGACAGCTGAAGCTAAACGTAAATGTATGTTTTTGTATAATACTAAACTTGGGTATTCTGTGTTCAGCCCCATGTGCTCATCATGTCTTCTCATATTTATAGAGAATATATATTATATTTATATACCAAGAAAAGAAGGGGGTCTTAGTCTGGTTCCCAAATGTATTCCAGAGTGGTTTATTTGTGGTGAGAAATCTGGCTGTTCAGGTGTAGTTAAACTTGATTAATTACCCAGATACTGTACAACTACAGCTAATAACAAATGTCTGTAAATGCCATATCTGTCGCTGCTCCATGCTACACTGAACTGAAGTACACATTTGTCTGAAACACAGGACCGTCTTAATGCATTTGCTTTCTTTCTCTGACTCAGATAGGTCTGACCAATCAGCAGAGACAACGGGATCACATGTTTTTTTGTAACGCACTATTATGCATTCATATTTTTCCTTTTGTGAAACCAAATTTTATAAAAAAAAAGGAAAGGAAACAAACTTGTTCCCACTGATTTGGTCAAGAGAAATGAACTAGAGATGTGAAGCATCCTTAGTTATTTATTCACTTCCTGCTTCCTAAATTCCTTAATAATAATAAAAGTTACACATCAGGAAAGGTGACATTGATCTTATTTAAACTCTACACAGAATTTCATGTAATGCATGATGATTCTGAAGAAGATATTCATGGAACAGATAAAAGCTTTAATTATTCACTCAAACTTTTTAATCAAGTTGTCAGACAGTTAATTATTTGCGCATAATTTTAACGGCGATTGTCTTCTCTGTCTTCTCTTATTTTTTCTAGCTCTTCAGCTGTTGTCATGGTGATAGACATCGATGTGCCTTTGCCCATGGCCTTGTGATACAGCTGGGTCACATGGGCCTAATTACTGTACTTCTAATCGACTCCATTAGCGTCATCATTAGTTCTGACCCGGGGTGACCACGACAGGAGGCCGCCGCCGCCATTTCTTTGTGCTTTTGATTCCGGTGGTACTTTGTTCAGCGAGCGTTGTTTTGGTTAATAATTAGTAACCAGGACCTCTGGAGGACTTTGTGCCAGCCTGTGGATCTTATGATCGATACACTTAATTATATAATAGACATAAATGTTTCCATTAGTTTTAACCTAGGGGTCACAGATTGCTCGGAATTCCACTCGAATGAATAGGACACATCGGCATGTCAAATGACAGGAAGGCTTTTCACACACCTCATTTACCACTGTTACAAAGAGTTATATGTTATTAAAAAGAGGACAAATTAATATTCATGCCTGCTCACTGGCATTTCTGGCCTTATTTTTTTCATCTTTCAATTTAGTCATGGGAAATTAAATCATTTTTGTCTATTTTACTCTGAATGAAGTGGCAAATAGTTTTGGTCAATGACTGTAAAATCATTTTAATTGACAAAAAAAAAAAGTGCAGCTTCACTAGACGACTGATTAATGAATACTTCCTCCATTTTGATGCATTAATGGGGACATATTATGTAAAAATCTTTTTTTCGGGGCTTTTGTATTTTCAACTTGGGTCTCGACCGCCTCTAAAACACTCCAGTCTGTTTTCTGTGAAACAGCTTAAATAGTTTGATGTCAGGAATGGTTGTTTATCATGTAACCAACTACTCCTCTAAGTAAAGACTTCTGTTAAAATCCACTTTTTCTTGTTCTTGGTGAAACACAATAGGTCTCTCTAGGAGTTGTATATCTTGCTGCACATAAAACTGTTCCTCAACCTCCGTTGTCTGCAGCAGCTAGTAAAAAAGAAAATATTCAGAAAAACAAGTAGATCAGGAAAAGCATTGTGTCTATGTCAACCCGTGAATTAGAATTAATGGCCTTGCCCACCTTGGCTCATGACCGTAGAGCGTTCATGATGCCAGGCAGCACAATTTCTCGTCAGATAGGAGCTAACAGCGTTAGAACCTGCATGGCAATGCGTTCCTGTGTTATTTGTGCAAATAACACATTAGACTTACATGCTCTGTCCAGTAATTCAGAGCTAAGGAACAAACGGTTAGAATTAGTCTATGGAGGAACACCACCAGCAAAGTACAATTGAGATAGGTAGGTGTATTGTGATGGAAATTTATTTGTTTAAGGTGATTCAGTTTCAGTATCAATAAGGAGGGTGTAGCGTTTTGTTTCGTTTTGTCCATTCTATTATTTTATTTCTCAACCATTTCCATAGTCAATACATGACAACTTACAAGGATTGGAATGTTCGTACGTGGCGTGCAGGGCAACTCATCCCGTAAGGGGGTTAGAAACATAGGTGGCACAGGTTACTGACCAAAGCGGCAGGTTCTGTAAGCTACGTGTCACAAAATGTTAAGCTTCACCCTCGCCCCAGTCTCTAGAAGGTACCGGACCGGCCTGTCACGTCTCTAGCCTCTCCTTTCACACTCCCGAACTCCATTTCCCATGAACCCACTGGTGATGAAGTCACTGTCAGCCGCTCACCTTCACCCAATCGCATTGCGCTCCCCCGTTCAGACTCTCCTGTGTTCTAAGTTGTTCCGGTTCATAGTATAATTCTATGTTTTGTATATATAGGGTTCTGTTAGCATGTGTTCTTTGCGAGGTATTGTTGACTCGTGTTGCATACTGAGCGTTTTTCCAAACCTTTTTCTGCCTGGCCTTTTGTTATGACCCTTTTTTCTGTATTACGAATTTTGCCTTTTGTCTTTGCCCTTATCGGATTTGTCGTATTATCGGACTGTCTCTCTGGCTTCGGATCTTGGACTGTTTCCTGTATTACGTCTTCTGTTTATACTGTGAGTTCTGTTCGATCTGTTATCTGGCTGTGATATTCTGTTTACGGCTCTGTAAATAAACCAGTCTTTACCTTTTATTCGGCAAGCGTCACCCCTATTTGTCTGATGTTTCACGGCCAGTACTGGCCAGGTGAGGTATGTGGGGACATGGACTTTTGCCATATAAGGCAATATGCCTGAGGGAGAATAAAGAGGGTACAAATACGTTGAGAGCTTGGATATACGGAAAGGTGAGATTTGAACGCATGCTTGTAATGTATTCTGTCTTTTCTCCATTAAATAATTCGCTACTCACTTGATCCAGACTCAGATTTCGTGTTTTATTCTGTCACTAATTTTTTTTCCCACCACAGTATGTTTACAACAGTTCTGTTTACACTAGTTAAAAGTAAAAACACCCCGCAGAGTTTTTTTCCAACTACCGGGGCGGCTCTGCCGGGGCTCAGCCAACAAAACTCTGGGGTGGATTTTTACTTTCTGGACCTGGACTACCCACATCTGTGTAAGTAACTTGGTTTAAATAGGATCTCCGGTGGATTTCTTGTTTACAGAGACTCTAAGACTAGGTCAGTGGCTGAACTGCACTTAGCAGGGCATTACACATGTTGCCAATCAAAGGCGATATGTTTGCATGTATGAATATTTATAAGCAAGTGCTGAAATCCTATTGTTTCTCCCCTCCCACTCCTCTACTGGACTAAAGCAGTGTTATACAGGATCGACAGAGCACATTTTTTTTTCACAAGAAACAGCTTATAGGCATTTATTCATAGTTGAGACCACAACTAGACATTTAAAAATATATGAAAAAAACTAAATGAAAAATTAGACTAGAAGGTCAGTCAATCTGAACATTTTCAAGACCAAGAAGAAAAAGAGTTACTCTGTTGATCAGAAATGTTTATCAGAGTTACCAGCCTCAGAAACTGCAAGTTTTTACAGCACTTTTAAGTTCACCACATGATTCCTTATGGGTATTAATACTGACTTTAGAAATAATTAACAATGTAGGAAAAAAAACTAATAAAAAAAAAATGAATGAGAAGGTGTATGTGCTGTTATATAGTCATGAATGGATTTAGAGAAATGCTCTATACAGACTTTCTAATAAAGAAACTTTAAAATAAAGAAAAAAAAATCAACCACAGATCACAGCAGACCATTTCAACATTAAACTAATTAAGAGTCCCTTGCTGGGTTCAAAACGAACATTTTTGTCTTACATTTACATGTATGTAAATGATGTATGATGTTTTTTTTTTTCTAAAATTAGGTGTTAGATTTACAACAAATGTAATGGGACACACAGCTTCAGAAAAGTTCCACTTATGTCATGTCAGTCCAAAGAATATTTCCTTAAAGTCCTGAGGATCACCAAGATGTTTTTTTTGGTAACTGTGTGATGGATCATTGCGTTGTTTTTGATCAGTTGTGTTTTTTGTCTTGGAAGTTTCCCATAGATACTATTTTTGACCAGTCTCTTTCTTATTATTGAATCATTAACAGTGACCTTAACTGAGGCAAGTAAGACCTGCAGTTCTGTTCACGTTGTTCTGGATTCTTTTGTGACCTCCTGGATGAGTTGTCCATGACCTTTTGGAATATTATTGGTCGGCCGGCCACTCCTGGGAAGATTCACCAGTGTCTTATGTTTTCTCCATCTGTAAATAATAGATGTAACCTTTTCCAGACTGATAGATGATCAATGAGTTTGTTTTCTCATCTGTTTATGAATTTCTTCAGATCACGGCATATTGTGATGCTTTTTGAGATTTTTTATCTGCTTAATGTTGTCAGGCAGGTTCTATTTAAGTGATTTCTTGATTCTACAGGTCTGGCAGTAATCAGGCCTGGTTGTGGTTAGTAGTGAAATTAAACTTAGCTTTTAAAAAGTGTGATTAATCACAGTTAGTTAATGGGGGAGCAATATATTTTTTTTTACAAAGGGCTAGATTGGTTTGCATGTTTTTTTTCACTTAATAGATGAAATAATCATTTAAAAAGTGCCTTTGATATTTACTCAGGTTATATTTGTCTGATATTAAAGTTTGTTTGATTATCTGAAAAATGTAAGTATGGCAAAAGGTCGACACAGGTCGTCCACTCTTCTACAGAACACCACAACCTCAACTGACCTCAACTCAAACTCGCCCTGTGTTGTTCTCTGCCAATTTTCACATTAGCATAGCTACGTGAAAGAGAACATAGTGTTGTTGATGCGCAGCACCACTCTTTACTCTTTATAGCAGCCCTAAAGTACTTCCATCCACCATGTTTGTTCATCTCCACACCTCCATAGCTAAAGTGTAAGTTCTCAAATCAAGTGGGTTTCAACTGTTGAGCTGCTACAGCAGCAGTTTTAAATGTAGGCATAACTTGATCATGATCATGTTTTAGTGTGCTAGTTTTCTTTTGTAGAGAATTGAGTAAGCAAGTGTAAGTACAAGTGAATGAAGCAGTTCAAAGAGTAATAAGGCCCCCATTTAGCTTTACACAATTTATACATTTAAATTATATGTCTACGTATGACTACTACTTAGTAAAGAAAAAAGTGTTAAACAAACCAGAATATGTTTTATATTTTAGATTCTTCTTGGCTGGATTTTCTTAGTCAGCTTTATGAGGTAGAGTCACCTGGAATGGCTTTTAGTTAAGAAAAGCATTTACTTGTTTGAGAGCATCAGTTGTACAGTTGTAAAGTTGTAAAGCCTCAGACACTGCAAGTTAACAGCACTCCAGATAAGAGCCCAAATAAATGCTTCACGGGTTTGTATGACAGTTTTAAGTTTAAGTTTAGTACATGATACCTTATCTGTTCCTCCATCGTATATATATATACGTATATATATAAAATTGTATATATAAATATGATATAGGACGTAAGCATGTTGTAGCTATTTAAGTTTGCTGCTTCCTTTGGGTTGTGGTTATGTTAAAGGTGACATCGAATTTTGAATTACATCATTTTTGTCACTTCTTAGCCCTGTCTCATGTCTCTGTGTGTCTTCCCCACGTGACCTGTGCCTCTCTGTGTCTCCTGTCAGTAGATTTCCACCATGTGTTTCTCATTTGTAGCTCCGCCCCTTCCCCAGGTGTTTCCAATTCTAGTGTGTTTTATGTTACTATAAATAGCCCTCCTCTGCCACCTTGTCCTCTGTCGGTCTTTGCACCTTCCCATGTCGTTTTGTCTCTCAGCGTTTCTCTGTGTTTTCATATCCCGTTTCCTAGTTCAGTGTTTATCTCGTTTTACTTCTAGCTCCTTGTTTATTTTGCTTCTTTTCTCCCTTGCCCAGTTTAGTTAATCCTGTCTTGTTTTAGTTCCTTGTTTGTTAGTATTTGGTTTATTTTATTATTTGGTTATCCTTGTTCTGTTTAATTATTTTAGTCTTGTTTCAGTTACTCGTTTGTTTCTTTAGTCTCCCTGTTTTGTTATCGTTAACCCCTTATTTGTTTTGGTTATTGGTTATTTGTGTATCTTTGTTTCATGTTACTTGTTCCTTGTTTTATTGTTATTTATTTATTAAATTATTATTTATTTTCACCCTACCTGCACTTGTGTCCGCCTCCTCGTCTCCCTGCCTGGGTCATCCGTGACAATTTTTTTTTTATTGTTGATCATTAACGGCTAAAAATTGAAGAAGCCAAGGGATATCAAAATGTGTGTCGAGTGTGTCCAGAAGTCAATAAATCTATGCTGCTATACACACACTGCACACTCTACACTGACTGACTACTCTAAGTTATATAAAAAAAAATTGTCCAAGTTAGTGTGCCCCTTGAATAGACATCATATATTTGCAGAAGTGTGTTTTCACTTTTGGGACAAAATTATACTATGTATAATTGCAATTACCGTATTTTTCACCAGATTATAAGGTAAACTATCAATAAACGTCTATTTTCTGGTCTATTTTCATACATAAGGCACACCGGATTATAAGGTGCATTATGTGACACTAGTAAGTGTTTTCCTTCTAAGTCAAATGCTAAGCTAAGTTGTAAAGCTAAGCTAAGTAAACAAAATAAAACAAAACAAAAACCAACCAAACAAACAAACAAACAAAAAAATATATATATAGCAATTTGTGCCATATAGTTTGTTTTAACACTGTAAAGACGCAGGCTACAGGCCGATAATACTTACCTCTAAATGGTAAAAGCAGCAGTGCTAGCCGGGGTTAGAAGCAGACTCCATGCCAATAATACCAATAAACAGCAAAAGAGCTAGCGCTTAGCTTAGTTAGGGGCTAAAGCTAATACTGCTACAGTCTCGTTGCTGGAGAACTAATCTGAAACTCCTGTATAATTCTGTACTTTAGCAGAGTGGCTTTACTGCTCCTTACAACCTGACTTGAAAAATCATAAATAAGGCACACTGATAATTTTTGGGAAAATTAAAGGATTTAAGTGCTCCTTATAGTGAAAAATATGGCAAATGATATAGCCAGGGTCTTGCCAATAAACATCCCAAATGTCTTGTGGAGCTGAACACAACAATTATAAAAAATATGTGACATTGCATTAATCAATTCAGGAACATTATTGATTCTGCAGACCATAGCAGTGTTGTATGTATCTGAAGGGCATGTTTCTGCCATAACTGGGCATTTAATTACATGAGAGCTCAAGCAAGTGAAGCAAGTTGTGCATCAGAAGTGGCAACCACTGTGCTTTTGTAGCTCACAGGCTGTGCACAGACAGCTTTCTGCATCTCAAGTTGCAGGAATACAGATGTAAAGAGCTCATAATATCTATGTTCAAAGCTTCAGTATTAGTGTAAACTGCATGAGATTACACAGCACCAGTCAATTTCCTATATTACAAAATTAATACTGAAGTCATCCAGACTATAAAGAAACACATAAGGAATCATGTAGTAAATTTAGATGGCTCTTATCTTGGGTGCTGTTAACTTGTTTTTTTGAAGCTGGTAACTCTAAGTCTTGTTCTTCTGGGTCTTTCCTGGCAGGGTCCTGATGAGGGCCAGTTCCATCATAACGTTTGGTGGTGTTTGAGGCTAATTTCTTTTTAAGTTCTTGAAATTTTTTGGATTGACTGACCTTTATCTCTTTAAGTATTTTTTTTATCATTTATATAGTTAAGTAGTTCTTACCATAGTATGAATTAGAACATTACTCAAATAAGGTTATTTTTTGTATTCACCACCTCTTCCTCTTCACATTGATGCTCTCAAACACATTAAAAAGGGGGCAATAAATTGAAGCTGTTAATTGAAAGCTATTCCAGATCATTATACCTCATTTGAGAAAGATGCGCAAGCTGTCATCTAAGCAAGAGGTGCTACTTTGAAGAATTTAAAATATAAAACATATTCTGGTTTGTTTAACACTTATTTTTTGGTTTAAGGTTTGTCTAAACTTTTGACTGGTATATATACAGGGGTTGGACAATGAAACTGAAACACCTGCTTTTAGAACATAATACAGTGCACATTGAAATCTGCCGTGATTGGGGCAGACGTGGTTTTATGTTTTTTGGATACAATCCGAGGTAAGCACCCGAACATCCCTTTCAGACAGCTTCCTCTTACAGCGTCCACAGTTAATCCTGTTGGATATGGTTGGTCCTTCTTGGTGGTAGGCTGACATTACCCTGGATACCGTGGCTCTTGATACATCACAAAGACTTGCTGTCTTGGTCACAGATGCGCCAGCAAGACGTGCACCGACAATTTGTCCTCTTTTGAACTCTGGTATGTCACCCATAATGTTGTGTGCATTGCAGTATTTTGAGCAAAACTGTGCTCTTATCCTGCTAATTGAACCTTCACACTCTGCTCTTACTGGTGCAATGTGCAATTAATTAAGACTGGCCACCAGGCTGCTCCAATTTAGCCATGAAACCTCCCACAATAAAATGACAGGTGTTTCAGTTTCATTGTCCAACCCCTGCAACCCCTGTATATCCTCCACCAGTCTTACAGGCTGCTTTTGGATATCTTTATGACACTCCTGCTGCAAAAATTCAAGCAGTTTGGCTTAGTTTGATGACTTGGTTTGATATATATATATAGCCTGATGTCTTGACTGATTATCGACAATATAAGGTAAGTGATTTCTTAATCTACTGTCTCTCTCTAAGACCTTAGCTTCGCAACTTCCTGCATCCCTGGCACTCCGCCAAGACTGAGGAGAAGTCGAAGGAGCCCCCAGACGCAGCGAGTCGTGGCTAAATAAGAAGTCTCTATCTTCTCCATCAGCTCCTGCTGTGTTTTGGCTGCACCTGTGTGTTTGGCCAGCTGTAAGGCTCCTGCAGCAGCGAGGCAGGGCTCCTACTGTTTCATGGCTTATAGTTACCCATCGCCTTTGGCTGAGCACAGTTGGAGAGTGATTACAAATTGCATTTTTAGAAGCAGGTGAAAATGGGCCCCCCTCGTTCCCTTTCGCCTGACCGAGGCTGATAAAGTCCATGAAGTTGGAAGCGGTGGGCTGCTCATTAAGTGAGCTATAGAAAGGCTCTTGCCAAATTAGCACGCCTCATTCCCAAGCTGCGCTGTGCAAATCGCTGCATGTTAATGCAAGTTAACACGTGCGAATCGAGCAGTCTGATCACTTTCCTACCTCTCAAGCCAGAGCTGACTCTAGACTCCTCTTCTCTACAGTTTTTTTTTTTAAATACCGTATCAGTCAAAGTTTGGTCGCACCCTCTCGTTCAATTTTCTTCTTTTTTTTGTCTTACATTATAAATGAATACTAAAGTCACCCAGACTATGAAGTGATGTCAGTTAAGTTATTCCAATACGACCATTTTTATCAGTAGCAAATAATCTAATGCATTATTATTTCCTACCAGTAATCAGATTGAAGTTACTTATCAAATCCCTATGCAACTTTTTTATCATTTGCCTTAGAAATTAAAAAGATATTGTAGTGTCCGGCTGGACGTATTGAAAGGATGGACGAGAAACAAGTTTACTGTTTACCGCTTTATTGCAATGGGCTAGCGAGCTAACAAGCTAACAGGCTAAAGCTAACACTCCGTCTGAACACACACACACAGCGAGCCCCCCTCTCTTTCCACCTCTCTCACACACACACACACACACACACACATCGAGCTCCCCTCTCTCTCCACCTTACACACACTCTCACATACATAAACAGCGAGCCCCCCTCTCTTTCCACCTCACACACACACACAGACCCTGCACTCTCTCCACCCCACACACACACACTCACACAGCGAGCACCCCTCTCTCTCCACCTCACACACACACACACACACAGCCTCCATCAGCCTCTCTCTCCACACACAGCCTCCCTCTTTCTCCACCTCACATGCACTCGCACACAAACACAGCGAGCCCCCCTCTCTGTCCACCTCACACACACACACACAGACCCCATGCTCTCTCTACCTCACAGAAACACACACACAGACCCTAGACCTCACACACACACACAGACCCCATGCTCTCTCTACCTCACAGAAACAGACACACAGACCCTAGACCTCACACACATACATACACAGACCCCATGCTCTCTCTACCTCACACGCACACAGATACACACACAGACCCACACTTTCTCCACCACACACACACACAGCGAGCCTCCCTCTTTCTCCACCCCACACAAACACACACACACAACACAAAGCGACACAAATACTAGAGGAAGAGAGAGATGCACATTTTCTAGATGGAAATACAGCCTGTTAAATACAGTTTGTATCAGATAAAGATGATCAATATCAAGATTGGTTGTTCACTCTGTGCTGGAGACAAAGTGCTAACTAGTGAGTTTTGGCAAAACTGTTACTTTAAAGTGTAACTTAGTCACATTTAAAATCGAGTAACCTGTAAAGTAATTAAGTTACTGTTTAAAGGGCTAATAAGTAATCAGTAATCAGACATTTGTTTCAAACTATAGCATCACTGTAAGAAACACATATAAAAAAATCATGTAGCAAACACAATTGCGTTCTGTATCCGGCAGCCTGGGGTGTGGAAATCTATCTATATATAAAGGCCAGGCTTTATACACAGTGCAAAATAAACGGGTGTCTGTTACCAGTACTGTGAAACAAAATGCTGCGATATTATGCAAGGTCTACATATTTCTTAACCCCCTAGTTGCTAGCGTACTATAGTAGTTAAAGGGTGTTATTCAGTTAGGATCCGAATGTGGAGATCTAATGGAGAAGCAGTTCATAACGATGCACTGCTGACCTTTTGTGTTCTTCGCTGTTTTGACAACAAAGAAATCCTGCTGGTCTTCGAGGTCAAAGTATTAATATTCACTTAATTACAGAGCAGCGAGTGTAAAAAAGTGCACAGCGGAGTGAATCATAAATACTTGCTTCCAGTTTTGGTTCATCTTTGAATGTAAGCCAACATTTATTTTTTCCTTTCTTTTGTTTTCTTTCCTTTTCCTTTTGTTCCAGTCTAATCTTGTATATCTTTGTCACTCAACTGTACCTCTTTTTGTCTCTCCTAATCTTTCAGATTTGCTCAGCAGGAAATCAAACCTAATGATGGCTGAACATCCCCACCTCTGCTTCCCGTGGAGTGAGGCACCGCTCTGCATCACATTCTCTTTCCGACCGCAAGGGATGATGTGCTTTTATCATATTATTTATAGTCAGCATGTAGAAAAAACACACTGTAGGTCTCTCTAGTTACCTTCACATGATCTGTACATTGTTTAAATACTAATACTCTTAGTTAATTAATAGTAATATGATTAAGGTTACATAATGAGGCTGAAACAGACCACACAGCCCTTTGAAGAGTACACACAAGTGCATTTAGTGTAAATGCATTTAAAGCTCATTTATTTGACACACTTTATAGGCAAATACATAATAGTTTTCTTTCAAAATAAATGTTTTAATTTTTTATTAAATATAAAAAAATATATATTAAATATGTTAAATATTAAATACAGGGCATTTGTTGCACTGGTTGCACAGGAGACTTTTATTTTGACAGGTAGCATAGTGGATTAGCTGCAATAGCTAACAGCTAACCGGAGACACTAACTGCATTTTCCAAGCTGAATTAATCACTGTTTTTTAATAACAAAATAATTTCTTGGTGCTGGTTAGAGAGGGTAGGATCTGTAGTTTGATTTTAAATGTGGATTATGGCTGTAGTTCACTTGACATGCTTGAGAGGCTAACAGACTACAGATGTTAATGGAGATGGCTAACGGCTAACTGGCGACGCTAACTGTATTTCCAAGCTGAATTAATCACTGTTTTTTAATAACAAAATAATTCATTGGTGCTGGTTAGAGTGAGTAGGATCTGTAGTTTGATTTTCGATGTGGATTATGACTGTAGTTCACTTGAGATGTTTGAGAGGCTAACAGACTGCAGATGTTAATGGAGATGGCTAACGGCTAACTGGCGATGCTAACTGTATTTCCGAGCTGAATTAATTAATCACTGTTTTTTAATAACAGATTGATTTCTTGGTGCTGATTAGACAGGGTAGGATCTGTAGCTTAATTCTCAATGTGGATTATGGCTGTAGTTCACTTGAGATGCTTGAGAGGCTAACAGACTGCAGATCCTAATGGAGATGGCTAACGGCTAACCAGCGATGCTAACTGTACTTCCGAGCTGAATTAATTAATCACTGTTTTTTAATAACAGATTGATTTCTTGGTGCTGGTTAGAGAGGGTAGGATCTGTAGTTTGATTTTCGATGTGGATTATGGCTGTAGTTCACTTGAGATGCTTGAGAGGCTAACAGACTGCAGATGTTAATGGAGATGGCTAACAGCTAACTGGCTATCTACTATGCTAACTGTATTTCCGAAATAAATTAATCACTGTTTTTTAATAACAGATGGGTGTGTTTGTGCTGGTTAGTGTTTGTAGATCGTGTGGTTTTAAACTATATGTGGATTATGAATATAGTTTACTCCAGTCTGTAGTTAGTACCTTTACAACACCAGAATGCAGCTGTTACTTCAGTGCTAGCTAGGCTAACAGACTGCAGATCTTATTGGAGATGCTAACGGCTAAACGGCGATGCTAACTGTATTTCCGAACTAAATTAATGACTGTTTTTTAAACAACAGATGGGTGTGTTTGTGCTGGTTAGTGTTTGTAGATGTTGTGGTTTTATATGATATGTGGATTATGACTATACTCCAGTCTGTAGTTAATACCTTTACAACACCAGAATGCAGCTGTTAGTTTAGTGCTAGCTAGGCTAACAGACTGCTGATTCTAATGGAGATGCTAACGGCTAAATGGTGATGCTAACTGTATTTCCGAACTAAATTAATTGTTTTTAATCACAGATGGGTGTGTTTGAGCTGGTTAGTGTTTGTAGATCCCGTGGATTTTATAGGATATGAGGATTATGAATATAGTTTACTCTAGTCTGTAGTTAATACCTTTAAAACACCAGAATGCAGCTGCTGTTGGTTTAGTGCTAGGTAGGCTAACAGCCTGCAGCTGTTAATGGAGATGGCTAACGGCTAACCGGCGTTGCCAACTGTATTTCCGAGCTGAATAAATGACTGTTTTTTAATAACAGATGGGTGTGTTTGTGCTGGTTAGTGTTTGTAGATCCCGTGGTTTTATAGGATATGAAGATTATGACTAATACTTACTACAGTCTGTAGTAAAAGTTAATACCTTTACAACACCAGAATGCAGCTGCTGTTTGTTCAGTGCTAGCTAGGCTAACAGACTGCCGGTGTTAATCTGTTCACCCCTTCGGACGCAGACTTTACAAATATTACATGTAGCCGTTCTGCTGTTCAGCGTTTTCAATGTTAAAACTCTCCAGATAATTGATTTTTTTCGTAGATAAACAGCTAAAGTTTACTCAGTCAGCCGCAGACTGAAGCTGCTGGGGGTTCAGGGTAAACTGGAGCGTTTATTGTCCAGCTCAAGCTGTGGACTGGAATATGGACGGTAAGTGGATTCGAATTATGTCAATATCTGCCCCGATACCGATATTGTATTGAATCGGTCCCATCTCTAGTAAATACCCAGAGTCTGGGAGTCTGGATGAGGAAATGGTGCTCATCCGTAAAGGAGGATAACAGGTTTTAATTAGGATTGATGCTTGGTTGAACGAGAAATCCAATAATCTATTCAAACAAAAAAATGGTTTCGGAGAAAATGACCAACTCTATTTGCTTTCAATTAAGTGGAGCTGTCTCCAGCAAAAAAAAATAAATAAATAAACAAAAATAAATAAAAACACAAAACTGCAGCAGTTTAACAGAGCTGCCGTCAAGAAGGATAGCAGCGTCTCATCAGGTCATCTGTAATTACACAGGACTGATTATCCAGACTTCATCCAGAGATGGCAACAGTTTGACAGAAGCTATTGGTTTTAGCTCACAACAAATCCATCTGGTAATTGAATATTGACCTTGCGAGTGTAGATTTTAAGTGGCCAGAACTTGAACAGAAACTAGGCTTGGAATTGCAACCCCAGTTCCAAAAAAAAGCTGAGATGCTATGCAAAATCTAAATAAATGCATTAATAAATGCAGAACATTTAAAACATATATTCAATTCAATTCACTTAGCAATTGACCAATGTGCTATACTGTAGATTGCTAAAAGAGGGAACCAAATCTCTGTGATAGTCCAAGATACTGCCAAAGAGCCAATATTGGCAGCTTGGTGGTGGTACCAGTGGCATATCAGATGTTTTCATTAAATGCATGAACTCATTTAGAACCTGATGGAAGCAACACATCTCAACAAAACTGAGATGGAGTAACAAAAAAGGCTGGAAAGTGAGAGAAGTAATAAAAAACAGCTGCAACAGCAGCAATCTGCAATTAACTCACATGACTGGACTCACATCTCGCAATCGAGAGGCTGAAGATTATTGATCGTCTGTTTTTTCCCGTGGCTCAGAGATTTCTCCAGATTCTCTGAATCTTCTGATGATATTATGTGTCATGGTGGTGTATCCATAGCCGTAGTGCAATTTTACTGAAGATTTTGCTGAAGAACAATTTTCACAGATTAAACCTTGGCCAATTTTCTGAGAGACTCTTTTTGTCTAAAGTGTTCTTTTGTTCTCACACTTGACCTTGTTTGCCCTGAATTCTTTGACTTTTCAGTTTGATCTTAACCAAAGTAGCAGGTTTTGTACTGAAATCCCAGAAGTATGAAAACAAACGCTTAGACTGGGAATCAATTTCTGTATTAAAACAGTAGAATAACGTTTATTTATAAACAAACAGAAATAAAAGAAATCTGAGAATAATATTTTAAACTCATTCTTCAGCAGGAGAGTCAGGTTCTGACAGAGAGCAAGAATTCGTCACAACACCTGGCAAAGCAACGCGCCAAACTCATAACTAACATTTTAGAAACCAACTAATGTGAAGTATAGAGAGATTAGTGGCGCGCTATTATACTCCTGAATATATAAAACCTATGTGGATGTATAAAAGACTTTTTAAATTTTAATTTAAAAGCCGTTTGACCAGTGGTAGGATGGTCCCCCCTTAAATGTGAGTCTTGGTCCTCCCAAGGTTTCTTCCTCCTCCTGCAGCTCTGAGGGAGTTTTTCCTTGCCTCCGCGCTCACTGGGGGTTCTGTATTCTGTATTTTGTATGTTTAATGTTTTTGCCTGATTCTTTTTCCTGTAATCATGTTTCTGTAAAGCTGCTTTGTGCCAACACCAGTTCCAAAAAGCGCTATACAAATAAATTTGATTTGATTTGATTTGATGTAGCCCATGTAGCTGTTGAAAACAGCATGTAGTAAAGTTCTTTAGTCCACTAGTTCCTGAAACCAAAACTAACCAGACCAAATAGATTATCAGCGATGGAAATAACGGCGTTTACTTTTTTCAGTAAGGAGTAATCTAACTCATTATTCTGACTGTAACTGTAATGCCGTTACCATTTCCCACACCCCGTTACTGCACGTTACTTTAGCCGCTCAATTAACTTTTTATTTTAACTTCGCGCATACAGACAAAGGCGCAAGTGTGTGCGTGAGTTACAAGGGAGGGGAGGATGAGATAAACCAGGGTTCCTCAACCGTTGGGCCACGGACAACCAGGGGGCCGTGAAGCACCCTCTAGGGTTCCGCAGGCTCATCCTCAGAGGAAGACAGTTTGACAGTCTGTAGTGAGCACTTTAAATCAGGGGTCTCAAACTCGCGGACCGCAGAGCGATATTTTGTGGCACGCGATTTGAAATTAAATTCTAGTAGAATTTGGCGCCCGCAAGAAAGACGCACCCTCTCCCCGTCTACCAGCACAGCACATCATATTAATTTCAATAGAGAGAGCTGCTGCATGAGCGCAGCCCCGCCCTCCGACAAAAAGTTCCGCTGTGTGTGAGAGAGGCACATACAAGCCTCTCACACACAGAACAGCTGACTTTCAATCAGCAGCCACAATGGAAGACGAGACGGAGTCGGAGACAAAGACAACAACAGCAACAACATGGCATATAGAAAATGTCATTCAAACTGCATTTGCCTTGTGTACTTTTTACTTAATACTTTTCATTACATTACTTGAGCACATCTATTTTTACAGTACTTCTCATACTTAAGTACAAGACGTTTCAGATACTTTAAGACTTTAACTCAAGTAACATTGGAGTCAGTGACTTGGACTTTTACCAAAGTCATATTTTGGAGGGGTGCCTATACTTTTACTTGAGTGTGAGATTTCAGTACTTTATACAACACTGAAAAATACAAAGGAAGCACAATATTAGAGCATGTTTCCAGTTCATGGACTATATTTGGAAAGCCTAAATCACAGTTTCGAGGTAAAGTTATGGTAGCAAGAGTTTATTATACTCTATACACTTTTTAGATGGTAATTATTATTATTATTATTATTATTATTATTATTATTATTATTCAAATTGTAAACAGGTGGGCCGCAAGGTAGAAATGGTGGAGAACCTTATGAAACATGCTCTGAGAAGGTGGGTTACTGGTAACTAGTTACTTTTATAGTGGAGTAACTCCGTTAGTAACTCTTGGATAACTTTTTGGATAAGTAACTAGTAACTAAAACTAATTACTTTTTCAAAGTAACATGCCCAACACTGTAGATTATATACATTGCAACAAACAGGTGTGAAAACGCCACATGTATGTTGCAGAATTGTCCTATTCAGGCTGTTTTCATTAATACCACTTACTTTTCCAGCCTTTATATGCTCTGTCTAAACTTACTAAAAATGTGTTGCTGCCATCAAGTTCTAAACGAGTTTTTCACAATGTGACATCTTATGTGTGTTTAATGTCGGCACATGTGGCACTTGATCATCTTCAACATTAACATCTGGTTGAAATAATGTAAGTTGTTGTATAAATGCTGATTTTTAACAAAATGGTTGTAAAAAGGTTAACAAAATACTTAGAAATCAACATTGACATTTTTGGGCTAAATGTAATGTTTTTTGTATTATGAATATGATTATTAATTCATTTTACTCATGATTTTAGTATGATTTCGATCATTGTACCACTTCAAATAACTAAATGTATGTGCTAAAAATGGATAAACAACAACTACAGACTAGAAAGTAAGTTGTGTTACGTCTTAAACCTGAAGAAGTTTTTCAGCTCTGCCTTCGATCTGCAGCCTCCAGACTACATTGCCCAGGATGCACCACACACCTACATTACATCCAATCCTGATCACATGACACAGCACAGGAAGCAGATCACCTGAGTATTAGCCACATGGTTTAGCCCTTTAAAAGGGGCTCATTTGCTCTTAGTCATTGCTGAGTGTTGATGGTGCTATCCTCATACAACACGTGTTTTGTTCACTGACCTCGACCTCTATTTTTCCGTGTATTGACCTTTGGTCTGTTTGCCTACTCAGCCCTCCCTTTGCTTAATACTTTTGTTAGTAAAGCATATTTTTATCTACATCTGCGAGTGCCTGAATTCTGTTCAGCCATGACACACTCAGTGTTTTTTTTGAGTGTTTTAGATCTATATATAGAATTATATGCATCCACTGTCTTTGCTTAACCCATAGAGACTTGTATTTCTATATATATATATATATATATATATATATATATATATATATATGTATATGTTTATATGTATATTTACAGTAGAAGTGTAAAACGTAGAATAAAAGGGAACATAATCTATTGTTTATAAAATGTTGAAAAGTGAGACATTGAAATTTCAATGTCAATTCACCTTTAAAAATCAAAACACTGTTCAACATTGATTCAGCTGTGAATAAACATGGTAATGCTGTATTGTTTTTTATTCAGTTTTTTTTTTTACATTTTACAGTGTTCCAACTTTTTTGGAATTGAGATTATAAAACGTTGGCACCCAACCAGGGAAACAAGGGCTCAAAAGCACAAACTGACAAAGCTTAACAACAACAGAGTGTTTTATTAAAAGTACTGAAAGTGGTCTGAGCATGTTAGAGTTGCAATTTGTTCTAATAGATTTGAGGGAACACAGGGCCATCTGTGAATGAAGTGAACGTCGTTCATGAGTAATTATTGTGCCCTCGGCATTCATTAAGCGTGTTCTAATGCATGTTCATCTCAACAAATTAGAGTCTGTTTAAGCTATTTTTAAGCAGACCAACAATTTTTCATGCTTATATTCAGTTAAACATGGCGAAATGTCAAAAAAGACATTTAATGTCTCCAGGGAGTGGAAAAAAAAACTAAACATGGTAATAATGATTCTCTCAAGGCATGTGATGAGTGAATTTGAGAGAAAATGTTTTGCATTATTAGACACACCGTATTATAAGGTGCACTATCAATGAATGTCTATTTTTTTTGTCTATTTTCGTACGTAAAGTGCACCAGATTTTAGGTGAACTAAGTGACACTAGTAAGGATGCCTACATTGAAGTGAGCAATGGTGTCGCCATGTTTCCCTTCTAATGGGAAAGCTGGAGAAGCAGCTAAGTAAAACAAAACTGTAATTCTTTCAGTGTCAGATGAGCGCTGGATATTAATCTACACAGATTTATCTCCTGAAAAACTGTTTATTGGCATGAGTAAGCAATGGTAATTTCCAATATTTTGTTTAAGAGTGAGTTTTCAGTGAAGTTTCTCCAGCACTAAGGCTGGGGAACAGCAGCAGCGTTAGCATTAGCCGCTAACTGCAGTGCTAGCGGGGAAGTAAATGCCGATCGATAATAAACCCTGAGTGTTTTGGCAACCCAGGGCGCTATCAGCTGTCCCATGTAGCTTATTTTAACACACCAAACACGCGTGACTACAGTCCAATATACTTGCCTCTTAATGGCAAAAGAGCTAGCACTGTGCTTAGTGGCTAATGCTAATGTAGCTGCATCCAGCCTTAGTGCTGGAGAAACTTCACTGAACCCACATAAGGCTGTCCTTCAATACAGTGGTTTTACTGCTTCTTACAACTTGACCTGTAAAATTCACACATACTGTATAGTGCACCGGATTATAAGACCCACTGTTGATGTTTTGGGAAAATTAAAGTATTTTAAGTGCACCTTATAGAGATTGTATAAGACTGTAAACAAAGAACATAAAACTAAGAAGACTAAACTTACAAAACAGAGAACACTAGTGACAGAACCGATGTGGTGAACAAGCAAAGAGAAAAGAAACTACTGTGGTGAACAAGCTTGAAGCAACACAGAGCACCAAAAAGACAAAAGACACCAAAAATAGCAAGAATTACAAATAAATTCAAGACAAACAAAGGGCTTTATACACAAAGAGGGTAAGGAACACCTGGGGCAGGAAACTAGGGCTAAGGTGGATACAAGACAATAACAACACAGGGTAGGTAAACAAAACAGGCTAAGAAGCTGGACTGAAACAGGAAGTAAAAAAAAAGGAGAAAAAAAGACATACACAAGATAAGGTGTGACACTCTTTCGCTTTGTTTTAAATGTCAGAGCCTTCTGAATTCTACCAAGGAAGTTTGAAGCTACTTTGAGTTAGTTAATAGTGTATAAATAGTGATTTCTTTGTATGGGCAACTCTATGCCCCTATCACTTGCACTGTAAGCCTGTTGGGAGCATCGGCTAAAAGCTCTGTATTTCAGAATGCTGGGAGTGAATGGATGTGAAGTATTCAACAAAAGTTCCTACTTGTTATCATGTTTCACTACAACCCAAAGTCCATTTCACACTGGATTTCTCCTTTAAGGCATTTTTAAAAATCGTGATTCAATTCTCAATTAACAGTTCATGCTAACTGAAAACTTGGCTGCGTTCAAGTTAATTGCGATCATTGTTTTCTTGGTCGGGTTTTTGCCGGCACTCATGCATATTCAGCATTCATAAGATCATTTAGAATGCAACAAGCACATTCCCATCGCTGGCGAATGTTAATTAGCATTTATTTATTACTCACCCTCCCATCGCTAATTAACATGAATTAGTTCTTTTAATCAAAACAGCACTCTGCCTCCAAATCTACATCTCCGGCTCTCTTAAGCCACCTAGATCACCGCTGCCCAAGTGCAATTTGACAATCTTCTCCGCTGCAATTTATGTCTAATTACGTGGGTTAATTAGTGGGCTTCTCGGAAGAAGCAGTGCTACAGGGAAAATTCCCAACCCGGAGAAAAATCACAAACACTAGCAATTATCCGCGTGATGACACGCGGAGCCCGTTACACATCTGCCACAAATTACTGCCGACTGCCAAAGAAAGAAATAACAAAACGCCTTAAATCAGATCACTCCAGAGGGAATGATGTGAAGTCTGAGGATGAGTGTAAGATGTGGGATGAACACACAGAGCATGTAGATCACATCACTGCAGAGAATACTGGAATTTCTAGGTGTTTAGTTAAGGCCTGAAGATACACACATAATTATCATGCTTGTGGTGTTTAAATTCTACTAGAAAACTCTGAAGGCAAACATTCAATAGATAAACTGTTAGTTTTCCTGGTATATCCTCATATGGAAGCATATTACATACCATTATACAACAGTTAGTTCCGACCTTACAATCTGATTGGTTGAGGGGTGTTCTAGCCGTGATATTTGTGACAACAGCACAGCATTCTCACACTAAATCAGCATCACTCCGCTGGCGCAGTGCCAAGTAACTGTGTATATACAAAGGACAGTTTTAAATCATTAACTCCAGCGGCAACAGCAGCAGCGTTAGCTTAGCACAGGCTAGCGCTTAGCCACGGCACGTTTGCCCGCAGCGCTGACTTGTCTTTTGTGGAAAAAAGGGAAGGAAAATCGCTCGGCTAATGCCTTCTGAGAGCCAGAACGGTAACCAGCCAGGCTAGGCTAAGCTAAGTTAATTCTGAGCTAAAGCAAGCTACACTAACCTGAAGACGACTCCTCTGCGCAGAAGAGGAGAGTTTTAGCGTTATTATTTCATGTTTAACGTTTAAGTTACCATCTTCGCTTATTCGCACAATTTTGATTTCAAGCTAACGTTCGTGGTGTTAGTCTGTATAACTATACGCCGTTTTGTAGTTAAGTTTCAGTTCTGTTACAGTTGTTGTGGAACTACTTTTTGGCGGAAGGCACAGTCCATATTAAAGCATATTCAATTGGAATTTCTTAAGGTTCTTTGATTTATTTTATTTATTTATTTTTTTTATTTATTTATTTGATTTGATTTGATTTTAAACTGTTGTATAAAATCAATAGAACACTTGAGGTCGTGTGTTATTGCAAACACTCGCCTTCGGCTCGTGCCTACGTCCAAATCACAGCCGTGATGTTGTTCGCGATAACACACTCCCTCTCGTGTTTTATTGCCTAATTATTTGCATACTCTGTTTGATAACACAATGCCAATCTGTCATCAATTAATTAGGAAATTGTAGGACAAAGCTGTATAATGTAAATGCAAAGCTGGTTCTAATGTTGTGATTGATTGGTGTTTGAGCGGTGTATACTGTATTTTTCACACTATAAGGCGCACCTAAAGTTTTTAATTTCCCCAAAAATCGTCAGTGTTCCTTATAATCCAGTGCCCTTTATGTGTGAATTTTACTAGTCAGCTAATAAGAAGTACAGCATTATAAATAAGTTTTAGTGACGTTTTTTTCCAGCACAAAGGCTGCAGCAGTATTAGCATTAGCCGCTAACCCCAGCTCTAGCTCTTTCGCCGTTCAGAGTTGAGTATATGGGACTGTAGTCTGTTTGTTTACTGTGTTAAAACAAGCTACATGGGATGAACCGCTAGCGGATAGTAACCTGGAGTAGCACTGCTGCTAACTGCACAATTAAAAAAATACAAAGCTTACTTTCAAAGCAAGAAATCAAAGCTTACTGTCAATAAACAGAAGTGCTTTACTCACCCAATTAAACAGAAGAGAAATCTGTGCTCGTTTGACTTTGAAAGAAAATGTTTTTTTTTAAGGATTTTTTTCATACAAATAAAATAATTATCTATATTAAGTTGGTTTATGAAGGTTCACAAGGAGTCGTAGATTCCTTCAAAACAAGATAGGCTAAGTTTGGTCGGCATCCAAAGTAGACTCTGGAGCCCCATTTTTCCCGACTCCTCCTACTATGAAGTCACCCTAAAGTACGTAAATACTGAACCATGTAGCCTATAGAAGCTCTACGTGACAGCTATCAGTTCATTTCCTGTTTTTCACTTTAGCTGAGTGTTAAAACTTCACATATACATGCGAGCTGTGAGGTTGGGTTATACAGATAACAGTTTTGTTTACTTAGGCTAGTTCATGTTCAACTGCAATAGAAGCATAGAACTCATTATTTGTTAGCACTTACTCGTTTCCCTCATCATGCTTTCTTGACACAGACCGTTACAATACAGATCCCTTCTTCAGATGAAGTCCGCTGGCTAATCTTGCTGTGTATTCTAGGTGTGGGCGGAAATGTCGGGTTTAGCATCTTAACAACAAACCTACCATACATAGAAACTGTCTCACACAAAATATTAACAATGTGATATGAAACAAAATCGCAAGTGAACATTTATTTTAAGTAAAAGTCTTTGGCACAGCATATAAACCCTTGCAGATCCTGCCATATATACAAGGCAGGGGTGAAGACATCTCCTGGACGACTGGGTGGGACCATACTTGATGTTTTTGGGAGGGCAGACGAAGAGATACCAATATTTTAACACTTGAAAGCATAAAAAGTTTAGGTTTAAGAAGAGAGAAGCTGGAGATTTAAAGATGTGGTGAAGGTGGCTTAGCATTGAAGTCTCCTAGTAGAAGTTTCTCAGATCTTCTGAGTCACTGTGAAGTTTAGTAGTGCATCAGTGTATCAAACTTTAACTTTCTTTTTTTTGTAATCCCAATAAATCATAAAACTCTCATAATGATTTTCTGGCTAGTCTTTAAAATCATCATTCATTTTAAATATACCTTTCACATGGTTGTAGAGATTCTATATTACATTTTTCTAAGTATTAATCTTAGCAGCTATAGAAATCCTTCACTTTATCACAGGGATAAAGGGTCTATGCGGTTAGGAAAATTAATTCAGTTGAGAGTCTCTCTCTCTCTCTCTCTCTCTCTCTCTCTTTCCTCCCCTGTTTTTCACAAATTGCAAAACGCAGAAATACTTTGATCACACTCTTTTGATTTGGCTCATATGTTTTTTTTCATGCTTGAAATGATATTCTCACTGATGACATGAAGCAGTGTTATTAAAGCATATTTTAAAGCTGCTTTAAAATTTAAAAAAACATTTTCTAGATGTCATGATTGGCAGCACTGCTTTGCTCCGTGTATCTAAAATGTATATGAAAACAGTGAGAGATCTGAATAATATTTTATATGTGAAGTTTAGAAGTACTATATGTCATGTATAGGGTTTTTAAGGGTTGTATGTCTGGTGAGTTACTATTGACATTTCTAAAATACATATTCAATGTTTAATCATTTTAGCTGTATTATGTGCAAACACCCAGTACTGGTAATTCTATCATACGTGCAGCATCCAAATGCACAGGAACATACTGTAGCCATAATGGGCAAAAATGAACAAATCAACAATTTAGACATGAATTTAGAACTAGAAATGACTCTATTACACTCAGATGAGGAGAGATTAAGAGATTTTTTTTTATTTTGCTGTTTATATTTATTGTAATGCTAGTGTTTTACTGAGCTAATAAACACTCACTTGGTACCATAAATGGTTTACAATTATTTTCTTAATGGTTACTAATTAGGTTGTAAATGCCTTAAAAATCATTAATAGTCATTTATAACACATACGTAGAAAGGGCAACAATATAGATGGCTGTGGGTTCACTATTTGGCAAACAACAGGTCATTGTTGCCCTTTCTACCTTTGTGTTATAACTGATTATTAATGATTTTAAGGCATTTACAACCTAATTAGTAACCATTAAGAAACTAATTGTAAACCATTTTATAAACCCTAGCCTATAAACCCTAGTCTTATTTTAAAGTGGTACCCACTTACTTTACAGATAAGAAGCTTTTTCTTTACTGAAAGAAAAAAAAAAGAAAATTATATATATATATATATATATATATATATATATATATATATATATATATATATAAACTCTAATTTTTAATATTTATTAATATTAATTAATAACTCTACTGCAATTGTCTTATATTCAGGTAGTACTGGTGTATGTACTGTAAATATAAGAGAACTTTATTGGCTGTTTTTTTTTTTTTCTCAGCCTGTGCTCTCATTTTGGCATTATCTATTTTATCTTATCATCATAGTAGAATATCATTAGTCTGGGAAATTTTATGCATTTCATGTATTTTTTTTTTTTTTTTTGCAAATGGCAGCAACAAAACCAGTTAAATGGCCAAATGTAATATATGAAGACAATAGCATAATATGCATTCATCATCCAAAAAGTAGATGTATTAAGAAGGAAGATCTGCCACTGTATGGAAAATTGCACCCTACACCGTGACGCCATATAACTGTAGCACACATCCAGAAGACCTAAGGTGTGTCGCGATGCTCGTTGCTATCTTACACCCTGTCAACTGTCTTCATGTCTTGCACCCACGCTATTAACATAGTGTCGATGGGTGTGGTGGTCTGAAAGTGAGGTGTGTTCAGGAAAAAAATCTGGTGTGTTTCTAACTTGACAGCGGGAAACACAGGTGCGCCACTGACTGATTAAAACCCTGACAACAGTCAAAAGTCAGCCACCCAATCCTATCATAATACAGTGTGCAAATCCAGCTTTTAACTCAACAATAAACAGAATAAAAATGATAAAATAACATTGATGTTCCCTTAAATGAGCTGCTGGCGTACCTTTACAGCGTGAACGTGCAGGTCATTATCCTTTGCTGAGATGCGCAAAAGTGTCTTGCTGTTAAGATATCAATGTGCCAAAGTTAGAGTGCACATGGCTCTTAAAGGGAATGGCAAGCGACACACTGATTGGATATTGATTTCATGTAACTTCCAAAACACACCCATGATTAATTAACAGACTTAGTTTATACATTTTGTGGGTTTCGAGCCACACAAGGCACATTTCCCCGTGATACCAAAGACATACAGATACGCCCTAAATCTAGCTGCGGCACACTATAGATCACTAAAAAAGGGCTCCTGGTATCATGGTGTTGGGTGCATTTTCATAATATTCCAGATCACCACCACCATACCAATCAATCAATTGGACTGTAAATAAAGCTAGGGTTAAAAGAAAGACATTCAGGAGACATTTGGAACATTCATTCCAATGTTGCAATGCTTTCTTGTTCCAACGCTCCAATCTTCTCTTGCTGCCTCCGTAACTTTCCTGAAAAGCATCTGCTGTGGGTTTCTCAACCAATAGTAGCAATAATGAGGGATACAATTAGGATCTCCACATGTAACCATGGTTGCTAAGTTTAGGAAGCTGAATCATTCCCACAGAGTGACTTATTATGAATCATTTATCGACCAGATCAGCTTCATCTCAGCATGTTTAATTGAAATATCTCATTTCAAGCCCAAATGTACATGAGTGCACTCCAGTTCCTGCTCTTCACAGTCCTGGAGTTTACTCTCATAAAGAGGCACCAAAGAGTTCTTGATGAGCTTCCAGAGTTCTGAGCATCTGAACGGTTCGTTTGAGTTCTTCTCTGTACATCCAGGTCAGGGAAATGGCAAGTTAAAAAAAAGAAATTACATACAAAATGTAACTAAAGACGTATTTGGACAGGATTTGTCCAAATATACTTTTAATTTAAATGGAGATGTGGAGTAATGTTTTTTATTTATTCTCAGTTATTTTAGTCCTGTCCAGATGCATCATATCTGTAATTGTTATGGACTGTGTGATTATGTGTCTTAAAAATTAAGATGATTCATATTTTTATTTATTTTTTTAAGTGTGGAGTACCTTAGGTTGTTCAGGTTGCCTAAAGTCTATGTGTCACACCTAATAACTGTGTAGTTCAAAAGCCGGACTCCTCAGTTTCTTTTAGGGACAATCTCTGCCTCAAGACTACAACCCCCAGCATTCATCTGTCTCTATCATGTGCCTGGACTCAACCAATCAGCTCGCTTTCTCACACTCGTAGTCTCTGGAAATTTTAGAATTGCTTTTAGCTGTTAGTAATTATCTTTGTAATGTCTTTGCCAGTGAGCAAACTTACAAGATCAGCAAGGGATCAAAGAGGCATTTCTCTCACCACCAAGACTTTCAGAAAGGTAAACTCAGTTTGTGGACGCAGGTAAAGCACGTAATGTAGCGCAGCTTAGCTAACTAACTTGTTAGCTAACCTGCGCAGTTTGATATGTCAGTTTAGTTCAGCGTTCTTTAATGTCTAAAAGAGATCTATGTAATCCATGATCATTAGCTAAGGTATTTAGGTTATATTCGCCTCAATCGACTGTTAAAATTTCTTATCACAATTTACTGTACAAAGGATGGTAACTTGCTCTTATAGCCTACAATATATTGCCTAGACAAACATTAAACTAAATATAACACAATACCCAATGGAAGGTAGCCCTGGTGGGCAAGATTTCACACTGATGGTAAGTTAGGATCTGAGGAACACACCCATTATGCAAATAACATGTTTAACTGGGCGGAGTTTAATCAAATCTCTGTGGAGTTGGGCAGTATTTATTGGGTTAAGTGGGATTAACACTGAAATATTCAACTCTGTCAAATAACTCCAACACTGAACACCATTTAAATCTGAAAGAGAGAAAACTCAAAAAGCACAATCTTCAACAATTTTCTATTCCAGCTTTAGACATACACAGTACAGTGTGACCTCAGTCCACTCCAGCTGCACTATGAAGTATTCAGAGTGAAATGGATGAAAAATGCATCAAAGGGAAGAGTCTGCTCCATTTCGGTGCTGAAGCCGAGAGAAAAATGTGCCTATTGGAGCTTCTTCAGGTGCCGCCTCTTTGTCTTGTGTTGAGGCGTTGCTGATTGCTGCACTGCTCCTCACAGGCCTGGCTGAAGGCAATCAAACAGTGTGGCAGCCGGAGTCAGACTGACTGGTGGAAAAAAATAAAGTATAGATCTTTTTTTTTTTTTTACCCAATCTCGCCAATCTTCATATTTCACCCCATTGTTCCACTTGAGAACGCAAAACCACACACACACAAACACACAAACACACTGTGCATCCAATATACATCATTCTGCCATTGGCTAATAGAATTGTTCTCCGCATAATGCAGGCAGAGTACTCCCATGCAACACAGGCGTTTATCACGGACAACCTGCGCGCGTCAGGTACGGCTTCGGGCCCCAGCAGCGCGAGTAACTTCAACAATGCCGAGCTTGTTCAAGCAATTATATTCTTGTTTAATAATAAAGCTTAGCGGTTTAAAGTTCAAAGTCTGGAGATGTGAGAACGGACGCCCACGTGCACGGCTCAGCCCGCCGTTAATCTCCTGTAGGAGACATGAGCGCTCGCTTCTCTCTGTAGAGAGAAGAAAGCACGACTAGATAAGAGAAAGAAAAAAGGCTGAGGCTTCTTCCCACTTCTCACATTTTTATTGTAGGCTATTGTGATGCTCGCTCCACGGGTTATGTTTCATCTCTGTTGATTAAATCTTCTTCTCTCTGTGTTACAGATTCTTAGATATAAAAAAAAAAATACAAAAACGATAAGATGCACAACAGCTACATCATCAGCTCTCATCATCCAAAAATAGTTGCAGCCAGAAGTGTAGGAAGTGTACGCTGTCGGATTGCAATGCTGTTCAGAAAGGAAGGAAAACATATTTAGACTGATATGGATATATCAATATTTATTGAGCAACACAGCAATACACTCTAAACACAGAGGTATGATATAAGTAATTTTTTGTACTCAAAGGTACACTCTTCATATATGTACCCTTAAAAGTATAGTGTTGGTCTTTACAGGGTCAGATTTGTTCCCTCTGAAGTAAAAGTCATTCCTAACAGCAATAAGTACAGATTTGAACAATTTTACCAGCCAAAAGGTACATTCAGTATTCTGGATCACTGCACTGATAAACAATATATATTTAAATTTCACATTTTTTCATTCTTGAAACACATTTATTTAAAAATTGTGTTTAAAATCTTTATCATTTTTACTGGCACAAAAAACATGGGTCTTTCACTGAAAGGTACTTTTTTGTACTTCAATATAAGGTACAGCTCCAGCGACAAGCTTTGTACTCTTTTAAATACAAATCTGTACTTTCTTAGTGTGTACAGTGCTATAAAAAGACTTAGCCTAACAACAGATTTATTCAGTTTTTGCTTTTTTTATCATGCTTACATTTTTTTAGATTAACAAACACACTGTAATAACAGACTAAAGCCCGATCCAGATGGAAATAATTTCTCAGGGGGTTCTGGTGTAATTTTTTCTTTTATTTTATGGGTGGGTTCTCTGTGATTTTATTCCTGTCCGGAACAACCATGTATGTGTTTTTTTCTCTCAGATGTCCTCTAAAAAAAATATAGGCTGAATAACCTACTGTTTTACGTAATAAATCTACGTAAAATCCGAAGTCAAAATTTTAAAAATCAAAAGGACAAACTGTGTGTTGCAAATTCAAAAGAGAAAAAAATTATATAGGAAATGCATATTTTAAATATACTTGGTTCCTTTGCAGGATTCTTTGCAGTTATTTGAAAATTATTTAAATTTCAATGATTTTTGTCAGTGTTTGCTTTTATTTTTAAGTTTTTGTGAATTTTCTGTGGATTTTTTGGACACTTTCAAAATTCTCCTTCTAGTTTTTTTGGTAGAGGAGAATTCATGATTTCAGCTATTACAGCAAATTGTTTAGGCCCTGATAAAGATCATCAAGATCTTTTTTTTGTAAATGTAAGACAAGCTTTTGTGTTCTTTTTGTGTCTCTTTTTTCCTGCATTAACACTGACCTTTACTGAGGCAACTGAGACCTGCAGTTCTTTTTGAATGTTGTTCTGGGTTCTTTTGTGACCTCCTGGATGAGTTTTCCATGCCCTTTTGGAATACTTTCTGTAGGTCGGTCACTCCTGGGAAGGTTCACCAGTGTTCCATGTTTTGTCCATCTGTGAATGATAGCTCTCACTGTGGTCCCCTAGAGTTTCAAAGCTTTAAACTCTGACTTTGTAATCCTTTCCAGACTGATAGATGATCAATGACTTTGTTTTCTCACATGTTCTTAAATTTCTTCAGACCAGAAAATGCCGCCTTCTTTTAAAGCTCTTGGTACGTTCATTTTTGCTCTGCATTTGAGTGCAATTCCTGCATTAGTACAGGAGTCAAAATGACCTAAAGCTATGGACCTCACTCCATCACATTGTTGAGCCACTCAGGAGTCCCTTTATGTTCTTTCTTTCTTTCCTCCTTTCTTTCTTTTTTACTTTGTTCCACTCTGCATTCCCTGAGTGCTTTGGTCTAGCTGAAAGTGAATGCTCCGCCAAATCAGAATTCAAGCTCATCTAGGCATGAAAAATATATATATCGCATGAGTCCAGTAAAAGAAGCTATTGTGTGAGCGGAGCTGGAGATGTGACTTTGCTCTCATGGAACGTTTATGTATAAAAAAAGCAGGTGACCCTACACTGACCGTGTATCCAGGCACTGGTCAATTAGATAACCTAAGGGAGTTCTTTTTGTTAAGCCTGTTTGGTAGTCTGCTCTCTAATGAGGTTGTTGGGGGCCGTGGGCAAAAGTTCACGCTGTCTACAGAATACTCATTGTGGGAATTGAGCAGGAAACATTTTGGGACACATCGGTGAGCGAGCATATGCTTTGAAATATTGGTAACATCTTGTTTGACATGTTTGTAGAGTTGTATTAGTAACCTGTATTTTTTATTTGTACATGTTTAGGTTTTCAAGAGACAATGGAGTGATTTAAAACACAAATATAAGTTTATACTGTATGTTCTTCTTACATATTATACTGTAGAAGATAATATTTCAATTCAGTTTCAAAATATATGCTTTGCCAGGCTTATTGGAACCATTAAATGACTTGATAAAACACTTACAGAATGTTCCCAGTCTCACAGGCCAAAGATCATGTTTCTTTAGGCTGAGTCAATCTGATTTTACATATCCAGTTACTGATCTGTGAACCCACTATTGTTCCAGGTAAATGGCCATATTTGGTGCCTTTGAACACATCTCCTGTTTATACACTCCTAAACTCTGTACTCAAGTCTCTACCTGCCTTTAATAGTCACACAGCTTGATTTAGGGCAGAGAGTCAATGTGTCTTTGCCATCATAACGACAGGAAAAGTATTCCTTGCACGGCTTAAAATGTGCAAAAGGCATGTACTAATTTTCTTAAGTAATAATGGGTGTGGCTTGGGTGTAACACGCAAGAAACCAATCAGCGTTTCATTTGCCTTTCCCTTTACGACTTAGGTGCACTCTGATTTTGGCGGGTTGCTATTTTAATGGCGCAAGTGCCATTGGAAATATTGCCCTAAATTTGTTGTTAAAATATTAACCTTCCTGTTCAACTGTTCATTGGTCGACACAATATTCATGGTCTACAACAGAAGTTTTAAAACTTTTCCATGCTATAAACACAGATTGGTAAAAGAAGAGTCAGACCACAGAATGGGAAAGGTTTAACATTTTTATTGAGCTCGCCAGAACTGTTCCTTTGCCTGTTCCCCAAGAGCCATTCCTACAGCACAATCAGTTGGCAGTAGAATAAAAGGAAATGTACAGCTACTGAGCATCACTTTATAGACATGCTGAGCATTCTGGGTATTGGAATGTACCACTCGTTACCTTTCTAGGGGGGTAAAAATTTAAAAGAGTCTTTAAAAGAGAACAAAATGGCTATATAGTATTGTTTTGAGTTAATATTTAGTACTGGTGTGTTGTTTTATGAATATTTGTGCTGTTTCTTGAACCCAAAGTATTGTCCAGGTAAATGTAATTAATTAAAACTGAATGTTAATGATAATATTATCTTGCTGTTTCAAATAGACTGAGCTCTCAGTTTAAAAGGGCACTGTTTGAACTATGGGTAATTTTTTTTTTTTTTATGTTTCTCCCGTAGAGAGGAGTTTGTAGACAGTTTTACCTTTTATTGTCCATATCAGTCACAATGTTTAATCATGTATTGTTCCTGGTAATCTTTATCTTCCTTTGAAAAAATAAAAATAAAAAAATTGTAGTTTACACTTTTTTTCTGTTTTTATGAGTGTATAAGCTATATATGATATATGATATAAACTATTACTCACAGTGTCTTTGAGAACATTTGTTGTTCTAACAAACTTTAAGTTGTAAAAAAAAAAAAAGTGGGTTGCGAGATAGTATGAAATGAATTATATCTGTAAAGCTAATGCCGAAACCCCAGGCGGCCGGAGTTCACGGAGTCAACTCGGCACTATAAAATGATAAATGGCTTGTGTGGGACTTGACCTAACTGTATTACCCAAAGGGAATAAGTTTCGGGAATGTTTCTGTACTTGGTGAGAAGAGGACAAATGTATTTAAGCCTAGAGCATCTGTTTCTGAAGGACATTATCAATTCCTGTTTCAATTTCACACACAGGTGACGGTCTAAACTGATTATAGAGTGGGATCATTATTGTTGTATAAGGTAATGAGAATTAGCATTTGAATAGAAGATTGTTGAGATCATTTGTGACTAGGGTTATACTGGATTTATCTCTTTGTGACTCATGGCCCTTGGTTATGTAATGCCGGCCTTACACCTAACGATTTTCAAGCCATTTCTTAGTCGCAGACACGGCGTAGAATCACGAGAGTCTGGCTAGAGTCAAGCTGCAGTCGAGTCTCGGTCGCGTCATCTCGATCGTTTAGTGTAAGGTGGTCACAACTGAAAGTTTTAGTCAGGCTGGTTTGCGTCCTGCCGCTCAAATACAAATCAACCGTGTTTAATATTATCGCAAGTCTTCCCCTCTTTCTTTCCTTTCTGTTTTCTCTATCTATCTCTGTTACATGTATGGAAATGCTCTGTTCCTGATATTCCCAGCCTGGCTCTCCACTGCCCAACAGTAACACACTCAGTATCTGTTTCTATATTAGCCATAGCTCTATAACTTGAGCCCATCACATTTTTATATTCATAAATTAGTACCTGTTACATTAGCCATAGTACACATTAATTCTCTGTACTCTTACATTAGCTATAGCTCATTCTCTGTACTGTTGTTTTGTTCTGTTAGTTTGTTTGTTGTTTGTTATTTGTTTGTACTGAGCGGGTCAACCCGAGTAGGATGGGTTCCTCTGACTGAGTCTTGGTTCCTTTCAAGGTTTCTTCCTCTTAAAGGGAGTTTTTCCTTGCCACTGTGTCGCCACAATAATTGGCATCTCTGTGGTGCTGCTCATAAGAGGCGTGGACCTGATTTTTCTCTGTAAAGCGGCTTTGTGACAACCTTTGTTGTAAAAAGCGCTATATAAATAAAACTGAATTGAATTGAGACTCGGCTCGCGAAAATAGTGACGAGAACGAGGTCAACAACCAATAGGAGAGCTACGGAAAGAGGCAAGACTATATTTCACGTGACTGTTCACGTACAAACTATTTAAAAAAGAACACATTTTGCAGTTAATATGCCTTACATGGTTCTTATTTTAATATGTACAGTATTTTAAACACAGGTAGCACTTTAAAGTCATTTATATTTAAAGATATTTTATTTTGCACTACATTGTCTGATTGTGCAGTTTTACTTTTAATACAAACAATTTTAATAAATACACACGCGCAAATGTACAGCAGTGAAGTGTGATTATTTGCTGTACAAGGATGTAGCAAAAAAGGGGGAAAAGAAGCTTATAATCAGAGTTGAACACAAAATGTATTCTATTAAAAAAAATAATCAAAAACTATAAAATGATTCCAAAGAACCATTCATCATGACAGCCTCCTATCCAAATTGGCGCACCAGATTATAAGGCCCACTATCAATGTAGGTCTATTTTCTGGTGTATTTTCATACATACGGTGCATAATAGTCAGAAACAATGGTGTCTCCATGTTTCCCTTCTAATTTGAACAGGTCTCATCGTTGGGGTCAGTGATGACGCGTTAGATTACTCGTTACTGAAAAAAAGGGTCAGATTAGAGTAACGCGTTGCTAAGTACTATTTCCAATCCAGTAATCAGATTAAAGTTACTTATTTAAATCACTGTGCGTTACTCTCTCTCTCTCTCTCCACCTCATCTCCTCCACACACACACACACACACACACACACCGCTCCCTTACCCTTTCCCCCTCCGTTTTCGTTTTTCCGCCAGTTCTCGGGCTCCCTATCTCTTTATAAAGGCGTTTTTTTTGCGGCCGCGTCCCAATTCACTATCCAGGGCTGCGGTCTGCCACAAATTTGATTGGCAGAGGAGAGCGTTTGAAGATTTTACACCACACGTGATTGGAAGTTCACTGTGGCGCAGAGCGCACATACCGTAAAGACAAGAAAAGTTCCGGTGCTTTAAATGAACACTGTCAGAATTAAATCCTTCTCAGTAGTTGGGTCCGGTATGGGTCCGTATTGGACAACGTCTGGGTCCGGACCCGGACCGGTCTAGACCATATACACGGTTCTGTTTTATAAAACCACTCCTTGCTGCCCTGCAGAGAACAACAAGTTCAATGTTCAGTTTTACAGTGTTAAATATGTCAGGTCAAGAAAGACTTTCTTTATTTTATATATTTTTTATAAAAACAAGTATTTATGTTTAGTAAAATCAAGAAAGACCATATATATATATTTTTTTAATATGTTAAGTTAATTTTTTTATTTTTATTAAAAAAATATATATTTTTTTAGGAAATAGTTCAACTTCATAGAGATACATTGTTGCTGTTACAAATGCATTTTCCAATAAAGGCGGCGGGATGGCGGGTGGTGTCTGCAGCTGCTGAAAGTAACTAATAAAGTAACTTGTAAAGTAACTTAGTTACTTTTAAAATCAAGTAATCCATAAAGTAACTAAGTTACTTTTTAAAGGAGTAATCAGTAATCGGATTACTTTTTCAAAGTAACTTTACCATCACTGGTTGGGGTCTACAGTAAACAAAACTGTAATTCTTAAAAAAAAAAAAAAAAAAAATCTTCCAAAGTCATTTTAATCTACTCAGAGTTCTCTGCTGAAAATTTCCAATATTTTAGCCCTTAGCCTTGGTTATCAGCAGTGCTTAGTGGTAGTAAATGCCACCTGACAGCAATACACTGAGGAATCCAGGATGCTCTTAGCTAGCGATTCGTCCCATGTAGCTTGTTTTAACACAGTAAACACAAAGACTGCAGTCTGATATACTCACCTCTAAACGATGAAAGAGCTAGCGCTTAGCACGGTTAGTTGCTAATGCTAATACTGCTTCAGCCTTGGTGCTGGAGAAACTTCACTGAAACTCCTTTAATTATAACGCTGTACTTTGGCAAAGTGACTTTACTGCTCCTTACAACCTGACTGGTAGGATTTATTAATAAGGCGCACCAGATTATAAGGGGAACAGTCGATTTTTGGGAACATTTAAGTTTTTACATTTTAAATGTGCCTTTTTAAAATACATGCACTTCAGCGGTTGCAGTCGAATACCTTCCTTTTACTATAATAGAGCATGATGTACTGTAGGGAGAATCTGCTGTCAGCAATGGTTAAAGCAATGGTTAAGCTTCTTGGAGAGAGCATTATGTTGCATTACGGTGAATGACGTACTCGTTCAGTTGTTGTGAAGGTTAATGTTTTTTTTTTTTAACGCTCTTGAATAGACACTTTGGGGAATTTAAAAGAATATAACCACGAGTCTCTCTTATGTTTAATGTAACTGTCAGTGTGTGCACCTGTGGAAGAATTGGTGATATTGATTGGTTTCGCTCATAAAGACCTCCAGATGTTCTAGTGTTTCTCTCAGGTTGGCACAGTAAGGGCCCTGTGGCATCAATAAGTCAATGTAATTATCATCATGGCCAGGCATAAACACTTAAAGAAAGAGGGCAATGGCTGGTTTAATGGGAACCCACGGGGAAGGCCTTGTCAGGGGGATGAAATATGTTTATGGCGTTGGCATTGTAGGAAACTGTAGGCCTCAGAATGTCCTGTTTCTTTTTCGTTTCTTGTTTCTTTTTTTTATGAAAGTGATTTAGACAGCATTATGACAGTGGCTTAAGGCCAGGCACAGGCACGCTCCTGAACAATAAACCCACTCAGAAGACGCCACGCGGAAAGGTTACGGCCGTGTAAGATTGATGCAAGTGGCTCAAGCTAAATTATCTGAAGAATAATGAACGCCAGACTCGACTGCAGCCCTTCCCCCAGCCAGCCATTAGTCATTCGTTTGTTTGTGGCGATATTACATCACATAACTAGAGCAGATAAGACGTGACGCACTGAGCAGCAACAAAAAAAAGTAGGCAGAGTAATCAAGCTTTAGGATATTTGCTGCATTAAACATAGCTCATAGGTCACATGTCTCTTTTTAGATATTTTCAGATCTTATTTCCATATCATCTAACTATAAACATGTAAAAAAAGTTATAAACATGGGCTGGACAGAAACATGGCTTTAGTGATTCATTTGTTTTTTTTTTTTGTTTTTGTTTTTTCCAGCTAGTTCCCTTGTTGACCCTGCTGTGTCACTAGCTAAGGGGCATTCTCTGAGTACCAATATCTCCCTGTAATGGCACTGCGACCGAAGAACTGTTCCAAGCCATGTCCAAGCACATTCATGCAGGAAATGATGCATGCGTAAAATGCATGTGTGTCCTTCAGGGGTGGATAAAAGCGATCATTGTTAATCTAGTGTCGTTAATTTGGACCTGCCTGTACAGTGCCCCATATTAATGCTGCACTAGTGGTTTTGAACTGGTCTACGACATCTATGACTGGTTTAATGGGACATAAATAGGAAATGACCCACAGGTCAACGCGTCTTAGTCATCCATGCATATTAAGAAGATGAGCAAACACACAATATACAGTTTCTCTGATTTTGCTATTTATAGGTGAATGTTTGAGTAAAATGAAAATGACTGTTTTATTCTATAAACTACAGAAAACATTTTTCCCCAAATTCCAAATAAAAATATTGGCATTTAGAGCATGTTTTTTGCAGTAAAGGAGAAATGGCTGCAAAAACAAAAAAGATGCAGAGCTGTCAGACCTCAAATAATGCAAATAAAAGAATAAAAATATTCATAAAGTTTTAAGAGTTCAGAAATCAATATTTGGTGGAATAACCATGTTTTTTAATCACAGCTTTCATGCATCTTGGCATGTTCTCCTCCACCAGTCTTACACACTGCTTTTGGATAACTTTAAAACTTTATGCCTTTACTCCTGCTGCAAAAAATTAAGCAGTTCAGTTTGGTTTGATGGCTTGTGATCATCCATCCTCCTCTTGATTATATTCCAGAGGTTTTCAATTTGCTAAAATCAAAGAAACTCGTAATTTTTAAGAGGTCTCTTATTTTTTTCAGAGCTGTATTTTTCCGTTTTGAATGTTACTATCTACTATCTACAGTATCTGTAGTGTAGATTAAAGGTATTATTGTGCTTGTATTATTTGAGTACTGGGTCAGTGGATCAAATCAAATCTAATCAAATTTATTTGTATAGCGCTTTTTACAACTGGTGTTGGCACAAAGCAGCTTTACAGAAACATGATTACAGGACAAAGAATCAGGCAAAACATTAAACATAGAATATACATAATACAGAACCCCCAGTGAGCGCGGAGGCAAGGAAAAACTCCCTCAGAGCTGCAGGAGGAGGAAGAAACCTTGGGAGGACCAAGACTCACATTAAAGGGGGGACCATCCTACCACTGGTCAAACGGCTTTTAAATTAATTTTAAAAAGTCTTTCATACATCCACATAGGTTTTATATATTCAGGTGTATAGCAGCTCCACTAATGGCTTATAGAGCAGTTGGTGTGTGTTGTGACACAGCAGTGCTGCTGGAGGTTTTAAACATAAAGCTTGATCCATTGCATGATCCAGCACAACACACACCAACACCATATACACCACCACCATGGAAATTATGGAGAATAAATCAATTCAAATCAAATGTATTTATATAGTGCTTTTTACAACTGATGGTGTCGCAAAGCAGCTTTGCAGAAATGTGATCGCAGGACAGAGAATCAGACAAAACATTGAACGTAAAACAGATTTTGGTCCGACCAATAGAGGTGGTCTCGGTCCGGATCTTCTGAACCATGGTCCGGTTCTTCTGCAGTGTGAAAGGACTTTTCTGGATGCTTCGAACTTTCGGACCAATTACAGGAAGCTGAGCAGCCGTTCCTCAACAAAGGCAGCAGAAGAAGAAAAATAACCATCTACTACTGACTGCAGCCTGCGGGAAGGTGGAGTTGGACGTCCAGCGTGTCCAGTCCCACCCACTTTGTTCACGCCACGCCTGGTCAGTCTCGCAAGCTTGTAGTGTACACACAGTATTTAAGCCGGACGACGCAGCACATTATATTTAAAGTCCGCTAACTGCTCAGTACATTTGTTTACTTCTATTCAGAGGCGTTCTTCCGTTGGACGAACTGGACGTCCAACTCCGCCTTCCTGCAGGCTGCAGTCAGTACCCTCTCAAAATAACCAGAAAGCAGGAAAACTGAGCTGTGGATACAGCTGCTTCAGGACAAGCACGTTCGTTTGGCGAAGTTGAACTAACCTAGAGTACTGTGCCTGAAGTTGCTGCTGCTGCTGGTATAAAAACACAATAGCAGCATTACTATGGCGACAAAATGAATCTGTTCATTCATTTTATCTTTATCCTGGAAAGGCTTTCCTCCGAATGAATCACCCGCTGAATTGTCAACACGCCAACGTCAGACGCATGTCCTTCTAAAATCAATCACCGTCAAGTTAAAGAAAACGCTTTGATTCGTAAGTGATGATGAAAGGATGTAGGAGTATCACACTACAGTTTGAAAACAAAAATAAGCAGACCAAATATATACAATGTAGCAAACACATGAACCACGGTTCGGACCACAGTCCGGACTTTCAGGTGTGAAAGCACCCTTAAAGATTGAAACTGTGGACAGGAGGTGGTGGTAAAGTTATGACTGATCGATTTAAATCAGTTTTCTGAAAGTCTTTCATTCCCAGTCAGTGAAGAATGAGACCTGTAAGAAGTAATTTCAGTTAGTCCAGTGGGAGCTAATTTGAATGAGGTCAGTTACAGGGGTAGCTAAAATCTGTCACTGGCTGTCACGTCAAGCCCTAATGCAATCTCAGCTCTCCGCTACTCCTGGCAGAACATGTTCTTTTGATTCCCCGGGGCTTTGAGGAGGCCTCGTAACTGGTATGTGACTTTGAATGAAACAAGTAAGCAAATGAAACATGAATAAATCATTTTTTTCCACAGGCTTTCAGGACTGTAGAGAAAAAGAGGGAGGCAGATCAGAGGAATTGTCAGTGATTAGTTTGTAAAGCGTGGAAGCTGAAATGGAGATAAATTGTGCTCATTTCCTTTACCTTCTCAGTGTGTTCCTATTCCATGACCCTGGTGTCACAGTCTTACAAATCCTTCCTCCAAGAAACTGATGGGATTTCCTTCCACATTCTGAAGGCAGTTTATTTATGACCCCTACCTTTTGTGAGTCTGTAATGTCCACACTGTCATTTATCCTCTTGAGACCTTGTGTCCTCGTGTGCATCATGATACTTTTAATTTAATTTTTTAAAACGTTGACCCTTTGGCCTCATATGGAGACACTGTCTTTATCATCTAGTGGTCACATGACAACATTACTCTCAATCGATTGCAAACAAGACGACAGGAATCCCAGGCAAAAGTTTCTACAGCCAGTCTCTCATCCAATTTAACTGAAACAGCAATGTTGTTTTATTTTGCATTCTGTTCATTCTTGATGTAAAAGTTGATCAATGCACTACTGCATGTCTCTGTGTGAGCATGGCACACCTGCTTTCCAAGATAGCAATGAACAACTGACAGTTGAGTGGTGTCAGGGTTCAAATCAGTCAGTGTGCACCTGAGTTTTCAATTGCCAAGATAGCAATACGCCAGAAATGTCCATGAACTCAAGTTACTTCCAGACCACTATGCCATTATCGACATAGATGTATTTAGATGCTCTGTTGCTATTTAAACCCATAAATACCCATAGTATCTGATTTATATATGGATGTGTTTTATTCTGATTGAGCTTGGGCTACATCTAAACATGGCCACTGACTTCGTACAGTTTCGCACTATAAAGTGCACTTAAAATCTCGATTTGGATGCTTAAACGATATATATCGTGCAGCCCTAATGTGGGACAAGCCGCTAGCAAGTATGGCTCTTGCTTACTGGAACATTCTGGGTTCCTCAGTGTTATGCTGTAGGGTGGCATTAGTGGAAAACTGGCGACACACCTGTCCCTTACTAGTGTTACATAATGAGCTGCGCCTTATGTATGAAAATAGACCCGAAAATAGACGTTTATTGAGTTTAGTGCGCCTTATAATTCGAAAAATACAGTAGCCCTATTAACCTCATTTGCAGAATTAGGCTACTTGTACTGTAGCATTACCTCTAGTATGACCTACAGGGGAATGGATTCCTCCTTTGAATCTCTGTTCCCTGATTTTTTTTTTCCTCATGCACTTGACTTGCTCATTACGGGTCTGGTCCTACATTGCTGTAAAGTTGCTCTGGGGCCGTGTCTGTTGGAAGAAGGCCCACACAAATAAGTTCAATAAATTGAATCCAATTGAACTTCTGGTAGTGCTGCAATATCAAGTGCCTTGCAGCTTGCTCCACAGAGAGCGTTAAATATGCGGCTCATCATGCGGCAATTCGCACGACTTGCGTAGGGCAGGCCTGGAGGTGGAGGTGGGACATGCTTTGAACCTCCCTTCTGTAGTTAAAGCGTGGCCATTCCCACTGTCCTCTGGCCATTACTGGCACGTTGTGTTTATCTCTGACTGTTTTTACTGCAGAACTCCTTTTATTGTTTTCCTTTCATCACTGACGCCGCTCAAGCGTCAGACTTACTACCAACTACCAAGCTTCCTATCCATTTTCAATCTGCTGCTCTCTCCAGTACGGTAATCACGTCTCCAAATAGGCCTGCCTCGCGGTGTGAATTGGAGCGCTGCCCTGTAGGTTGTTAATTGGCATTTCCTCCATCTCAGGCTTGCTGATTGCACTCCGGCTGTTAAAAATGAGTACCTCCTGCGCATCATGGCGCGGAGCGGGCCAGCTGGATAACCCCCACCCCCTTATCACTGATATCAAATGGCTGTTATATGGCTGATGGGGTGATGAAAGGATAGTGTGTGTTTTGAAATACTGAGAGAGGGTGATAATGTGCATTTAGTTCTACTTATTCAGATTATTAAATTAGGGGTTTCTTTCTATTCAGAGTTGTGTTTAATATGTTGGGTTTAAAGTGAAATAAATGGATAGATGGATGGATGGATGGATGGATGGATGGATGGATGGATGAATAGATGGATAGACAGACACACAGATTTGGTTTGGTTTGTATCACAGTCTTGGGGTCATCTTAACATTTCTGTTTCAGATATATCAATATTATTTTAGCTCTAACATGCAGTAGGTTATTTGTCCTTTCTATTTCAAATCAACAAGATGCTACCTTTCAAACTAGCAGAGACAACATTAAATGTAAAAAAGGGCACAGATTAACTCAAATAAAAAGAAATATTATCAAATTTTTATAAAAAATATTATCATTAGAGCAAAAAGAGCACTTATTCTTCCCTCTGTCAAAAACAGGCAAGTGCCGTATCGTGTATGGTAATGTAAAATGTTTATATAAACATTATCTCAGACCACAAATATTGTAATAATATTATATGCCGATATTATGTTTTCTGGCGGTCTTTTGCCTTGCTCGTCATACTCAACGCTGAAGCCAAAATGTTCCCACACAGCGTATTTCTAAGGTGACATTCCCATTTACAAATTTCCTTTTCTCCGTTCGCGTTCTCTCAGGAAATGTATGGTGTTTTCCATCACATCTCCAGCATCTTTATTTAGAGCGTTGATTGGCTCCTGGGAAATCAGGAAAACTTTGATTGTTAGGAATATATAGTGCATATAGTTCATGCTGGAAAACCTTCCAATGTGTCTGAATTAAAACAATTCTGTAAAGAAGAGTGAAACAAAATTCTTCTACAGAGATGTAAAAGACTTATGGCCAGTTATCGGTAAAGCTTGATTGCAGTTGTTGCTGATAATTGGGTTTTAGGGGCAAAAACTTTTTTTTTATAAAAGGCTAGATTGGTTTTGATAGTTATTTTTCCTTTAATAAATAAAATGATCATTTAAAAAGTTTTTGTTTTTTATTTACTCAGGTTATCTTTGTCTTATATTAAAGTTTGTTTGATAATCAGAAAAATATCAGTATGTCAAAAAAGCAAAAACAAACAAAATCTGTTTGGTAACGAATAGTTTTTCACGCCACTGTATAAAGCTTAGTCAAAACTTCTAACAAGTTACTATGCATTCACACCTAGCCAAACAATTTTCACACAAAGGGTGAAAAAACAAGCTAGATTAAAAAGCACAGGTGTGAAAATGCGTGAAAAGAGTGATTTTACATTTATCTTGTTTGATCCGAATCCAAATTCAAGATGTAAAATTGCCCTATTCCATGTCCTGACCAGAGGGACAAAATTTGGTCCAAGCAAAAGAGGTGGTCTTGGTCCGTTTGAGGTGCATGGTTCAGTTTGCTGGATTATTTTGATAAGATTGTAAGATTGTCTGACGCAATGATGAGCACATTCATTCAGCAAACTGAAACTAGTCTTGACTTATGTACTTGAACCAGGTGCTGCTGGTTATTATGCCATACTATTAGCAGTTATCTGGAAATCAAATAAATCTGTGAAAAAAAAATTCCAGGAAAGGTGATCTGCTGAATTGACCACCCACCATGGTCAGACATGCCCTGCTACAAACCAATCAATGTCAAACATAAAGAAACCAAACTCATCAGGTGATGAAGATGTGATTTCAGCTAACGGAAAACATAAAAAGAACGTTTAGAAATGTTGTGAAAAGGTTCCAGGAAGATTAGCCTGTAACGATACAGAAATGATGTCCTGTGAATGTTCTGATATAATAAAACGTCTGATATAATAATGGTTCGCATCACAATGTTATCAGAACTTTTCTCACAAAACATTCCCAGCTAGATGAGTGCTAACATTATGGAAACATTGAAAGTAACAATCCTCAACGTTTTGAGATTAAATCTCAAAACATCGACACAAGTGACATTGTAGCGACAAAGGCAAAAATGTATTTTTTTTTTCTATTTAGTTCAGCAAATGTCATTTATGATGAGGTAATTAATAAGATGATAAGTTAATTTATATGCAAAATAAAACATGTTTAAGTTGAGCTAGATGATTGGTTTGGCGTAGTACAGTCACAGGCATAGATAGTTAGTAGATTAACATGCCAGTTGTGTTATTAATCCTTTTAAGAAGGGGTGTGACGCAAGATTAAACCGTCACAATATTTCTCGTCAAGCTTAAACCTTTCTCACAGGACAAAAAACAGTTTAGCGTGGACTTTTTAAGAGAGATCTGGCAACACAGTAGCGATAGCAGCGAGTGTGGTGGCTGAGCAGTGAGAGCAGCTCTCAGCAGAAGAGGAAAATTCGGGCATTTGCATAGAAGACGCTTCTGCTACTTTTAAGTTGTATGTCTGGCTGCATTTGGCTCCAGTGGAAACAATAAATAGTAACAGAGTGACCAACAAGACACAAACCATATGTGAATACTGTAAGTAAATCGTACACGTGACTGTTTCATAGGCAGGTGTACTAATCCCTTAGCTCTGTACTGTACTTAAAAAATGTTCTGTCTCTGTTTGCACTTCAAGCATAGTCTTAATATGACTGGTTATGGTTATGCATAGTTAAATTACAAGAGATTTAGGAGAAAAAACACAACCCATAGTCTTAATATGTGTCACGTCTTGGCCTCGTCTCGTGTCTCTGTGTGTCTTCCCCACGTGACCTGTGCTCCCCTGTGTCTCCCGTCTCAGTACTTTTCCATCTGTGTCTCATTTGTAGCTCCGCCCCTTCCCCAGGTGTTTCTAATTATAGTGTGTTTCCTGTTTCTTTAAATAGCCCTCCTCTACCACTTTGTCTCCGTCGGTCTTTGCACCTTCCCATGTCGTTTTGTCTCTCTCTGTGTTTAATTGCTTCGCTCAGTGTTTACCTTGTTTTCTTAGCCTTAGTCCCTTGTTTCACGTTTATCTTCTTGCATATATATTCCCTGTTTATTTTCTCATTATTGTCTCTAGTTGGTTTAGTTTATGTTCTTTAGTTTGTTATTGGTTATTTGTGTATCTTTGTTTCATGTTACTTGTTCCTTGTTTTCTTGTTATTTATTTATTAAATTATTATTTATTTTCACCCTACCTGCACTTGTGTCCGCTTTCCTCGCCACCCTGCCTGGGTATTTCCTGACAATATGACTGGTTATGGTTATGCATAGTTAAATTACAAGAAATTTAGGACAAAGAAACACAAACCATTATCTTAGTATGACTGGTTGTGGTTTGCACTTATTGTTTGCACTATATAAGACCTAGAAAATAATTATTTTTAATTTTCTTTTTTATTCTTTTTTAATCTCATGATATGTATTGTCTCGTCACACCCCTACTATTAAGCACGCTCAGTAAGGGGAAAAAAAGAGTAATAATCACTTAATAAAGAATAATTATCGCTTTTTGTATTTTTTGCATTCATTCCAGGGGGCCGTAGAAAATTTTGTGGTGGGCTTAGGAACCCATTTGTTGCAAAAGGTTGAGAAATCCTGCTTTTGTGCAAATTCACAAAATTGCAAAACAACACCAGAAATAATGAAACAAACCAAATGTACACAATGTAACAAACGCATGAACCTCAGACTTCATGAATTTCAGGTGTTAATAATCGTATACCATATACAGCAACAATAGCCAGAGCAGTTCTGTAGCCTAAGCATGCCTAATTGATTAATTCAGCAATGGACCCAGGAGAATTCACCTATACAAAACACCTCTATGCATCTTCCCACTATGCATTTCCCAGTCTGCACCAGCATTACTCATAAAAACCTAGATTTGACTTTGTGACTTTCTGACTCCTACCCGCTGCCAGCTGTTCCCCAGCGAGGTGCCTGGGGTGTCTAATGCATTTTGAGAAATTAAAGAATTTCGACAGCGTTTGGAAGCAAGCTCAGCTGAAATTTCAGGTGCTGTGCTCCTTGTCCTTTTCCCCGGCTCTATTTTTCACAGCCTCCACTCGGGAGCTGGCTCCAGAAGTAGGTCAGTGGAGCCCCAGTGTAATGACTTGGACTGACCCAAAGACTTTTGACAAGTGGAACCATAGTTTAAACCAAACTTAGAGCAGTGAGAGAAGTTACTTCTTCTGTTTCTAATTAAGGTGATAGTTTTATTATTTTATATAATTTAAGCCTGGCTTCATGTACAACCATCATTTAAAAAATGTTTTAGCAATTTTAAATGATTTTAAACATTTGGACTGTAATGGACGATATTTAATGAGCTACACAAAATAAAGTAAAGCATAGCATCTTATGCATGTCTTTAAAGGAAAACTTCAGTGTAAAATTGACTTTTGGTGTAGTTAAATAGCCCACCTCCATTTTCCTGCAGCTTTCAGAGATCCAGCTATTTTATTCTGTTTGTCCAAACACCATTTAGATTGGGTGATACGGGGTCTATTCTTGCCGCTGCAGATACATCGCTTTTTTTACATCGTTATACAGACTCAAAGTAGCTCCACACCTCATTGGTTAAATTCGGAGAGCCAGTTGAACCTTTGGCTTCATATGAAGTCACTGAGGGTAACATCTAATTAATGGTCACGGGATAACATTAAACTTAATTAATTGAAAACAAGTTGGTGGGAATCCCAGCCAAAGGTTTCTACAGCCAGTCCAGGAAGATAAACAATTCTAGAGAGCCAGTCTAGACTGGTAAAAAAAAATCGCACTGAATTTTATGTGTAAGACTAGTTATTTTCTCACTGTAAAAAGCTAAAATTTTGTTTTTTGACTAATTGTATTCTTCTGATCACAATTGGCAAGCATAATTTTTAAATGTTACAATAAATGGACATTGTTTTATGCTAAAAAAAACTTGTACAAATAGGTAAGAGAAATAAAAAAATGCACAAAACAAAAGTCCAGGTCCCAGGAGGTTAAAACTTGGAGTTTTTGGAGCCTTGTTTAGATACTTTACTTAATGCTGTGACCTGCCGAGCAAGGTATGCTTAGAGATAGGTGGTTTAAAAAACACCTCTCCTTAGCAGTAATTTCCCCACACAAGGCCCACAATCTGCCACTCAGGATTAAAAGCCCATATATTGCTGAAAAAAGGGATATTTGGAACTCTCAAATGTTTGAAAATTGTTCGTTCCATGTAGCAAATGTCAATGCCCATGGAGATGTTCAGGTAGAACTTGCATTTAAAAAACTGCTAGGAGAAATTCATTTTGCATTTATCAAATAGTACCCAAGTAATTTGTGTATATGCTTCAATTGTTTCAATCTTTCATATAAAACATTTTCTGACAATTATTTAGTAGTTTAGGCTTTAAAGGGTGTTTCTTCATAATATTATGGTATGCCGGTTGCTATCTGTCTGTTACTACTCTCAAAAAAACAGTGAATGTTTGAGTGGAGTACAGAACATCAAGCACAATTAAACACATTTAACACATTAAGGGGTGTTAAAACCAAAGTGTCTTAATTGGAGGTGCAAACATGAACTTCAGAGCATTTTATTCCACATCTCAGTTCTCGCACAGTGAAGAATGAACATGTGTGTTTTTTTTTTTTTAACTGACAGAATGTTTCGACACAGTGGATTTTTTTTTTAAATGTTTTATCTATTAAAAGGTGTAGTAGGTTTGCAGATGTAGGCTTCAGAAACAGAAAGCATCAGTAAGTAATGTAGTAAGTATTATGTAGTAAGTATTACATTGAGGCAACTGGCACAGTGGAGAATTGCATTGGATTAAAGACACAAGAATGTTTTTTAAAGGAATGTTGCCAGGTTTTAGCTCTAAAGTGGAATATGGCTTTGGCCTGCCCCGAACTGAGAGCAATGTCTATTTACATAAAAGCATAAAATAAAGCGCATTTCATTTGAATTGCATCAAAAATATGTAATATATAAAAGCAATAGAATGTACGTATCTCTCTTACCGACAAAGGTTGCTAGGAACCTGGGTGTTATGGTTGATGACCAGCTCTCCTTCACGCACCATGTGGCCTCAGTTGCTCGATCCTGCCGCTTCACGCTTTATAACATCAGAAAAATCAGACCGTTTCTGACGCAACAGGCCACCCAACTCCTGGTACAAGCAGTCGTCATCTCACGCCTCGACTACTGCAATGCCCTGCTAACTGGCCTCCCGGCCTGTGTAGTAAAACCACTCCAGACGATCCAGAACGCAGCAGCATGTCTGGTCTTCAACCAGCCAAAACGGGCTCATGTAACCCCGCTGCTCATTGAGCTCCATTGGCTACCAGTTGATGCTCATATCAAATTCAAAGCTCTTACAATCTCCTACAAGGTGATGACACAACAGCTCCTTCCTACCTGCACTGATTACTCCTGAAGGCTTACGCTACCTCCCGCCTGCTACCTCGCGCTCCTCCAATGAACGTCGCCTCGCTTTACCAAACACAATACACAAAGCAATCCAGACTGTTCTCATACAGAGTTCCCCAATGGTGGAACAAACTACCTTCCACTACCAGATCAGGAGAATCTCTCACTATCTTTATGAAACTCCTGAAGACAGAGCTCTTCAAAGAGCACTTACTCTCTTAACACCTCTAACAAACTCTAACTACTTCTAACCTCATTTCCTTCTTCCCCTCCTTCACTTCTCTATCCCATTACTTCCCTTCGACCTGCTTTAAGCCCTATCTAAAGATGTTTTTACCTTTAACTTCTATTACTTTTGTACTTCACTATTGTAAGTCGCTTTGGACAAAAGTGTCTGCCAAATGTAATGTAATGTAATGACTTTTTGTGAAAATAAAAGCTTCAGTATGTCAGGTATGGAGTGAAATTTGTGCCAATAGTTTTACACAAAAAAATTAAAACAAAGCAATCAACATGTTAAGAGTCAGGAAGGAAGGAAAAATTGTATGTTGCAAATTTAAAAGAGAAAAAAAAATATAGCAAATATATATTTTAAATATACTTGGTTACTTTATTATCTTTTGCTTCAGTTTTTTGCTTCTGAGCTTTTTTGGCACAGTTTTCACGGGTGGGCGGGGCTTAGAAGAAGGCGTCCCCGCTTGCTTGTGTTTGGAAGGAAGCTTGAAACTGGCGGGGTGGGTGTGGTCAGTCTCAGACGAGGATTCAGGGTACCAGCAAAGCAGTCAGTCCAAAACCAGCTGACCAATGGAGATTCAAGGGGAACACCTTCTTCTAAGCCCCGCCCACACGTGAAAACTGTGTTTAAAAAAAAATAGCAAAAAATAGAAGCAGAAGCAGAAGCAAAGGAGAGAGATTCCAGGAGCAAAAGTCTTTAGCAGAAAAATAAAATAAAAAATCCACAGAAAATTCACAAAAACACACAAATAAAAGCAAAGACTGACAAAATCCAAACTGAAATAATTTTCAAATAACATTTTCAAATAGTATTTTGAATTTGCAACATATAATTTTTCCTTTTGATTGCAGATTATAATTTTTTTTTTGTGTTAAACTTTTGGCACAAAATTCACTCCATAGTAGTCAGGCCCGTCCAGCCAAGCCAAGCCCAGCATACACTGAGAGGCTTTCTATGCCCAAATAAGGACTTCCCCTAATCAGAGCACACACACAAACACACACACACACACACACACACACACACACACACACACACGAGCGCAGCCACCCAGCCCTGATTAGAGATAAGCTTCACCTGGGGAGAGTGGCTTATAAGCACACTGCTCCTCTCACCTGGTTGGCGAGAATTGGTAGCCCTCGTGTTTCCTCGTCAAGTAGTTTTATTGTCAATACTGCATATGTACAGGACATACAGAGAATTGAAATTGCGTGTTTCCTCGTGTTTCCTCGCACTACAAATGATTTTTTAATCCCAAGCCTGTCTTCCATAGCTCCTGGTGTTTCCCTGGACTCCTCCCTGCCTAAGTATCCATGTTTAATGTCTTGTTTTGTTTGCCTAGTTTAATTTCTTAGTTTAGGTATTTTTTTTCTTAAGCTTTGTTTAACAGTTTTCTGTTTACTATTTTTTTAGTCTAGTGTTCCCTTTGTTTTTCCTACTACTGTAGTGCTACTTCCTGGTTTCATTGTTTTGTTTCATTGGCTCTTATTGCCGGTTTTCTTAGTCTGTTTCTTTTGGCCCAGTCCAATTTAATTTGTCAGGTTTTTATATTGGTTTCCAGTTTTGCTCAACTATAGTGTGGTGTTTTTGTTCCCGTGTTTATTTTTTGGTTTTGTTTATTGATTTCAATAAATATTACTGCTTTGTTTTTCAATCCCAGCAGTGTGTCTCTTGTGTTCTCTCTGTCTGTTTAAAGTCAGGCACGACACAGTATCATCTTGATGCTCCACTGAATTCTAAAGTATGTTCGCTCGCAAAAACTATTTACCAATGCTAAACGCTAGTCATATTATTACTCTAAAATCCAAAAAAATATATTACTTTATTACTCCGTCTCAGTCCACATATTTGTTTTAATTTTTAGTAGTAATTTTCTATCTCTCAGCTTGTCCAGAAATGCATGTGTACATTGTATCCTTTAATGGTGATTCACAGCATATATTCCAGACAGTTTTAATTCCAGAGGTTGTGGGCTCAATTTTCTCTCTGGTCTTTACCTGTGAGAAGGTTGGTTTGTTCTTCCTGTGTCACTGTATATTTCCTCAAGGTAGGTTGGCACCTTGTCCAGTGGGCATTCCTGTCTTGTATCTAATAATTATGAATTAGTGTTTGAGATTAAATCTTTTGTACCTTTCAAAGGAAGTCAATGTAAAGAGTTTTTTTGTTTGTTTGTTTGTTTTTGGTCATGGATGAATTTAATAACTTCTATTGACACATTTATCAAGAGAATTAAAAAAGAAGAAAAAAAACAAACTGTTTTTTTCATTGGAGAGCAACTTTATATGTTTAGCCCAATTTGTAACCATAACCTTTTATCTACAAGTTCAATGATGGGACCATGGACATTAATGGCACCAACTGGGCTGTACACTTGGGTATGCTGTAAAAGGGGGGAAAAAAAGGACCCATGAGCAGCTGGAACCTACCTCACCCATGTTTATACCCATAATAACCACCCCTTTAATACGATGGCTGGGATCTTATTGTATAGCTTGAAAAGCAATATTTCCACAGGACCAGAAAACAACCCTGAAGAACCCCACAGTTTCACCAGTCCTCATGTTTCATTGAAATAAGATGCTGAGCAAACACTTGTTTCTGTCAGTCAACTATGCAATTACTTCTTCTGTATGGAATTCCCACCATTCTTTAATCAACCAATAAGGGCTATTGCATGTTCAAGCCCTGGGGGCTTCAGCCTGCCTGATGGAGCCCATTTGTTAGTCCTACTGCCTACTGGTAACAAATACTAAAATACTCTAAATTCCAATAACTTTGTCTTTGCACTAAAAGCATACAAAGCCTCTTAGAAAGGATTCCTAAGTGTTTCTCACATCATTTCCGACGTGTTAAAGCGTAACTTCCACGCCGTGTTGACAAATTTTCAGTTTGAGTGCAGTTCTCACTCAGTAGCAGATCACGCTAGGTGATAATGTGTGAATTCAAATTAAAATTCTAATTAGCCACGAGCTCGGCAACAACGCGGCGCTCCGGCGTTCTCAGAGGAAATGACTCTCATATACATTTTAAAACCACTGTTAAACTCTCCCAAAGCCGCAGAGAGGCTGATTACAATTGCAGATTCCAAACGTTTGGAGGAAAAAAAAAAAGGAGCCGAGCGTCGGACCGCGAGCCCCCGCCGAAGCTCTTTTCCGGAGTCGTTGTTTGGAAACCGCTCACAATGAACCTGGGAGACAATCATAAATGCATAAATATGCATGAGCCCACATCTTGGGAGCTGTCCGCCTCTCACCAGTGTATTAAATTACAGGAGTGATGGAGCCTAAAAGCTCATAATGGTGGTGGAACTCCTTTTAATGACCTTGTCGTTTCCCACTTGCTTCTCGCGCCGCTGACACGAGGAACGGGTGTTAATCTGCTGAAACTCATCATCGAAAACATCCTATCACCCTCACTTTGCGTGTTTTTTCTTCAGTTCAGTAAGATTATGTTGTTGTTATTTAAAATGTGGAAGTGAGAGAAGCCACTTTGACCTTTTTTTGAGGAACCTTTGGCTAGTTGAATTGGATCTGTCATAAACAACAAGATTACCCAGATAATATGCCCATGTTGGCCTGTATGGTAACCCAATTGGGAACCACACAGTTTTGTCTATGGGTTCCATGCTATGCTGTTCTTACGTATGGAAAGGCCAAATCTGGGTTGTACACTGCAGATAGCGTAATGACTCAACTGTGGAGGCAAGATTTTATCAGGACTCAACAAAGAACAAAGAAACAAATAAAACTTAAGCCTAGAAAACAACCTAAGACTAACTAGACAAAGATCAAGAATTAACATGGGCTATACAGTGCTTTCAATTTTTTTTTTTTTTTACATTTCGTCAAATCATAACCACAAAGCTCTGGAAAAAATTAAAAGACTACTTCAGTTTCTGAATCTGTGTCTTTGATTTTGTTATTTATATCTATATGTTTGAGTAAAATGGAAATTGAAAATGAACCACGGACAATATTTTTCTGAAATCAATATTTGGTGGAATAACCCTGTTTTTTAATTACAGTTTTCTAGCATCTTGGCGTGTTCTCCTCCACCAGTCTTACACACTGCTTTTGGATAACTTTATTTTTGCACTCCTGGTGCAAGATTTTAAGCAGTTCAGCTTGGTTTGATGGCTTTTAATCATTCATCTTCCTCTTGATTATATTCCAGAGGTTTTCAATTGGGTAAAATCAAAGAAACTCATCATTTTTAAGTGATAATAAGCACATAATTGTGAAGTAGAACAAAAAATCTACATGATTTTCAACATTTAAATCAAATAATAAAAATTTGAAAAGTGTGATGTGCAAAATTATTCATAGCCCTTTACTCTGAAACCCCTAAATAAAATCCAGTGCAATCAGTTGCCTTCAGAAGTCATTTAATTAGGTAATAGAGTCCAGCTGTGTGTAATTTAGTCTCAGTATAAATATAAAACACCTGTTCTTCGTAGGCCTTGGTGGTTTGTTAGAGAACACTAGTGTGAAAACAGCCTCATGAAGATCAAAGAAATCACCAGACAGGTCGGAGATAAAGTTGTGGAGAAGTTCAAAAGAGAATTAGATTGTAAAAATCCAAAATATCCCAAGCTTTGAGCATCCCAAGGAACACTGTTCAATCCATCATCCATAAATAAAGTATTCGACAACTGCAAACCTAACCAATTGAGCAAGGAGAGCACTGATTGGAGAAGCAACCAAGGGGCCCATGGTCACTCTGGAGGAGCTGCAGAGATCCACAGCTCAGGTGGAAGAATATAGTTGTCAACAGGATAACTAAAAGCCGTGTACTTCAGAAGTCTGAAAATTCACTAGTTGCATTAGAATTCTTACTGCCATCCTGCCTCCTGAACTGTTTTAAATGGGTCCTGGGTGCATTTACATTTGTGAATGGACACTCTTGATGTGATTTGGCTTAATCCAGATACAGTCCTCATACTTAAAATGCATAAAGCAACCAAGAGTAAACAGGGTCACCGATTCACTAGGGTTGCCAAACGCCCCGTAAAATCCTGTAATTGGAAAATCAATTTGTGTAAGGTAGATAGAAACCCTGCTGCTTCTTCAGTCAGTCTCTCAGGCTATGCTTCACTGCCCAAACAGATGCACTTTGAATTGGTTGTGTCAAGTGTTTGACATGAAAATTAACTGTAGTATAAAGTGGAAATATTCTAACGTACAAAAACAAATTTAGTCAAGATTTAAAATAATCAAAAGTATATATATATAGAGACCTTCAGTTTTTAAATCAGTTTCTCTGATTTTGCTATTTATAGGTATATGTTTAAGTAAAATGAACATTGTTGTTTTATTTTATAAACGATCGACAACATGTCTCCCGTTTCTCATTTAGAGCATTTATTTGCAGAAAATGAGAAATAGCTGAAATAACAAAAAAGATGCAGAGCTTTCAGACCTCAAATAATGCAAAGTTCTTGAGTTCAGAAATCAATATTTACTGGAATAACTCATTTTTTAATCACAGTTTTCATGCATCTTGGCATGTTCTCCTCCACCAGTCTTACACACTGATTTTGGCTAACTTTATGCCTTTACTCCTGGTGCAAAAATTCAAGCAGTACTTGGTTTGATGACTTGTGATCATCCATCTTCCTCTTGAGGTAAAATCAAAGAAACTAATTTTTTCTTCACTTCAAAAAATTTTCTTCACTTCTCATAACATTTCTTTTACGCAACCACATTTCATACTAAAGACAAAATCAGCCAAAAACTCAGAGTCAGACTGTAAAAGAATAAATATTGGAAATTGATTAATTACCTTTATAATGAGGAAAAAATATTCCCTTCATTTACATTTTAGACACTTTATTAGTGGATTCTGATTTTGTTCATATATTATAAAGTTTCATATAGTATATATTTATGCTGAGACTAAATAACACATAGCTGGACTCTATTAACGTATTCAGTGACTTTTGAAGGCAATTCATTGCACTATGACTATTATTTAGGGGTTTAGAGTAAAGGGGGATGATTACTTTTGCACATCACATTTTTCAGATTTTTATTTGATTAAAACTTTAAAAGCCATGTATCATTTTCGTTCCACTTCACAATTATGGGCTGCTTTGTGTTGGTCTTTCACTTAGAATCTCAATAAAATATATTTACCTTTGTGGTTGTTAGATGAAAAAATGTGAAAAGGTTCAAGAGGTATAAATACTTTTGCATACCACTGTTCATCCCCTGCATGCATTTCAGAGGTTATATTAGCCCTGCCTTCATACATTTCTGCCTATATCCTGATACCCATAAAACACACAGAAAGAGCAGATTGTAATCATTTTTCAGGTTACTGATAACATGCTAACTTGCAGTATTGCTTGCTGCTAAATGAAGATACACTCACATCGGTTTATTAATGTCCAACAGCTCTAAAATTGAAAATGTAATCAAATCTAAAGCGGCTGCTTGAATGATTAGAGCCCCAAGTCAGGATGCAATCTGTGTGATAGACGAGCATTCGCTGTTTCACCTGATAAAATCTTATTTCTCTTGATTTTGCTGTGGTTATACTAGATTTTTCAATTGTTTTCTTTTTCATGTGTCGCCTCTTTTAAACACGTATCAGTGGCCAGTCGCTCGGTCTGTTTTGGAAAAGGTGGAGTCAGACTGCTGTGTACAGCATGCATTAGATGGAAGCCTGTTTTTGTGTGTGGAATTATATGATATGTTACACAAATCGTAGACTTTGGCCCTATCCTACATCCTGTGCAAGGTGTACACCCAGCTTACAGTCTATTTTCACACCTTGTGCCTGCGCCCTTAAAAGATAACATGTTTCTATCTTGGTGGCATAAAATACAGGTCCGCCATTCAATGTGCACCTCAACTCTCCTGTTTCCACCAGAACAGTCCGTCAGGACAATAAATGATTGTGGTCTAAAACCAAGTGTTTCAGTTTCAGGTCCAGAGCTGTGCACATTTTACTGTTTTTACTGTTTTACCACACCCACTTTACCTCAATAATGGGTTGATAGTAAGCTGATTAGTGTGCCAGTTGTCATTTCCTTTAAGAGCCAGGTGCTCTATGACTTTGGCACTTCCGTATCTTAACAGCGCAGTGCTTTTTGCGCATCTCAGCTGAGGAAACTGACCTGTGAAGTTGGTAATTTATGGGAACAGCAATGATATTTTATTTTGCTTGAACAGACCCCTTTTCCAGACCACCACGCCCATTAGTGTAGATTTATTTATTTCTAAACTCTATTGTTATTTAAAGTGTGTGGGTGCAAGGTGTGAAAATAGACTGTTGACAGGATGTAAGGTACCAAAGAACATTACATTTATTTTTATATTCACTGATTTTTAATTTTTTTCATTACCAAGAAAAGCCTATGATTGAACTCAAAAGACTTGTTAGAAATGGCTGAACACACTTTACTCATCCCAGTGACTACTAAGACAACATTCCTCATGTTCCATTTATTCCCTGTAGTTGACTTTCTGCTCTCAACCCCTAAACGAAATTGACTACAGTGTACCACAGCTCTGTTCTGTACACAGTGCTTGAACTTAATGGTCCACAGGTTTTGTGTTGACCAAGCACTACTCCACCTGATTCTGTTAATTAGCTTGCCTCCTTGCCTGGAGAGGTAATCAGGCAAATCGAGTGTTTTCCGCTCCGTGGCTGGGTAAAGAACCTCCAGGACATGATCCATGCATCGAGTGATTCTTAACTACTGCTGCACACCAGGAGTAAAGCACACGAATATGAAACACATACAGCTCTAAAAAGAAAAAGAGACCAATTGAAAACCTCTGTAATATAACCAAGAGGATGGATGATCACAAGCCATCAAAACAAACTGAACTGTTTGAATTTTTGCACCAGGAGTAAAGGCATAAAGTTCAAATCCAAAAGCAGTGTGTAAGACTGGTGGAGGAGAACCTGCCAAGATGCATGAAAACTGTGATTAAAAACCAGGGTTATTCCACCAAATATTGCTTTCTGAACTCTTACATTTTTATGAATATGAACTTGTTTTCTTTGCATTATTTGAGGTCTGAAAGCTCTCCACATTTTTTTTATTTCATCCATTTCTCATTTTCTGCAAATAAATGCTCAAAATGATGATATTTTTATTTGGAATTTGGGGGAAATGTTGTCTGTAGTTTATAGAACAAAACAAAAATGTTCATTTCGCTCAAACATTTACCTATAAATAGCAAAATCAGAGAAATTAATTCAGAAACTGAAGTGGTTTCTTATTTTTTTAAGAGCTGTATGTGAAGAGGTTATTTTTGTAGAGTTTTTGGACCCGGTTTGGAGGAATCATGTTAGCATGAAGTCCAACTAACCTAGTACTATATATCCACATGCAAGTCTGTATGCTATATATATGTTCATAATTAAGAAAACTAGAGTTAACTAGTAGGAGGTGCGGGATTGCAATGCTATCCAGAAATAAGTTTTAATACATGATTAAAAATGTAGACTGCATACTCCATTGCATGCAGCTCAAATAGTCCTGCAAATGTGGGATTCATCACCGTCTATTAGGCATTTAGGTGCTCTTAATTATGTGTGGTTATCTTGCAGTTATTGAGGCTGGTAACCTGTGCAACAGAGGTAACCCTTGGTCTTGCTTTCCTGGTGCGGTCCTGATGAGAGCCAGTTTCATCATGATACCTCATTCTACCCCTTAGTGCAATACACACACATGTCTACACATACAGCTCTGGAAAAAATGAAGAGACCACTTCAGCTTCTGAATCAGTTTCTCTGATTTTGCTATTTATAGCTAAATGTTTGAGTAAAATGAACATTGTTGTTTTATTCTATAAACTACAGACAACATTTCTCCCAAATTCCAAATAAAAATATTGTAATTTAGAGCATGTATTTCAGAAGTTCAGAAATCAATATTTGGTGAAATGATCCTGGTTTTTAATCACAGGTTTCATGCAGCTTGGCATGTTCTTCTCCACCAGTCTTGCACACTGCTTTTGGATATATTGATGCCTTTACTCCTGATGCAAAAATTCATGCAGTTCAGTTTGGTTTGATGGCTTGTGATCATTCATCTTCCTCTTGATTATTTTCCAGAGGTTTTCAATTTGGTAAAATCAAAGAAACTCATCAATTTTAAGTGGTTTCTTTTGTATATGTCTATATTCTTAATTATTTATTTTTCATGGTAACCTTTATCTTTCTTGGAAAAAGCACTGCAATCCGACACTTCCTTGTGGGTGCAATATTTTTTTTGTTGAAGATGAGTGTACATTCAGTTCCTACCCTCTCGTTGTGGCCAGACATTGAATCTAAAATTAGCTAATAGTGATGCTAAGATTTATGCCCCCCTGGGGTAAACAGGGACTTAACAATGGGACGCAGCTGGCTCTTCTAAACCTCGCCCCAGCGGAAGAGTCTTCCTTGACTTCATTAGGAGCAGCATAAACCCTCATTCCCCCTACACTTCTTTGTTTATGTGCAAGGTAATTTTTTGTGTTATTTCTTTTATTTTTTTTCTCTCTGAAAAGGAAGAAGAAGATGTGGTTGCTGTGTAACCTTCAGACACAGAGACTCTTCATATTATGACCAGTTATGGAGTCACTGGCTCTTCTTGGCAGTGGTTTGCATCCAGTGGTGGATGCTGGTCTTTCAAGGAGGGGAAGCTCAATTTCCTATCTTAAAATGTGTCGGTTTATTTATCCGTAAATTCTACCCTCCGTGAGATGGTTTCATCAAGAGGCATGGCCAACAGTACATTTTATTGTAGCTCACTTTGTCATACCAGGACAGCTGAAAGGACCTGTTACTTTTCCCCACCTTTTACACCAAATTAATCTGAGGAGTTGATCTGCCCTGCTGTTTAACTGTTTAAGTTTTTCTTCATAAATAAGTCTATCAAATGGCTTCGCCAAAATCCGGTCCACAACATTCAAACTGTCTGCCATTATGTGCAGCTTGCTACCTAGCTATGGACTGTCGCAAGGCTAGTGTGAAGTGTGTCCGTCTGTGAGTGCTTTGTGACGGTGGAGGGGCTCAGTAGCACCCACTGGACAGAAACTGCGACAACACTTTACTTGGATGGTCCATTTGATGGCCTCATTGATGCTCATTGAACTAACATTCAACTAACATTCAACTGAATGTCTATTAAATGAAATTGAACTGAAAGCTGAAAGTAAATGATTCTCTATTGAATATAATCCTACATTCAACTCTAACCCAAACTAATCTACTAATCTAAACTAAACTAATCTAATCTTAACATTTTAGGATTGGGTTTAGGGTTAGATTTTAAGCTTAGGTAAGGTTAGGGTTAGGGTTAAGTGTAAAGTTAGATTTTAAGGGTTAAGTCATGGTTAAGGTTAGGGTTAGGTGTAGGGTTAGGTTCTATTTTAAATCATTTACATTTAACATAGGGTTAAATTGCATTTAATGGACATTTAATTCAGTGTTAGTTGAATGTCAGTTGAGCATCAACAAGGCCATAAAATGGACCATCCAAGTAAAGTGTTACTGAAACTGCGATAGAAGTCAGAAAGAGTGATAGAGGTCAGAAAGAGTGATAGAGGTCAGAAAGAGTGATAGAGGTCAGAAACTGCGATAGAAGTCAGAAAGAGTGATAAAGTTCAGAAAGTGTGATAGAAGTCAGAAAGAGTGATAGAAGTCAGAAAGAGTGATAGAAGTCAGAAAGAGTGATAAAGTTCAGAAAGTGTGATAGTTTTCAAACACAAGCATATACAAAAAAAAACACCAGAAATAGAAGCTTGATTTGTCGCTAGTCGTTTTAATAAAGAAAATGCCACTAAGAGGATGAGGAAAGTCTCCGATTCAACTCAGAACAGAATGAAAATTAAATGCTCCCAGCACGGATGTTTACACCAAAACATCGCTGATTCGCTCATTCCGCTGTCAATCAAAAAGGGACTCCGCCTCAGACAGATCATCCAATCATCATGCAGAAGCTGAGCGTCCGGGCCGGCCGAGGCCAGCCCACTGCCCCATAGACCCCCAGAGACGCTGAGCGTCCGATGGGTGGGACAAAGCCCAGCATTTATCCAATGACTCGTCTCCTTTCGCCGCGCGCTTTGCTCCGCTATTGAAGTGGATGCTCAGCGTCCCCACTGTTTAAAGCAGCGCTGTGAAGCTGCGAGAATGAGTGAGAGGAAAGCCGCGGCGTTACCAGTGATAAGAAGCTGATTCTGAACAAAAGTTGAGAGCGCTGTAACGCATATTTATTCAATGACATGTACACACAATAGTATATATTTGATCGCTCCTACCAGGTGATCTGGCAGGGGGCAACATCTGCAAGATCTACTTGAAGGCTCTTTACTGGGGTTCCACAAGGCTCAGTGCTTGGTCCTCTTCTTTACTTCTTCTTTCTCTACACTATGTGCTCTCTGAGTAAAAATAATATTTTATACCACTGCAATGCTGATGACTCTCAGCTAATCCTTTCTTTTCCTTCTTCATACACTGCAGGTCTCACTGTGGATGAGTTCTCATCACCTGAATCTCAACCCCAGCAAGACTGACCTACTGTTCATCTCAGGAACTACATGTCTTCAGCACAATCTTATTTCACCCTTAATGGCTGTAAAGAAGCCTAGAAGGAAAACTTTCAATTCTTGCAGAATGCTGCTTTAAAATCAAATCAAATTTTAAAATGTTCTCTTTTCAAAATGACAAAATATTTTAGAGCTAAAAATCACGTCCGGCAGAAGTGAAAACCATAGTATAATACTTATATGCGCTTAAACAGTACTTTTGGGTGGTATCAAGTCTTTTACAAGTACATGTTACATGAAACATTACTTGCTTAAACATAACTGCTTGATAAATTCTTACCATAATTTATGACTAACTCTATTAGGCACTGAAACCTTCAACAGGAAGCTCCCTGCACAACATTCAGTCTCCTGCACATTCAGCTTATAAATCCATGTGTGTAACTGTCTGGTTGGCTCCTAAGACAATGTTTTAAACTGTAGGACAATGTAAAAAAAATTTAAGTACAATGAAAACGTTTAAGTTCTAGAAGAGACAAAGAAGAAAGATGGTCACAAGGGTCATCTATTTCCGTTGGTGCCCTGGATGAGGATGTCAGCGAAAACGCAAGTATATCTCCAGACCATCTGGCCCTCCATGTTCCAGTCTCAAAGGACTTCCGCAGCGCTCGCAAAGAAGCCTGGAAGCAACCCCTCTTTCCTCCTCATGGGACAAAAATGGAAGCCAGCCGATCCTACTGTCGTCAACAGAAAGCTGCGAGAGGGGGGAATCAATTCGCCCGCTTAATACAAAGTAATGTGCGAGTTGCAGTGTAGGACTCGAGAAAGTGAAATGAGTCAGTCTGAAGTGATTCAGTGTTCCGTTAAGTAAATCAGAGGAGGCAAGCGTAAAATGAAATTATCCAGACATCATTGCAGCTTCTCTCAGGCATCTATAGTATAAAAGAAATGACCTCAGCCTGGTAATGGGATCTAACCTGTATGTAAGAATTCTAGATTAGAGGCTTGTGAAGATTTAGATCAAGAGTCAATCCCAGTTTGCATTTGAATTCCTATCCCTTGTATTCCTTGTTTTCTGGTCTCATCTTCTTACAAGGAGAAGCAGTTAAAATCCTTCCTTAAAGAAATAGGACAACCCATAGACTATGTATAGCTGGACAGCGCTTCGTCTCTCAAAAGTGAAGCCACCACAGGTCGGGCGCCCCCTGCTGTTCGGTTGCAGAAAGCTGTGTAACCCCACCCACCCCCATAGGTTTCAATGTCAAAACAGACAACTTTCAATCACGTTTTTTTTCCAATAAACTGTAATTCTACCTCCTTTATTTAAATGCACCAGCTAGTGTAACTAGGGGTGCGAATCTCTCATAACTCTCATAATCTCTCATAAAATGAATTCTGTGGGGATGTAAAAATTTGACAATATGAGCAGAGGTTACACTTAGTGGTGCAGGAAAAAATTGATTCAAGCTCGAATCGCGATTCCAACATTGAACGATTCAGAATCGATTCTCATTTTCAAAAAATATTTTTTTTTGGGTGCAGCTACAAAAAACGCCAGACACTGGCGTTTCGATTCTATTCCGATTTTTGGGGTCACGATTCGATTCAGAAACGATTTTCGATTCTGAAACAATTATTCGGTTTGTGGTACAGTTAAAAAGCTCCGCATGACAGTAGCTTAACCCAAAAAAATCTTTTTTTTGAAAATGAGAATCGATTCTGAATCGATCAATATTGGAAACGCAACTCGAGCTCAAATACATTTTTTCCTGCACCACTAAGTGTAACCTCTGCTTATATTGTCAAATTTTTATATCCCCACAGAATTCGTTTTTTAAAACGTTATTCAGCTCTATTCAAAAAGGTGTGGTTATTGTAAAAGGGCTGGTTATTGGCGGGACCAATAACAGACCGTCAGCTCCGCTCCACTCCACTCTGCAGCCTGTGACCTCGAGGCAGCCCTCAGGGGCGGGGTTATTTAAATGAGTAGGTTGCCTTTCCACAGTCTCTCTCACAGTTTCTCCCTCCTCTGGTCTCTACTGCGCAGACTTGGGTATCAGGATCTCCAACATGGCGGAAAATTTTGCCTTCATTTTCATTAAATGAATGGGAACGGCGACACGGCGTCAATCTTTTTTACAGTATCTGGGACAATCCTTCACAAATCTGTTGTCAAAATATACAGCTTAAGACCACTTAAAAATAATTAATTTCTTTGATTTTACCAAATTGAAAACCTCTGGAATATAATCAAGTGTCACGTTCTGGTTCTGGTCTGGTTTGTTTTCTCATGTGTTCCTGCACGTGTTCTGTGTTTTCCCTGAGTCTGAGTGTAGTGCCTTCACCTGTGTTTTGCCACACGTGATTTTAATCTGTAGCTCCGCCCCCTCATTACCTGTTTCCCCAGGTGTCTTGCATTTCCATTTCCCTCCTTGTGTATTTATACCCCAGTGTTTCCGCGCTTCCTTCGTTGGTCTTTGTTGTTTCTTATTCAGCATTTTCTTGTTTCTTGTTGTCTCCCTTGTCTATTCTCCTTTGAGAATTTGAGAGAAATGTTGTCCGTAGTATATACTGATATACTGGTGCATCCATATGAAAGTTCTTAAAGGTAGTAAGCTTATTTTTTTCACAGAGGGACCAAAAAGACTGAATTGCGTTTTTGATGAATGCTCAGAAAACCCCAAAAATGTTTAGATGATTCCATTTTTAGTAAAGGAACTAATAAAGACAAACAAGGAATAGCTTTCACAGGCATGTTTTACCTCTGGGTTTCCTCTAATGAAACAGGAGTGTCCCTGAACATGCCTGCAAAAGGGACTTGGTTCCCTTTTAGTCCTGTAGCCTGCAGCGCTCTTCATTAGAAACATTGTTGCGCTGCAGAAGTGAAGCTATTTTCAGTCTATTTTCAGCTCTTCCTCAGTCCTGTGGAAATAGGAGACTGAATGTTGTGCAGGGAGCTTCTTAGTGCCTAAACCAGAACGTGCATCGATGTTGGTATGAATTCATCAAGCTGTTAAAATCCTTCATTTTTTTATTTTCTGTAAGGAAAGATGATTTGGCATGTTTCAGCAGGACACTGGTGTGTAAAATATACATGGACATTACTTGATTCCACCCAAATGTTCTGTTTAAGTACATATGTAGCCAGGTGGTGAATTGAGAATACACATTTAAAATGTGTGTCTGTAACTTTAAGAAACACAATCAGAAGTGTTGTCGCCCTGAGAGAGGAAAGGGAGGAGCTAAGAGCATGGTAGAGAAGGAGGCTCAAGCTGCAGTGAATGGTGGTGCTTCATTTTAGGATCCATCCAGAGCCATCCTAATGAAATAAGAGGTAAAAATCAGGAAATACTGAACAATATAAGGTTTAGTTGGCCTATAACAGTAGTAGATGCCTATATTGCCTTTCTAAACATGTATTTTGGATGAATCACAACCAGATGCGTTCAGATGGCATTGTTTCTGTGGGGTAGTGTGCTCCTCGTGTTCAAGCCTTGTATTTTTCTGGGTTACAGAAGCTGTTTGTCCAAGTTCTCTTGATGAAATGCTCACATCTTGTTGAGTAAAGCTGAGTAAATCGAGGTGAGCTTAAAAACAAATATAAAAAGAGCTCTGTTAATGGTATTAAGGTGGTATTAATGTTATTTATCTATTTTCTGTAATTAGTGCCACTACCAAATACTGTACTGTGTTCTTAGTTAGGGTTTTTACAGTGTATTCATTTTAATTTTTATTGTTTTGAGTTATATTTTATAAAAAATCAGAATAAAATACCCGGAAAAAAAAAAAGTTTCTTTTGTCATTTGGTGTGCTTCCTTTCCCCGGTGACACATATAAATAAAAAAAAACTGCCAAACATGACTTTTATTTTGAAAATAGAACATTTAAAAATTTAGATTCAATTTTAAAGCAGCATTCTGCATGAATTGAAAGTTTTCCTCCAAAGCTTCTTTACAGTCATTAAGGATAAAACACTGTACATATGCATTTCTGGACAAGCTGAGAGATGCATAGATACTCACTAAGAGTGAAAAGAAAAAGCATGTAGACTGCGGCAGTACAGTCATATTAGAGTAGTTAACAATAATCTGAAATTTATGTAGCACTGAAGCAATGATAGAGACATGATTCTCAGCATTTCTGGTCAGTGGGGCAACACAATAATACTGACGCTGTTATTTTAAAATAATGCTATGAATTGAAGACTATTAATCCATTTAGGAAAAAGTCTGTATGTCTTCTTTTCACAAGTCAGTATATATACAGTATCAGTCAAAAGTTGATTGATACTGTAGATGAAGATGACTTTTCATTATTTAAGAATGTTCTGCATTGTAGATTAATACAAGATAGTCTTGCAAACTATCAGAAAAAAAGAGTGTTAAAGAAACCAGAATATATTTTATATTTTACATTCTTCAAAGTAGGCACCTCTTGCTTAGATGAACATCTTGGCTGCATTTTCTCAGTCAGCATTTTTGAGGTAGAGTCTACTGAAACAGTTTTTAGTCAACAGCTGTGCTGAATTTGTCAAGAGTTAATTTCTTTAATTTCTTGCCTCTTAATGTGTTTGAGAGCATCAGTTGTGTTGTGAAGAGGCAGAGTTGGTGTACAGTGGATAGCTACTCAACTGTGTAAAGAAAAATATCCTTTAAGAAATGAAGGTCAGTCAATCTGATGAAAAATCAAAAACATTGAAAGTACCCTCAAGTGCAGTCAAGAAGACCATCAAAAACATTAGGATGAAACTGGCACTCATCAGGACGGCCCCAGCAAAAGAAGACTAAGCGTTACCTTCATCAGAGTTACCACCCTCAGAAACCACAAACTAAGAGTACTCCAGATAAGAGTCACCTAAATGCTTCACAAAGTATTTTGGTTTTATTACAAGTTTATTACATGATTCCTTACCAGTTCATTTATAGTCTGGATGACTTCAGGTATGTCTTGATGGCCATCAGAATGATTTTGTGGTACCTTGAGGACACATTAAATTTTCAAAAGATATCACCGGTTATCTTATGTTTCCAGAATAGATCCCAGCCACCGTTTCCATCATACTGACAGGCAATGTGCTTCCCTAGGATACACTGCCTCAAGCTGATTTCATTTGAATTCATGCTTTCTGCTGCTGGTGTCACTGACATTTTCAAAAAACAAATCTAGGAGTTGTCTCCTGACATTTTCATAAGTTTCAAGGTCTGTCCCGCAGCTGTAATGAAGCACTAATGACTTACGAGTTATTTGAATCCAGCTTGAGGCAGCGGATCTAGTAAAAGACACACTGGCTTTTGGGGTGAGACAAAATACAAAGATCATTTCTGGAGTCAGATGATGATGATGATGTTAAAATTTCTGTAAAACTGATGAATTTTTTATGTACCAGAGAAAAAAAACAAAGACAGTAATTTCTTTGATAGAGGCTGGTTACCCATTCTGGTAACCAGCTGGCTGGTAAGTACCATTTTGGTTAAATGTGTGTGTCACGCCGCCGTGTTCTCCTACCACACGACTCCATTTCCCAAAATCCCATGAACAATGACGCCAACAACACCGCTCACCTTCACCCAATCACGTTACGCTCCGACGCTCAGACTCGCCTGTGTTCTGTGTTAGTTCCGGTTCATTCCCCTCTAGCTTCCTGTATTTAAGGCGGCCGTTTGTAAACAAACACCGCGAGGTACTGTCGACTCATGTTGCATACTAAGCGTTATTTTCCTGTGCACTGTTTTCTGCCTTCTCGTTACGACCCTGTTTTCGGATAATCGGTTTGTGTCTTTTGTTTTGCCCTTTCTGGATTTGATGTATGGTTGGATTGTTTCTCGGTTTCGAACTCGGACTGTGTATTTGACTACGTCTTCTGTCATTGGTGAGATCGCTGTTTGCCTGGCTAATCTGTTAGCAGTATCTGTTAGCCTACCTGCTAATAAACCTGTTTGTACTTTTAACTCGGCTCGCGTCACTCCTCACTACCTGGCGATACAGTGTGAGGTGAAAAGATGTACATACAGTATTTCAACTTTCACTTTCAACCAAATCTAAACCTAGGAAATACCTAGTCTTTTTAACCAAAAAAATAATAAATTTAACAAAGATTTGGATCAATCTGGTTAAATATGACTGAAGCCTCTTTTCCCAATACAATAAGCACAATCTACCTTGCTTATGTGTTTAACGATGATCATTAACAGTCCTCCACTACCCCATCTCCTCCCTATAAGCCTTATTTTTCCATAAGCTTATGGCTATTCAGGAAGAGACAGACGGGAAGAGGGTAGAACACTCAAAGAACTTTGTGCTGGAGTTTGGGCAGCTTCTGCTAGTTGTAGTAGAGTCATGAAAGTGATTTAACCTCTTATGCTCCAAGCCTATTTTTACCATTTTCCGCCTGAAATTACATACTCACATTTGAAGGCTTATCACTCCAATATTAAATTATTTAGAGTCAATTCTATGAAGTAATATTACTTAGAAGCCTTTACACAATTCATTTAAGGCATTTTAATTATTCAATTGAACATGTAATGGCCAATATATGGTAAAAACCAGGAAAATTTTTAGGCGCTTTTCAGATTTTCTATTATTTTTTTTTATTTTCAGACACATAAAATGAACTATTTATATGGATGAAGGGTTTTGACAACTCTATATTTTACTATAATGTGTTTACAATCATCATATAAAATTTTAAACTGCTACCTATTACTGGTTAGAAGTTATAGTGATTTGAACCAGTAATGGTCTTTTCTTTCTCCAAAGGACTGGAAACTTTATAAGAATAAAAAAGACCACTTTTATAACTCATTTTGCAGTAACCTCTGGGTTTTTGTGTGGTCTACTCATATACAAACAGAAATCCGCACTGTCTCTTTAAGAGCGGTTGTTCTGCTCAGTGGAAAATCTATTAGATAAAGTATCTATGGCCAAGCATCTCTCTTCCTTAGCCTCTCAGCTGGCCGAGCTCGCCACCTGATTGGCTGAGAGACCTCATTCTCATACCGTCATGTCCAGTAGGCTCCGCCCTGTCTGGCTGTGGGCCAGAATCGGAGCAGCGTCGAATAAAATGCTTTTAATTCGTAATTAAAGTTAAGATTCCGTCTCACATTATTCCTCGCGCGGGGTGGATATAACTGTGGATTATAGGAGACTGGATTGATGGATTTTCTTGCGTGTGGACTCGTTTTGAAGGTAAGAGAGTGGGGGACGCGCTGGTGGGTGTTGGGGGGGTGGGGGGAGTGACTGTAGGTAACTACAGGACCAAACCTGTGCATTTTTCAACTCTGAACACGCGCTGCTACGCGCTCTTTCAGCTCTAATTCAGGGACCGTACATCCTACGGAATCCGGAGAGCCAGACGGTTCGAATGGTGTATAACATGTCCGCATTCGATCAAATATGGACGTCCGATAAACGGAAATATGAAAATTATGATTTAATATTTTCATAACCAAGGCATATTTCGCCCTAAATGTTTATTTTCTGAAAGGAGATACAGCTAAATAGGCTATATAACTGAAAAGCAAGGATTCTAAGCTTTAAAATGGTATATTGGGTGTCTATATTGAACCTATAACTATTCATAAACACAGCCAGATATTAAATATCATATTTTTCTGGCCCGCCGGCGGGCCAGGGCGTATTAAGAGGATAAACAGAGTTTATAGAAGGAGATGGGGTGGTGGGTGGCGCAAAAAACTCGTCATAAGACATAAAAGAAGTCCAGGGGATTTATTGGATGTCAGATTGGAAAGGGGAGGTCCTTCAGGCATGTTCCTTCTCCCAAAACTTAGTTATTTCATAACTATGCTTCTTTCCTTTCCAACTCCACTTATCAGTAAGGCGGAAGATGCTGCCATAACCTGCATAATTATTATTTTTTTTTATCAAAAAGGTTTACTCCCCTCTCTTCAGTCTTCTCCTGAAAAATCTCAAGCTGCAACCCAAATCCAGTTAATGACAAATCCACCCTGTGCATTTTAACAGTTGGAAGGGAGATCTTTTCATAAAATTCAGCTGCTTTCTTTCCCAACATACCTATTCGATGCAGCCACAAAAAGGCCAACATTTTAACTTCATCAGTCCACTGGACCTGTTTTCAAAATCCATCAAACTGTCACGAATGTGTAGGATGGGCGTAAGTGCAGATATAAGAAGATTTATTCAAACAAACAAGAACAAAAGCAAAACTGAAAAAACACGGGTAACGCAAATAACTCAAATAAGACTGGGATGATTACTTTAACAGAGACATGAACTAAGACCAGGCAAAACTAAGAATACATGGCTGGAAATACACTGGGATCTAAGACTAAACAAATGAAAGCAAAACGTGGAATATCTAGAACACATATCAAACAAAACAACAAACCTGGATACATGAAACTCAGAGAATCGAAGGCAAACAAGCTATATATATATATAATCGCTGTCCAATGAAAAACATCTATCTCCAAAACAGCAACTTTACAGGAGAGGAAAACAAACCTCGTGAAAAGAGTTTATTTCAGGTCATTTTGAAGAGTTTCTATTGGTCCGTTCATCAAGAAATTTTGCCACAGTGTAAGGGACAGCTTGTCTGTTCAAATTATGTACTAAACTAAAAATCGACAAAAATGGAGATCAGAGAAGTGTTTTTTTTAATAGGACAGCGACGATTTACAAAGAACCAAAGGTACAAGGAACCAAAAGACTCGACCATGAAACTCTCAAACAAAGGGGGCTTATAAACACAAGGGGTCTGGAATCAAGGGGGCGGGGTTACAAGCAAGACATAAGGTGACAACACTAATGGCTAGGGCGGGGCTAGGGCAGAGACAGAACCATAACAGAGCAAAGCCATGTGCTCCAGGAGCACATGGGGAGGCAAACAAACAAACAAAAAAAAACAAGGGAACAGAGTACAGGAGAAGAAAGGACCAAACAAGGGAACACTCAAGACAAACACAGGCTAAGGTGTGACATTAACTTGTTATTTGTTGTTTTTAAAGGTGTAAATGTACAGTAGAACAAGGCAACACCACTTCAGAGAATGATAAATCCTTCTGAAGGACTTTAGCATCTGAACATGGATTTTTATTTGCCTTTCTAGCAATTCTACTAGCAGCTTTCTTGGTTTGCCAGAATGTTTTCCAGTCGATTATTCCTTGACCTTTATCATAACACTTACTTGTTATTTCTAAAATGTGTTATAAGATATATATAGATATTTGTTTTCAGAGTGCTCTGAATGTACTTACAAGAACAAAGTGGTTCTTGAACTTTGGAACAAGTTTTGTAGAGTCAGAGTAGTTTTAAAGTTTATAAATTTGCATGACCTGGCCTTTTCTAAGAACGGTGGTGGAGCAAACTCTAGCCCTTCCAGGCTAATTAAGGTCTGAGACCATGGTAAAACTTGGTAAATCTTGTAAAAAAAAAATATATATATATATATATATTGGAAAGCTCAAATCTAGGGTCATGAGTGAACTCGAAATGCTGAGTCATGGCTTCTTTTGCATTACTAAACCCTGTTGTACCCCTTCATGACCTTGTTTCTATGCTTGCTTTCTACACCCATTATTTATTTTTACAGCTCCCGTGTGCATTCAGGAGCACTTTGTAGTTCTGTAATTACAGACTATACAGCGCCTTGCAAAAGTATTCGACCCCCTTGAACTTGCCACTCTTCCATAAAGGCCAGATTTGTGCAGTGTACGACTGATTGTAGTCCTATGAACAGAGTCTCTCACCTCAGCTGTAGATCTCTGCAGTTCATCCAGAGTGATCATGGGCCTCTTGGCTGCATCTCTGATCTTTCTTCTCCTTGTTTGAGCTGAAAGTTTAGAGGGACGGTCGGGTCTTGGTAGATCTGCAGTGGTCTGATACTCCTTCCATTTTAATATGTTCGCTTGCACAGTGCTCCTTGAGATGTTTAAAGCTTGGGAAATCTTTTTGTATCCAAATCCAGCTTTAGCCCAGTGTTTAATCCAGTGTTATTGTATGTTGTACTGAAGCCCAGAATGATCCTTAATCAGGTGGAACCATCCATTGTAAAGTTGTGAAGAGGTAAAAGTGGTATACAATGAATAACACTATTTGAGTAATGTTATAATCTAGAACTTCTCAACTAAGTGAAGAATAAAGAATACTTTAAGAAATGAAGATCAGTCAATCCAAAAATTTTAAGAACTTTAAAAGTGTAGTCTCAAAAGAACATGAAAAAAAAATTGGCTCTCATCAGGACCACCCCAGTAATGGAAGACTAAAAGTTACATCTCTTGCACAGGATAAATGACTGATTCTTGGTATTTTGGTTTGTTATGTTCCAGGTCAATTTGACCCGTTTTGAAGTTTGAAGATCTAGGAAAAATAGTTAAGTATTTTTTTTCAGTATGAAACTTCTTCTGCTTTCCTTAATTAATGTAATTAACATATAATATAAAAATGGTTCATCTCACATATTTGCATTCACCCCCTGCAAAAACTAAAACTAAAACAAAATTGCAATGTTATGTTTTAATGTTATGTAAAACTATTGTTTTATATGTTGGTCTTTCAAAAGTATTAAAGTAGTGAAACATTAACAAAATTTGAACATGTTTTTTTCTTCTTTTTTTTTTTTTTGAAAAACGAGTTGATTTTCCTGATTGAACCATCACCTGTTAGAGGTAAGGAACACTATTGCACTAGTCAGTAATGGAGTTAGTATAAAAAATAATCACAAATCTTTTTTTGGGGTTTCAGCCATCTTTTGGATAATTAAACATGCACCGGTTCAAAATGACCCCAGAACACCATTACTGTTCCTAACAAATGATCATAATAGGAGGGTTAATTTCCTACATGATTCTTTGTGTTCCTTCACAGCCTGGATGACTTGAGCATCCATTCACAATATAAGATTAAAAAAAAAACATATTAAAAAAACATTAAATGAGAAACGGTGTTCACACTTTTGACTAGTAATGTAAGTGAACCTTAAAAAATTGCATAAAATCACATTTGTCAATTTTCTGTTCAAATTCCCGTTGCTCAAATCAGATTTTTTGCTCAGATCGGATTTGGCTATCCTACTGGATTTACATTCACAAATGTAAGTGATCTGTATCTGTGTGTAATGTAAACAAATCTGTCCCTTAAATGCATGAATTCAGATTTGACTGTTCACATTCATGTCGCATGTTTGTGGATCTGATATGTATCCAATTTGGAAACACATATAAAAAGTGACTCAAATCAGATTTAACCCTTGTGTGGTGTTCGGGTCTGTGGGACCCGTTTTCATTTTTCATCAAATGATACAAAAAAATATTTTTTCTAACTCAAACTCATTGGCATTGGCTCATTATTTGTGAAAAACATATATCAAAACACATTTTCGATAAACACACACTGTACACCCCCCCACCCCCTACACATTTATATTACATACAGTATGTTTGGCCAAGGGCTAATAAACATTACTTCATTTGTAAATTTGAAACTAAACAAATTTTCTACTCATATCTTGAGTTTAATTCATTTTCTTTTACATTTTATTAAAAAACTGATTAAAAAAAAGAGTAGCACTTTTTAAAAGAAATGTAACATAAGAAAGGTAAAGGGCAAATATTAACCATGTAAGCTGTTTATATTGCTTGCAATTTAGGTGAAGCAAGCATGTGTAAAGCATTTTAATGTAAAATTGCTTCATTTTGCTGAGTTAAATACAAGTAACAAAGTAAACGAGAAACAAAAATATGAACACCACACAAGGGTTAAAAAAAACGGATTTGGCACGTTCACACAGCCATGGAAAAATTCAGATCTGAGCCACATTGAGCAAAAAAATCAGATTTGAATTACTTCAGCCTGGTAATGTGAACATAGCCTTAGAGCTTTGCATCAATCCATTTCAGCATCATCTTTATTGTTTTAGTCTTATCTTCCAGAGGCTTCACTCGTTCACTAGTTTGTTCAGTGATCTAATGTGAATAAAATCACGCTTACAGTGTGTGAAAGCTGAGTCTACTGTGTTTGTTGCTGGGAGTTTTTGTGTCCCTCCTGTTTTCCTCTATAAAAGCAGCACACACTATAATCTACTCTGATTCGCTGTCACAGCAGCTGGGTCTGTGAGAGTGTGAGTAATCTGTGTGATGCTACCAGTTGTACATTTGGCATTTTGAGGTTTTCTTTTTTTAAAGGCATCCATGAGTTACGCAGTCTTCTTCACTTGAAGAGGATTTGTGATGATAACAGCGAGGGCCTGAGCAGTATAATAATTCAGTTTACTGCACTGATCATTTTAAATTCCAAGATTCTGATAACTGACACACTAGTTCAACTCAAATACGCAACAGATACTATAAATAAACTCTTATTATTAAATATTATTATTCATTTCCTGATTGTCCTTGCTAAGCTGTTGACCCCCACATCAAATGAACATGGGAAAAGTGAGGGTTTGTCAGGGGGTGTTAGTATAGTTACACTGGCTTGCAAAAGTATTGTTTCACATTTTGTCACCCTACATCCACAAGCATAAATCTATTTTATTAATATTTTACTACACAAAGTAACACATGATATAAATAAGATCCATAACAATAAATTGTCTTCAGAAGTCACTTAATTAGTTAATACAGTCCAGCTGGGTGTAATTTAGTATCAGTATGTAACGAAAGGGAGCAGACGGGGAAGCGGACTTATATGCAAGTAAGAACAAGACTTTAATAAATAACAAATAAACAAACAAACAAACAAACAGGGGATTAACGAGAAAATATATGAACATAAACAAACAGGGAAACAAACAAAGAGCTAAGCTAAACAGATAATAAACTAACAGGGCTAGGAATAAATAAATACGTAAATATATACAGGAAATAAACAAGGAAACAGACAGGAACTAAACGTGAAAACAACAAACTAGAAATAAACAAGAGCGTATAAATACAAATAACCAAGAGACGAGGAAAAACTAGAACTTGGCGAGACAGACAACACGGGAAGGTGCAGAGACCGACGGATAAACATAGACAAAAGGGTACTATATATAGTAACAAGAAACAATGAACACCTGGGGAGCCAGGTAATGAGGGGCGGAGCTACAAATTACACACACGTGACGGAAAACTACTGGAGAAATGGGGAAAACACAGGGAAACATAGCGAGGGCGTGACACAGTATAAATACAGCTGTCCTATAAAGGCCTCAGTGGTTTGTTAGAGAACAAACAGCAAAGACCAAAGAACTCACAAGACAGGTCAGAGATAAAGTTCTGTAGAAATTCTACAAATGCAAACCTACCAAGACATGATGCATCAAGCAAGGAAAGCGCTGGACAGAGAAGCAGCCAAGAGGCCCATGGTCACTCTAGAGGAGCTGCAGAAATCAGGTGCACAGCTCAGGTGGGAGAATCTGTCCACAGTCCAGAATATATTTCAGAAATATTTTTCTGTGTCAGGGAGAAGTAACACTGCCCATCACCCTAAACACATCATCCCTACTGTGAAACATGGTGGTGGCAGCATCATGCTGTGGGGGATGCTTTTCTTCACTTCTTCAATGTGCAATACATTTTGTGGTGGTCTTTCATGGCTTAAAGCGCACAAAAGGCATGTACTACTTCTGTTAATTATTAAATCTTAATCATGGGGGTGTTTTGTTTGTATAATACAATAAACCAATCAGCGTGTCACATTAAAAGCCAGGTGTGACTTTGGTGCATTGCTACATCATATATATTACTCTTGCATGTTCACGCTTATTTATCGTTGGTGTAAAAAGTTCACATAGCTGCCCACAGGCATGAAATGAAAAGAAGCTAAAAAGAAATAAGCTGTTTTTAAAATGTAAGGAGGTGAAAGTAACTGAAAGTAAAAGAACTGTAACTGAAAAATAGTAACTGTAATAAAGTACACATGGTACACCTGTGTTTTTCGTTGCCAAGATAGCAATACGCCAGAAATGTACCTAAACACGCCTCATTTTGAAACCAACATGCCCATTAGCGTAGATATATTAACAAGCACCGTTGCTATTTGAAAGATGCAGGTGTAAGGCATAAAAATAGACTGCTTGTGGGGTGTAAAATAAAAATGAGCATCTCAACTTGCCTTGTGAAGGGTGTAAGACAGGTGGCAGAGTTGCCAGGTTTGTGGTTTTCCCCTCCAAATTGGGCTTGTTTGACTTGTTTGTCGCAAGGGAAAATTCAGGGGTGGCTTTTTTTTGGGCTACTTTTAAAAATTACTGTGGCCTCGCCAAAAAAAAACATAAAAAGTGGGTGTGGCCTTGGATGTTACGTCAACATGGCGGGCTAACGTGCACAAGTTCAGACTAAAATGAATCTTTCTTGGAACCTGGAGATCATAAAGACATGTTCTTGACTAGGATATAAAACTGTTATAAAAGAACTAATAAAACACTAATGTTACAATATTATTAATCGCTTTAATATAAATGCCAATACTGGTAATAAATCCCTTATAAACAAAATACTAAGTTGTGCACTTAATAGTTGTTTTGACATTTGCTTCAAACTTGTGACAAACATATATTTTGGGCTAGTTTAAGCTTCTGAAGTGCGGGTTTTATTATGACTTGTTATTTGGCTGGATATTTTTGTTGGACCTGGATCTAACCACATCTAAACGCATATGGGTCAACTTATGAAGTGGGCAGTGAGTAGAAATACGTTAAATAGTCTTTCTATTATTTTATTTTTTTGTAATAAAATGGATGGTGAGTGTTTAACCAATACAGAAAGAGAGGGAAATGCCAGGTCTCTTCCCTACGCTTTGCTTCACTTCATTTTAAAGGGTGTAAAAAAAAGAGGAAAAAAGAAAAAAAAAAAGAAAAAAAAATGGCCTGTCTCCTGCATAATGTATGAGATATGACTCAATTCACCACAGAGAAGCACACTCTCATTCGGAAAATGAATATGCGGCGTGTTGCCATAGATCTACATTTCAGTGCAATATCTGTCAGAGAAAATAATCCGTTCCCACAACTTTAGGAATACGGAGTATTACTTTCTGTTATTAAATCAAAGTTCAGTAATATTGACGTGAGATTTGTACGCCGATGTGGAATCACGTCCTGCCGACATGAGAAAACAGTCAGGTTGGACTTGTCATCTCGTCTGATTCTCGAGACTACTCATACTGACTTATTGCCTGTGGCGAGGATTTCATGCTTTCTGGTGGTGAGAGCAAAGCGCAGTTAATCATAATTCAATTACTCCACACAGGATTCAGGAAATTTCTTGAAGAGATTAAATAACCCTATTTATAGCGCCAGTGATTCAATAGACTATTCTTTGCATGTTAGGGTGCATTAGCCGCTAACAATGGCTGAGAGCTGCTTTCTTCTCTGAGAGAGAAAAGCCACAGCGGTGCATCGGCCTCAGACACATCAGGCTCGCCGGTCCCCTTCCCTGACCATTTTATAGAAACTCAGCGCAAACCTCTTTCTCTTACTCTAATACCATCCTGTTTCAGTCTTTACTAAAAACAGTCTTTACTAAAGGCTAAAGACTAATTACATGCACAGATGTACAGATAAAGATGTTTTTTTTTTTGTATACTGATTTTGTAATGCCCTTAAACGTATAAACAAACTAATATCAGCGGATTGTCTCAGCGAGAGAGGGTGCTTTTCCAGGTGGGGGTGCTAAATTCAGCACAACTCTGGACTCGCACAATGACTGGAGCTTAAAACTGGCACTTTTCCTACAACAATATGGGTGCGCAAAGAAGTTAATGAGAGGTGTTTCAAGAGCCTCCGTGGTCATGGAAGTAAACAGGGTGAGTGCAGTTGGAAAAGTGGAGTTACAAAACTATAAGTGGCTTCTAGGCAAAAACTAATTCAGGTAGTTGGATTATGGAGATTTGTAGTTGTTTATAAATTTGACCTAAACTATACTTGCTAGTAGCTGTCTCCTGATCATAGTGCCAGGGCTTTCGGAGCCCCCATGCTTTTGATTTTAAAGTAAATTAAATATGCGATTTTGTCATTTTTAAAAAAGCAAAAAGCACCACTTGCACGGCTCGAAACGCTAAAGCTCTTAATTAATCATCAGTGTGTTTTGGCTGTATCATGAAATAAACCAGTCAGTGTGTCACTTGTCATTCCCTTTAAGACTAAGATGTCCTCTGACTTTGGCTCGTTGGTATCTTAACAGTGCAGCGCTTTGCACGTCACAGCAGAGGATATTGACCTGCGTGTTTACTCTGTGATGATACACCAGCAGTTTGTTTAAAAGAGCAGAAATGTTATTTTATTCTTATTCTATTTATTGTTGATGTAAAAGCTGGATTTGTGCACTGCAGTAGCTAAGATTGTCTGTTGACTGTTGTCAGGGTTTTAATCAGTCAGTGGCGCACCTGCACCGTGTTTTCAGCCGGCAAGATAGAAACACACCAGATATTTATCTGGACACACCTCAATTCCCGACCACCGTGCCCCTCAGTGTAAATTTATTCCTAAAGTCTTTATAGACACTGTATTAATGGCGTGGGCACAAGGAGCATGGGCAACATTCTCATGGCAAGGTGATGTAAATGATCAGAGTTGGAGTAAGGCTTTATTATCTGGAATTTAACATTCCTCAATAAACAGTGTCACTATTGGGAATGTCAGTATTGGGAATGACAGAAGGCACTTCCACCCATTTTTGGTATTGTTTGGCTATAGCATATTTCATGGGGTTCCTCAGAAGTCTATCTTAGGGTCTATGAAACTGATGTACGTGTGAAGAACTGAAGTTGGGGCTTATGTACAGGGTTTAAAATGGCATTTTAGAGGAAAGAGTGCTTCATTTTCCTTTAGTGGTAACAAAGCCAAGAAATCTGACCCCTGGTTCTTAGTACAATGCTGGCTAATGCAATTTCAAGGAACCTGCTTGGACCTCAGTGACCTGTCCATTACTCTTGTTCAGAAGGTTGTTAACTGCCCTGTCCTTCGTAATTATGCCTACTATCCCATTCTGCACATTAGTGGACAAATGACTTGCTTTCTCTTCTTCCATCTACTTCTTCCATCTAGTTTCTGTCTTCTATTCATCCCTTTGTTTCCTTCCCTCTTTCCTGCTCTCCTCTGTGCTCTGAAGCATTAATCATATTTCAGGAAATAAATGTACACTCTGCTTTGTTTGTTCTTCTGCTTGGCTCTGTTTTCCACTGAACTAAATACACAGAATTTGTAGAATTTGCATGTTAAACATCTCTGCATCGGACAGTCTGTCAAAAAGCAAATAAAATGTGTATTTACTGTATTTATTTTGGCGTTGTTGATGTTGTTGTTGGGTAACTATGCAAATGATGTGCCTTTTGGCCTGCATAACTTTCAAACAAATTATTTGTAAGTTTTATATTATTTATTTGCTTATAGGTCTACTGAGCACAAGAAGAGACCAATCAGCATGTACATCCCAACCACAGAATGCTGTAATAGGTCTACTGAGCATGAGAAGAGACCAATCAAATTGTAAATCCCACCCACAGAAAGCAGAAATAGATCTACTGAGCATAAGAAGAGACCAATTAGAATGTAAATCCCACCCACAGAATGCTGTAATAGGTCTACTGAGCATGAGAAGAGACCAATCAAGATGTACAGTAAATCCCACCCACAAAAAACAGTGATAGGTCTACTGAGCACAAGAAAAGACCAATCAGAGGTAAATCCCACCCACAGAAAACAGTGATAGGTCTGCTGAGCACAAAAAGAGACCAATCAAAATGTAAATTCCACCCAAAGAAAGCAGTTATATGTCTGCTGAGCACAAGAAGAGACCAATCAGATTGTAAATCCAACTTACAGAAAGCACTGATAGGTCTTCTGAGCACAAAAAGAGACCAATCAGGATGTAAATCCCACCCACAGAGCACAGTGATAGGTCTTCTTAGCACAAAAAGAGACCAATCAGGATGTAAATCCCACCCACAGAAGGCATTGATAGGTCGTCTGAGCATGCAAAGAGACCAATCAGGATGTACATCCCACCCACAGAGCACAGTGATAGGTCTACTGAGCACAAGAAGAGACCAATCAGGATGTACAGTAAATCCCACCCACAGAGCACAGTGATAGGTCTACTGAGCAAAAGAAGAGACCAATCAGGATGTAAATCCCACCCACAGAAGGCATTATTAGGTCTACTGAGCACAAAAAGAGACCAATCAGATTGTGAATCCCACCCACAGAACACAGTGATAGCTCTACTAAGCAGATTGTAAATCCATCTTACAGAAAGCAGTGATAGGTCTGCTGAGCATACAAATAGACCAATCAGAATGTAAATCAGTCCCACAGGAAGCAGTGATAGATCTCTCTTTACTCTTTAAATGACTGGGAATCTCTTTGCCATATATTATTCCAAAATATCCATCAAATGAACTTCACTGTCGTACTGTCCTCATTTGGTTATTATGCTAATGACATGGTTGAGCAGGGATTTGCAGGTGTGAGTGTTTATGCTGAAGTTGTTGCTGAATCGTTAGCTAACACAGCGTTTTTAATAAATGTAAATGAGTAATATTCCCTCTCTAGCACTTACACCATGGCAGTAGTTCATAACACATAATAGGGGATGTGCTGTAAGTCGCTCTGGCACAAAGACTCTTTGGCTTCGTTCCATCACTTGGACTGAAGCAGCATTGTCAACCACCATTAAAGCGTTCTCAAAGGCTTGGACTAGCGCTCCTAATGCTCCTATTCAGATCCTGTTACTTCATCTGCAGCCGCGGTGTCAGATCACTGTACGCGAGTGTCTGCACATCCTGTAGATTTATGAGGTGATTTTGCAGAAGGCTACTGATGCGTGATGTTTGCTATTCCCTCCAGGACGTTAATTAGCACTGTAAATATTCCAACATGACGCACTAATAGTGTTACACCGCTTTATGTGCGCTTTGCCACTTTAATCCTTTTTAAAATTTCACAGCGTTCTGCTTAAGACTAATAAGATGCTTGGGGCAGAATCATTTTCATTCTGGTGGTATCATTCCAGCGCGCCTGTGTTGCTATAGCCTCATTATACACAGATATCAAGTCAAATGCAGGCTTTTAGTGAAATCCCTCGCAATGGAGCTACAATACAGGCAAACATAAACATGATAAAAAATACATGAGCTCTGCAGTTTCCTAAAACAAGATATTTACTCTTCTATCTGCTATTGTACCAGTGGTTTCAATATTATAATAACATTTTACACACAACCATATCTACTCAGCACTGATGCACATACCAGGGAGAAGTGGCAGCCAATAGCACACAGCATACTCTCAACCGGAAACAACGGTCCACCTGGAGAACTGCATCGGGAACTACAGCTTTTTTTTTTTTTTTTAAACAGGAGAGCACATTTACACACACACACACTTATATACATACCACACACATCAGATAATTTTTTTTAACTTACCTGATCTCCACGTTTTTTGGACTGTGGAAGGAAACTGTAGTCCCCGAAGACACAAGGAGACCCATGCAGACACAAGGAGAACATGGAAACTCCACCCAGATAGGGACTTGAACCCAAGACCTCAGTGCTGGGAGGCAAATGTGCTATTCACTAAGCCATTTTGTGTTTCAAGTACAAGGTTCTTGAATCCTTTAATAATTTCTGAAAGTTTTTATTTTTTGATAGTTTTTGATAGGCTATGTTCACACTGCCAGCCCAAATCCAGTTTTTAGCATACCTAGATTGTATCCAGATTCATATTTGATTTTCTGGACAGCCAGTAACCACATGGAAGTTACGTGCAAGATTTTCATTTTTTGTTTGTCTCTTGCTGTGTCCAGAAACCCCAAAAGTTACAGCTTTTTCCTACCGATCTTCCTTCTCTTCTCCATGACCTGGAAACTAAATTTTTGACTTCATCTTACCCCCTGTCCGAATACCAAAAGGACAAAAGAAGCCACTTAAAATACCTGGCTGGGTCCACAAAAATGAGCTAGTCCTCCTCTCCTCCTACTTTTCTCTCTACTCCTCTTCTCCTACCATGGAAGGAATCAAGGAGAGGAGAAATGGAGAGAAGGAGCAGTAATTGGGGAAATGTTACAGCTGATCCCTTTTTTAATAGGGTGTTGACTACTGATAAACTGAGCCAATCACGATCGTTTTGAGCTCCCCTCACACTGCCCAGCCAATCACAGCTGCTGCAAACAGTCAGCAAATATATGGTCATCCTGTTACATGTGTTACATGTTTAAATTCCTGTTCATTGCAGAGAAAATACTACATTTCTGAAATGATGTGAAATATTTGCCAATTAGATTAAAGTTTACTTTCTAAATGTATCTCTTTTTCATTTCATAATAAGTGATGATATATGTTCTACAGTCAGGTAAGTTGTATATTTTTTTTACACATACACAAGTAATTAGTAAGTAATTCAATAATTAATTTGATTTTAAAAAACAATTTATGCTCAAGTGCTTTGTGGGTGTGGCCACAGTGATGTCACTCCGGAATCTTTAAGAGATAAGAGACTGTGGTAAATCCTCCGTTGGAAGCCCCTTCGAGGAGGATTTTAAGCCAATCACATAGCTTGCTTTCAGCTCTCCTATTATTGCCCAGCCAATCACAGCTGCTGCAAATAGTCAGCATATATACGGCCATCCCTTTAACTGTGTTAATTGTAGATGTTACTCCTGCTCATTGCAGAGAAAATACTACATTTGTAAAATATTATAAAATACTTGCCAATCAGATAAAAGTGGACGTCTTGTGTGGTTTTTTTTTTCATCTTTTTTTATTTGCTCATAATAAGTAAATATATATATATATATATATATATTTTTTTTTTTCTTTAGTAGCTTTCCTCACTAATGAGCACTTGTGTGGAGGAAGGGCATTAAAAAAAGAGCAAAAGTGGACCGAGGAAGAGAGCCGAGGAAAAACATGGTAGAAATTTGAACTCATTGTAACCCGTTGCTGGTGACCACCAAACCTCTGCATATGCCCCCCATAGTGATTTCCGTCACTGGCTTTTTTACATGTCTGCTTTAACAAAAATAAATACATTCCACCTCATCTACAGTAGGCATACTCCTTGAACTTTTTTTTCTATATTCATTCATGTTGCACCCACAAAGTTAAATGTATTTTATTTAAATTTATTCCCAGTATAAACACAGCTGTTCTGTGAAGATCTATGGTATATTTGATCAAACAGCATCATGCAAATCGAGGAGCACACCAAATAAGTCAGGGATAAAGTGTAGAAGTGTAGAAGTGTAGGGTTAGGATATAAAAAAAGCATATTACTAACTATGAACATCTTAGATCACTGTTCAATCAATCATCGAAAACATGGAAGAAGTATGAAGAACTGCAAACATACCTAGACATGTCCATTTGTCTAAACTAATATCCCAGACAAGAAGAGTAGTTAATTTGAGAAGCAGCCAAGAGACCAATGGTCACTCTGGAGGAGCTGCAGAGATCCACAGATCCATCAGGTTGGAGAATCTGTTCACAGGAAGCAATTAATTGTGTAATTTTCCCAAAACCCTGCATTTCACCTCACAATTGCTTGCTACTTTGTGTTGGTCTATCACAAAAAAAATCCCAATACAGAACTGTTACATGCCCCTTGTAAAATGGGGTTAAATTAAAATTAATAAGACAAACCATTTTTACTCCTTTCAGCTGTTAAATCAGAATAACTGGCTTCAAATATATAACACACATGGAGGAACTTAACCAAGAAGTCCCGACTCTTTCTGGTGAGCTACTCCTCCCATTGGTACATCTAGTCGGCTGATTTTCAGCAACCCTCCTATTGGCTGAGAGTAATCTAGGCACAGATGAAAAGTGCAATGAAAAAAAAAAATCTGTGACCAAGACAGCAAGTCTTTGTGATGTATGAAGAGCCACGGTATCCAGGGTAATGTCAGCATACCACCAAGAAGGACGAACCACATCAAACAGGATTAACTGTGGACGCAAGAGGAAACTGTCTGAAAGGAATGTTCGGGTGCTAACCCGGATTGTTTCCAAAAAAAAACATAAAACCACGGCTGCCCAAATCACGGCAGAATTTAATGTGCACCTCAACTTTTTTTTTATCAAAGTCAAAGTCAACTCTTCTGTTTTCAGCAGAACTGTCTGTTGGGACAATAAATTATTGTGGTCTAAAACCCCTGTAGATGTGTAGTTAAAAGAGTAAAACTGATTCTTGCTCTTTTTTTTTTTTTTTTGCTTTTGTGGTCGTCCCTCATTTTTCACCGTTTACAGCTCACCTTTAGATAATTCACTTTGGGATGACTTACATCAGTAGCTCCTAACTTTAATCCTGATGTTCCCTGCTCTAATACACCTGAGTCATATCATCAGTTAATTATCAAGCTCTTCATGAGCCGAATCAGGAGCAAATGAGTCCGTGTGGTGTCAGGAGAATTCCTGGACTGGAGATGAAGAAGATTGACTTAAATAGGGCAGAGAGGTCTGAGAGTGAAGTCTCCTCCTTATTCTTTCCGCCCCCCCTCATGCCTGTTTTTTTCTTTTTCAGGTCATACATGTGGAAATGATGACATAAAATAATGTCATATTCTTGTAAAGGTTTTTTTAAAGCTACGCTGACAGAGCGGGTTAAAATGCCCCAGCTATGATACGTTTCATCATGTGACATAGCTGTGTCATATCTGAAGAGCCAGATCAGAATTTTTTTGATATTGTTTTTTGGCAAAGAGAAAGAAAAAAGGCAGTGAGGGGTTCAGTGGTAGTATAGTTGTCACACCTTAGCCCATGTCTGTCCTGTGTTTTTCCCTCTTTTAGTTTTCTGTGCTCCTGCCCTCGTTTCCTGTATTGTGTTCCATTGTTTTGTTACTGTCCTGTCTCCGCCCTGGCCCCGCCCTAGCCCTAGCCATCAGTGTCGTCACCTTGTCTCTTGTTTGTAACCCCGCCCCCTCATTACCGATCCTCACCCTCCTTGTTTATAAATAGCCCTTTGTATGAGTGTTTCTTGTCGAGTCTTTTTTTTTTTTTTATCCCTGACTTGCGTACATCCAAGTTTTGTATTTTGTGTTCCTTTGAATCTATGTTCCCTGAATCCAGGTCTGTTGTTTTGTTAACTCAATAAATGTACCAAGTTTGTTAATTTTGTGTTCTTTGTGTTATTCTAGTTTGTTAGTTTCTTGTTTCATTAGTTACGTTTAGTTTTGTTTATTAATCTTCCTAGTGTTATTTTCTTAGTTTATGCGATACCCGTGTTTTCATTTATTTTGTTTTTTTAAATATTTGTATTATATCTGCACTTATGTCCGCCCTCCTCATTCGTGACAATAGTGAGAAAAAATACCTTAACAAATGGATGTGGGTGGGGTGGGGTGGGGTGGGTGTGGATGGGATTTAAAAGGGATAGTATAACATTGTCTGTTTGTAATGTACTATATTTCTACATCTGTTATCTATAAAACTTTCAATAAAAACTTGATTACTAAAGCCAGCATCTCTGATGGTGTGGGGGTGTGTTAGTGCCTATGGCATGGGTAACTTGGACTCTGGACTTATAAGTAAAAACTGGACTTATAAGTACTTATATGTAAAAAAAAAAATAAAAATAAATAATAATAATAATAATAATAAATAAAAAATGGAAAAATGTTTTCATGGTTGGTGGTCTTGGTGGAACAAACTACCTTCCACTGGTGGAACAAACTACCTTCCTACAAACTACCTTCCACTACCAGATCAGGAGAATCTCTCGCTATCTTTAAGAGACTCCTGAAGACAGAGCTCTTCAAAGAGCACTTACTCTCCTAACACCTCTAACAAACTAACTACTTCTAACCTCATTTCCTTCTTCCCCTCCTTCACTCCTCTATCCTATTATTTCCCTTCGACCTCCTTTGAGCCCTATCTAAAATAGTTTTATCTTAATCTTAATTCCTATTACTTTTGTACTCCATTATTGTAAGTCGCTTTGGACAAAAGCGTCTGCCAAATGAAATGTAATGTAATGTCTTAGCCCCAGTACTGTGTGTGTACTGCTCTGCACACACTGTTCCGTTCTCTCTGTTGCCCGTGATAGACTTTGTTAAAGTTGAGCTGTTCTAAAAAACAAGAAGAAGGTTCTACCTCAATTCTGCACTAGGAGGGCTTCTAGCTTCCAGAGGTACCAGGAAAGCGTTATTGTGACAGAAGGAACAGAAAGTGCGTGAGACAGGAAAGAAATGAACAGGAAATGTCAGAGCTCTGGTTTATTTAATAAGAACCGTAATGTGCAGGGCTTATCATGTTTCCCCTGAACAGCGGGTTCTCCATGCTGCCTGTTCATAAAGGAGCGAGGAAATCTGAGGTCCTTCTCTGCACTGCTGAGAATGAGTGCAGTAGATTTGTCAACAGAAACCCAACCAGAGATGATGAGACACATTCCAGCAGTACAGTGTTTGGGAAAAGAAACAAGAATAAAACCAAAAAAAAAGGAAGAAGAAAATATCAGTTTTTGACTGTGCCGTTGGTTTAAGAATGTTAATAAACCACTTAAAAAATAAGCAACCACTTAAAAATGTTGAGTTTCTTTGACTTTACCCAATTAAAAACCTCTAGAATATAACTAAGAGAAAGATGGATGATCACAAGCCAAGCTGAACTACTTGAATCTAGAGTGGCATAAAGCTATCTAAAAGCAGTGTGTAAGACTGGTGGAGGAGAACATGCCAAGATGCATGAAAACTGTGATTAAAAACGAGGATTATTTCACCAAATATTGATTTCTGAACTCTTAAAACATTATGAATATGAACTTGTTTTTTTTTTTTTTTTTGCATTATTTGAGGTCTGAAAACTTTGCATCTTTTTTTTATGTTATTTCAGACATTTCTCATTTTCTGCAAATAAAAGCTCTAAATAACAATATTTTTGTTTGGAAATTGGGAGAAATGTTGTTCACAGTTTATAGAATGAAACAATCTTTATTTTGCTAAAACATATACCTATAAATAGCAAAATCAGAGAAACTGATTCAGAAACTGAAGTGTTCTCTTAATTTTTCCGGAGATGTGGGTCATAATAATGCTGCTGTGATTCAGGTTCGTGTCACTGTCCATTTCAGTAGTAGTTTTAACAAGCTTTTGTCCATTTGGCCTCAACATTTCCCCTAACGAGAATCCCCAACGGCATTATAGGGTCCATTCCATGACTACATTAGTGCAAGTGAGGCTTATTAAATGAGCCTTTACAAGCATGAGGTCTTGAGTGACCCTCAATAGTTGATCTTCTAAACACTTAAAAACTTACAAAGCCTAGAAAAACCAGAAACTGATCATGTTTTCCATTGCAAGCTCACGTTTCAATCTCTTGTTTGAAAGCTGAAGTCAACCAAGCTCAGAAATCTCCCTTCTGCTTGTTGGTCTCTCAGGTGTCTACCAGCAGGTTCCTTGGTTGAGGCGCCAACATGCTTTTTGCCCACAGATACATACAACAGTTTTCTGGATAGATGTTTTAAACAGCTTCCTCAATATTTGGCAATAGGTTCTTTTGGGCCATAAGGGCTTCTTTGAATAAGTCTAGTCTAAATTAGATTTTTATCTCCACATAAGAGTTTTTCTTTGTCATAACTGCTCACAAAAAGTTCTTATACCAAATTGTATGAAGATCTGTCCCTCGATTCTTTCAGATCTTTTCTTTTGTCCCAAATTATGGACAATGTACACTTTGTATCCTGAATTCTCAAGATAGATTGTGAAACAACCAAGAAAGAAAACATTGATAAACATAATTTTAGTGCATCTTGCACTTCATTTATGGAACACAGTGCAACTATAGCAAACATCTTCCAGACATGTTTCTTTTAAAGCAGCATTTTCATTCTGCAGGATTTCTGCATGACTTGTTGGTGATTTAATGTTTTCTTTGTTTTCTTTAAAGCTGTCTATTTGTGTTGGCAAATGAAATCACTTTCATCTGACGTTCAACGACTTTGGTTCATTCAATTTGCTCATCTAAGTACTTGCTGAGATTTTTTAGCAGATTTGTTATTTTTTGGTAAATCTTGATTTTGTGGAATCTTTTGGTTTGTTTTTTGATCTCTTCTTGTTTTTGTGGGTTAATTGCTTCATCAGCTAACACTTGCCTCACCGCTAACACTTGTTCATGCCGGCAATTCTGGCCACACCCCCATCTATGGACACACTCTCAGTCTTGCTGATGCCTATAACACTATTTTTACAGCTCTACCCTATTTTGCACTAGTAGTTCATTCACTAGTTCATTCATGTACTGTTTTTGTATATTTTACACTGCTAAATTTAAATTATTATATAACTGTGTATTTGCACTTTCTGTATGGCTGACATCAGTTATCCTCACTCAGTTTATCACAAATAATCACTATAGTTACCGTACTTTTCACACTACAAGGTGCACTGGATTGTAAGGCGCACTATCAATAAACATCTATTTTCTGGTCTATTTTTATACATAAGAAAACTAAAAACTGTTTATTTGGGTTATTTAAGCATTTCCATTTATTTAGAGTAAGCTTAGATTTTCAGATTTCCACTAAAGCTGGTTTCTTCAGCATTAGCGGCTAACTGCTAATGGTAATGCCAATGCTGCTCCAGCAGTGCTAGCCAGGATTAGCAGCAAGCTACAGGTCGAAAATACTCACCTCTGGACGGCCAAAGAGCTAGCGCTTAGCGTGGTTAGTGGCTAATGCTTATAGTGCTGGGAACTAAACTGAAACTCATTTATAATGCTGTACTTCAGTGGAGTGGCTTTACTGCTCCTTACAACCTGACTGGTAAAATTCTTACATTAGGTGCACTGGATTATAAGGCGCACTGATGATTTTTGGGGAAATTAAAGGAATTCAAGTGCATCTTATAGTGCTTTTAAAACATTGTCTGGATGCTTTTTGAATTTATAACACTGTGGTAAGTACAACTGCTCACTCCTCCATCTTGACTCGCCCCCTCATTGCCAAGTGTCTCAAGAAGACTCCGCAGGGCGCCTTTGCAACAGTCATGTTGCAAAGAGATTGAGAACAAAGCTGTTGCCCAGTAAAAAGTGTGAGGTGACTTCAGTGGTGAGAAAATGTGCTGTTTCAGTATAAGAAGCCGTTGACCTTATTCAAAAATACTGCCAGACACTGTCAAAGATGTGCATCTGATTTGTGGTGAGAAAAATATGCAGCAGTTTCTTACAAACCTGCACAGATGTCTTGAACTGTATATCACCTGACGATCAGTAATATCAATAAGGGAGGCATCAAATACTGTATTAAGTGAAATAATACAAGAAAAGACTAAATATTATTTACTGAATTATGGCAAATTTATTATAAGCCATATTGCAGATACAAGCTGATCAAGGCAAGAATATTAACGATAACTGAGCTAACTTAGCGAACTAGCTAACCTTGGGATTGTTTTCTCTGTGTAAATTTCACTCACATGTGTTGAATACATTTTTAAAATTGTTTAAAGCAGTTTTATAGCTAATGACATTTTCTTTAAAATGAAAGACAAAAATACAATAGAATTTATTCAATTGTGAAAAAGTGGTGAAACACTTGCCAACACAAGTACACAGCTGTAAATAAATAAAAGGAAACATTTAATCACCAACATGGCAAGCGGAAATCCTGCAGAACGAAAATGCTATTTTAAAAGAAGCATATCTGGAACATGCTTGCTATAAATGAAGATATGGCTGCTGCTACATATTGATATTGATCAATATCAATGTTTTTTTCTATCATTATTTCACCATCCACAGATGTAAATCCATGATTAGAATAGCACTGCTAATGTAAATGTATTGTGTGTTTTTTTTTTTTTTTTTTTGGTATGTGGTTTTGGATGTTAAAATGTTCAATACATATTAAAAAATTTGTAGTTTTATAGCTTGATTTTTTTTTTTTTGAAAAGCAAGACAAAAGCCCTATGTGGACGGGATTAGTTTCTCGGGGGATGTCTGTGAAAAATATTTCACACTTCTACTTAGTGATAAAACCCTGGCATCAGGACTGCAATTGAAAAAACAGGAGGACCAGTGAGTTTTTTGGCTTTCTCGGTTACGTGACATTACGTTCAGTAGCTCCTCCACTTCCACTTGCTGTTGTATTTACATGGATCTCCGTGGAAACACTCTCCCAGTGTGTAATTACGGTGCGTGGCAGTGGACAAATTACTGATTTCTTAAACTTGAAGATGTTTGAGTTTGCAACTCAAACATTTGGATCCCGACAGAAATAAAATTATCGGAGGACCATGGAGTTCAGCGGAAAACAGTAGGTAATTCAGCCTGTAATTTTATCAAAGGACACCTTTGAAAAACACTTACGTGGTCGTTACGGACAGGAATAAAATCACGGAGGACCCCCGTAAAAGAGAAAATTGCCCAAGGATTTCTGAGAATCTAAAGATACACTGTTATTTATTCAATTGTGAAAAAAAGTGGCAAAAGTAATGAAAGCAGTGTTTAGCATTCTGTCAAATATTTAATTTTGTGTGGTTTCGGTTTTTCGTGCATCCCTAATACCAATATGATCAGTTGCTTTTCTGTTTTTCTTACTGCTTTAAATAAACCATGCTGATCAAACAGCACAACCTTCTTCCAGAAACCCTCCTTTTCTTCATGCATCACTCTTCCCTGAAGTACATCTTGTAATGATCCCAAAGAAAATGTCATGACAGCCAGACATAACCGGGCTCTGGAGATTTCCTTTTTGATGGACAGCTAAGATGTTGCGCCTGTTTGGAAGCGAAGCTCCAGTGATCATGTGATTCCCTCATAAGGCGAAGCACCCTCATCTGTTATGCAGAAAAATGGGTGCATGTTGCCTCTTTATCTGTAGTCCTGACAGCACCGTGTCCTCTTCCTGGGAGATGGAGAGTGCGGAGGAGATAGATAACACACTCCAAAGAGTGATCACTGAGAGATAACTGCCAGCAGCAGCAGCAGATGCAGACCAGCCTCAAACGTTCAGACAGCAACAACATCAGAGAGGATTTAAACAGGTGATCTGCCATCTCTATATTTAGCTTCTCTTTGGAATCATTTTCCATGCTACTGGACAAATACATCATCCTGTATTAAACTAGTGCTGCTCATACTTACCTGTTCAGTCCCAAAAGAGTACCAGTGGCTAACTCTCTGAGCTTTATTTACCTGGGTGAGTCTATCCTCTAAAATTAGTTACATAGTGGTCCTTTAAACACAACTGCAAAGTGAGAAATGATAAAAAAAAAATAGCAGGTTTCTTACAGTATGTGCCTCTATGGGTTAAAGTGGCTAAATGTATTTATTACAATGTTTTTTGCAGTTTTAAACATGTCGTGTAGATGCTGGATGAATTATGTTGTTCATAAACTCGTAGGTAATAATACAGAGAAAAAGACAGATAATCTTCTTGTTTTCCCAACTTAATATCATATCTGTCTTTATCTCCGTTTCTCTCTCTCTGTCTGTTTCTCGCTCTCTCCCTGTCTCTGATTTGCTGATTAGGTTTGGTGGGAGGACCCAGTAGGAGGAGCGTCGCCTTGCCGCCCAATGGATCTTCCCTGCTGGATCTACAACCGCCAATGACCTGCGTGCTCTGGCCGGATGGGGCGGGCATTTTCAAATATAAAGCAGCTCAGTCGCGTCAGTCGAAGATGAGAGCTGAGAGGAAAGACCTGTGTTAAGAGACTCTGTGACTGTTTTAGCTGTTTCTGTCTGTTTCTGTGTTTCCTGTGAATAGTTGTGAGTATAGTGAATGTTTGGCTGAAAGTGGAGTATGTAGTTTGTTTCTGTGAGAGTGAGGTGTTTGTCTGAGTGTCCTCCCCCCTCCCTCACCACTCCACTCTGTTGCACTTTGGTGCCATTCACATTATTCATCTGTAGGTAACACAATGTCTAGACACACCAGGTAAGGGGTGGGTGCCACTATTGTATTTTTGGTTTAGTTTAGTTTTTGGGTTAGGTAGTTTAGCACACTTTTATTACTTTCTTTCCTTTGGCACCGTCCACAGCCCACCTTAGGCATTTTAGTGTAAAGAAACGGCTTATTATTATTATTTTTGTTATACTCTTGTATTTTTGTATATTGAGGTGTATTCTGTACTATGTATGTTTGTCCCTTCTTGCTTGTGAGAACAATAGTCTTTAGCACAGATGGGTTAATGTGTCCAGCTGAACTATTTCTGAGAAGTCCATTTCTATACATGTTGGAATGTCACATGTGGTTTCAGGTAAACAATGTACCGCTTCTCAAAAGGTCATTTCTACATATATGGTGAAGCTGTAAATATAGGGTGATTGGAATTCTTTAGGTATGCAGAGCACCATATAAGTGACTGTGAAAGAGTATATAAGCTGTTCAAAACACAAGACTGAGGGAGAGAGAGAACTGGGACACCGAGAATTGACAAGCTCTCTCCCACACTTTGCTTTTGATTGAAATATCAAATCAAATCAAATCAAATTTATTTGTATAGCGCTTTTTACAACTGGTGTTGGCACAAAGCAGCTTTACAGAAACATGATTACAGGACAAAGAATCAGGCAAAAACATTAAACATACAAAATACAGAATACAGAACCCCCAGTGAGCGCGGAGGCAAGGAAAAACTCCCTCAGAGCTGCAGGAGGAGGAAGAAACCTTGGGAGGACCAAGACTCACATTAAAGGGGGGACCATCCTACCACTGGTCAAACGGCTTTTAAATTAATTTTAAAAAGTCTTTATACATCCACATAGGTTTTATATATTCAGGAGTGTAATAGCACCACTAATGGCTTGGATGTATTCTGTAGTTGAGAGTAAGATGGATGATGAGCAGCTGATCTGTGGTGGGTGATGGAGAAGAGCTGACTTCAGAAACTCCATCAGTCTGGCCGGACAGGAGATACAATATTTAGTTCCAATTAAGAAGGCAGTGTGCATTGAGTATTATTTTAAGAAAGACAACCTTCCAAGAACACCCAAAGAGAAGTCCTGGAAAGACAAGAAGACACAACAATATTTTCCTTGCTATTTGTTTACTAGACACTTTTGTAATATTTTGTAAAACAACCAGTAAAATCCCTGGTCTAATTTTTCATCCGAATCTTTGCTTCCAGTCCCTTTATTCCAACGTTTTTTTTTTTGTTTACTTCCTAATTTTCCCTAGACCACAACAACTTTTAATTGGGAACGTAACACTTTCCGTCTTTTCAGAAATTCAGAAAAAAAGAGACCAGACCAAGCGTATTTGTATAGAACTTTATTTTTATGCGCTAGTACAGTTTCCAAATCCCCTGTGCTTGTATCTAAACACTTTTTTAAGATTTGAAATGACGTGGCTGTCTTTTATTATTATTTTTCTTTTTTCACATAACAATATTCATCTGTGGAAAACAGTATCAGATGCAGTTCACACGTTGTGCTAATACTTCTCTTTTTTTTATTTTTACTTCATTGTTTTGTTATAATCATATTTTATTTTGGTATTTTCAACATTTCAACATCATCACAAATGAAAGTATCTGCAGTTTTCATTACTCAACATGCGCACAATGTCCTGGATCTTCCCAAAATCAAAACAGTATCATGAGTTGTAGTCTGCATGTCCTTTATTAATTTGGAATTTAATTAGAATTTAAACTGAAATGTTTATGAATGTTTTTGTGATTTTGTGATTGCATTAATCTTCCACTTGTGGACTTATGAAATTAAACTATATGGACTTTTTTTTTACTTGCATACAATCAGTTCATCATGAGAAGAGCGACAGCTGGTAAAGTGAGCACACGCAGCGGTGCAGCTGATCTGAGACCATGCACTTTTACCTTCAGTTATGACCAAGAGACCCAAATAATGAACAGAGGCAATGCAAACTCAATATGAAGAAGAAGAAATCAAATAAAAAGAAGAGGAGGAGAAGAAGAAGAAAACAGTAAACAAAAAAGCAGGGTTTTATACATTATTGGGATTCAATGGTCTTCAAATATTAAACATTATTCATCCAAAACGTTGTTACTTTAGCGCTGAAATGTACCAGTATTAGAAAGTGTGGAGAATGTTAAAGAAGTTTTTTTGTTTAGTCACTTTTTTGTTCAGAGTCATTTAGAGTGGTTTGGTGTAAAACTGTTAAACATAGTCAACCAGTTGTACAGGTTATGTAATTACATGTGTCTCTATCAATTAAGTATTAATTGAATGTGAATTTTGAGTGTAAATTTTCACATGTGAAACATGTGACAGGGTAATTCATGGAGAGCTTCGGTTACAGTGCATTTCCGGCTCATAACGGTAGTCATAGAACGCCTTTTAGCCATGAACACATGCATAATTTTATAATCTGTACTGTTACTGTAATGAATTTGTAATAATACATACTTAACAGTAGTTACACTGTTATTACATGGTTGTTAATGTGTAACTACACAGATATTACAGACACTTTTTATAAAATGGGACCAAACAATTTCCTTTAATGGTAGTAATGGAGTTTTAAACACTTGAACAGAATTGTTGGTACATTTCTGTTAAAGAAAGAAAAAAACACAGTAACCCCTGAAATAACTTGGAATGGAAAAAAGTATTCGAAATAAAAACAATACTGAAGACCTACTAATTAAAATTATACATTGCTTTTGAATTGTGGAATAGACAGAAAAAAATATATAATATAAAATATATATATTAGACTGGCCTGGACAAAAATGATGGTACCTTTAACTTATATATACGTTATAAGAACGTTTATCAATGTTTTAAAAAAATGTTGTAAAACTTTTCAGGAAGGTTAGCTTGTAACATTGCATAAACAATATTCCAGTAAACACATTCTGAAAATGTGTGACATAATAATGGTTTGCATCACAATGTTATTAGAAGGTTTCTCACATAACTTTTCCAGCCATATGAATACTAACATTATGGAAATGTTCATAGTAACATTCTAATAACATTTGAATTCGAAAAACATTGTGCTTAATGTTTCTTACATAAGGTTTCCAGCTAGATGACTACTAAAGTTATGGAAATGTTGTAGTAACATTCCCAAAACTAAACAATAAAACATTGACGTGAGTGATTTTGCAGGTATGTTAACAGAACGTCACTTGTGTCAATGTTTTAACATTTAGTTTTGGTAATGTTACTATTAACATTTTAATAACGTTAGTATTCATCTAGCAGTAAACGTTATATGAGAAACATTCATCACAATGTTAAAATTAGAGTTTTATTAAACTGTTTCTCTCATAATGTTTCCAGCTAGATGAATACTAAAGTTATGGAAATGTTGTAATAACATTCCCACAACTAAACAATAAAACACGGACACACAAGTGACATTGTAGCGATGTTAATAGAATGTCACTTGTGTGTCAGTGTTTTAATGTTTAGTTTTGGAAATGTTACTATTAATATTTCCTCAATGTTAGTATTAATCTAGCTGGAACAGTTATGTAAGAAACATTTATCACAATGTTATTAGAATTAGAAGGTTATTAGAATGTTTCCCACATAATGTTTCCAGCTAGATGAATACTTACGTTGAGCAAACGTTAACAGTAACATTTCCAAAACTAAACATTAAACCATTGACACACAAGTGACATCGCAGCAATGTTGACAGAATGTCACTTGTGTCAATGTTTTAATGTTAAGTTTTGGAAATGTTACTATTAACATTTCCTCAATGTTAGTATACATCTAGCTGGAAACATTATATGAGAAACATTTATCACAATGTTATTAGAATTAGAAGGTTATTAGAATGTTTCTCACATAATGTTTCCAGCTAGATGAATACCTACATTGAGGAAACGTTAACAGTAACATTTCCAAAACTAAACATTAAACCATTGACACACAAGTGACATTGCAGCAATGTTGGCAGAACAGTCAAAAATCAATGACCGTCCCTTCAATGTGATTGGCTGAGAGGCGTTCTGTGAGTTATTAGCCTGTAATGCACTGCAACCGAAGCATTCCATGTATTACTCCACCACATACTGGTAACCTAGAAAGGATGCAGCGCTTACAAACCAAACAGTGCAGCTACAAACAGAGCAGCAATAGAATTTTTATTGTTTTAACTATGTGTTAACTATTTTAACTTTTTTAGTGTTTAGAACTAAAAAGATTGTATTTGCAAGAAAACTTGACAGATTGAACATTCTAAGAACGTTAACTGTAACATTCAAAAAACGTTCTAATAACCAAAAAGTGCAAGCTTGGAAAATAAGCATTTTCTGTAACTCTCAATGAGACTTTGAACCTGTTTCTGAACCTTCTAATCTGCTCCAGCTCTCTCTTGGTTGAAGGATTCCTTCTTCAGACATGTTTTTTTGTCCATGTATGCACCTTAATTTAAAATTTACCTGTTTTTAACTGTTGTTTTTTACAAAATCTGACACATCGACACAAGATTCTACACGCGTTTGTGTGTTGAACGCACCTCACTCAAGAAAAACTCCACTGACTTTTCTGACTTCATTATTGTGAACATTTGGAGACTATTTACAGGTTTTGTAGAACACATCCTCATCATACACTAGTTTTTAACCTCTAATACAATGTGCAAAAAGCTCTCTGAGGTCTCGTTTGAGCGGAACATACATATTCATGAAGGTTAAAATAAAGAGCTTCATATCCATTTGATCATACGTTGAAAGCTTCAAGGCTGATGAGGTGATTATAAGAGATGGGTGGTATCTGCAAGCTCGCCCAACGCGTGCAGCGGAAGAACTCGCCGTGTGGTGCCATTTTTAGAGTGTTGGTGTGTTTTTTTATTTAGCTGAGAGGTGTTATCATTTATTTATGTATTTATTCTTCATCATTTTTTGTTACACATCTTTTCAGCTATTTGCGTATGCAGTGTTCAGCGAGCAGCAGAATGTAGCAGAATTTTCTGCAGCATCATAAACACATTTTTTCCCTGTATTTAAAGCAACAGTCCAAATGTTTTAAAGATTTAGGGATTTAGACTAGATATGTTTATTTTTTCCTGTACTTAAAGCGACAGTCCGTATGTTTTAAAGATTTAGGGATTTAGAGACCTCTCTGGTGAGAATGTGTAATTGCACACAACATAACAGAGTACATATAATTTGTTTCCCTTTACTTAAAGTGACAGTCCATGTATTTGAAAGATTTAGAGATTTAGAGACCTCTCTGGTGAGAATGTGTAATTGCACACAACATAACAGAGTACATATGATTTTTTTCCCTATACTTAAAGCGACAGTCCATGTGTTATAAGGATTTGGGGATTTGGAGACCTCTCTGGTGAGAATGTGTAATTGCACACAGCACAAAAAAGAGTACTTTGAATGTAGGTTAGTGTAAATGTACTTTGTACTTTAACTATATAGGTTTGTTCAGTTTTGCTAAATTATAAAAATACTGTCAAATTGTAGAGAGCAATTGCATCAAACCAAACCTACCAGACCACTCTCTCTTGTTTTATAGACTTTATAGAATAAATATAGGCTATTAGACATGGCAGGGAGAGTCATTCCATTCCTTTTGATAAAAAAGAAAAAAAAACAACTCAATATTGGGCGACTGTTGAATTTAATTCCACTGCTTTTTAAAGTCGAATATCTTACTTTTTACTTCATTACATTATGCAAAATCTTTTGTTCCTTTTGGCCTATGTGTGCATGAAAAATAAATGAATACATAACCAGCAAAAACTCACCAATCAGGGTTCAGTGCACACTTATATTGAGAGACACATTTAGTTTAACTGACTGGAAATTATGAACATAAATGTAGGGTGTGTCTGATAAGCATACAGTGCCCTATGTATAAAATGTGCTAGAAATAAACTTGCCTTGCCTATAGCAATTCTGTTAAATAGGGGTTCATAAACAGTACCAGTCAAAACAATGTTTTACATTTCCTGCATTGTAAATGAATTAATATAGACTATGAAGAAACACAAACCCAAATTACTCTGTGAAGCATTTAGCTCTTATCTGGGGTGCGGTTAACTTGTGGTTTCTGAGGCTGGTAACTGTGACGAACTTATCCTGTACAACAGAGGAAACTCTTGCTCTTCACTTCCTGGAGAAGTCCTGATGAGAGCCAGTTTCATCATAACATTTTTGATGGTCTTTGTGACGGCACTTGAGAATACTTTTAAAGTCTTTGAAATCTTCCGGACGGACTGACCTTCATTTCTTAAAGTCATTTTATACTTTTTCTTAGTTGAGAAGTTCTTGCTACTCATAACATGGATTAGAACATCACTCAAATAGGGCTACAGTGTATACCTGTAACTCTACCTCTTCACAACTTTACAACTGATGCTCTCAAACACACATTAAGAGACAAGAAATTCAAGTAATTAACTCTTGACGAGTTCAGCACAGCTGTTAACTGAAAGCTGATCATTCCAGGTGACTCTACCTCATAAAGCTGACTGAGAAAATCCAGCCAAGATGTGCAAAGGTGTCATCTAAGCATATATTTAGCATATAAAACTGGTTTGTTTAACACTTTTTACTAACACACTCTGTTTACTAAATAATTTCATTTGTTTTTTTAATAGTTGATGAGTTTATTAATTAAGTATTATTAATCTGTAATGCAGAATGTAAGGTGTGTCCAAATTTTGACTGGTACTGCACATTGATACTGTCCAATAAAAAACATGTCTCCATGCTCCAAAACAGCAGCTTTATGGGAGAGAGATAAATCCTAAATCCTTGTGAAAAGAGTTTATTTCAGGCTATTTTTGGACATTTTTATTCGTTTATTCATCAATTATTTTTTACACAGTGGAAGGGACAGTTTGTTTGTTTAAATGATGTAGTAAACTGAAAAAATCGACAAAAATGGAGATAAGTGTTTTTCTTTGGATCGCGACGATATACAGTATGTATATTCCCTCTATATAGTGTATATAGATAGACTCACCAAACACTTTATTAGGGAAGACCCAGCTACTGATTCATGAAACTCTAATCTAATCAGTCTGTCAGTCAGTCATGTGACAGTGGTAAATTGAATAAATTCAAGCAGATACAGGGCACACCTCAAAAGTTTGGAAAAGTACAAGTTTATTCGACTGTTTAGTGAGAGTTTATGAAATAAAACAATGTTTACAATGTTACACACAGGGTTCCACTGCATTTGTTTTTTGCTGTGTTTTGATTTGGAGTGCATTTTGAGACAGACAAAACAGCATTCTTACATTTCATTTCATTCTATTTCATTACAGGAACATATATCAGGTTTAAACGTTTTCACCAGTATTAATATAGTGTTCCTAATACAGTGTTTGGTGAGTATATACATGTATGTATGTATGTATGTATGTATGCATGTATGTATGCATTTATTCCAATAGCTGTTTTAAAGCAATTTGCAAATATAGCTTTGAAAAGAAAATATGAAGACACCACTTAAAAATGATGAGTTTCTTTGATTTTACCAAATTGAAAACCTCTGGAATATAATCAAGAGGAAGATGGATGATCACAAGCCATCAAACCAAGCTGAACTGCTTGATTTTTTACACCAGGAGTAAAGGCATAAAGTTATCCAAAAGCAGTGTGTAAGACTGGTGGAGGAGAACATGCCAAGATGCATGAAGACTGTGATTAAAAATCAGGGTTATTCCACCAAATATTGATTTCTGAATTCTTACAACTTTATGAATATGAACTTGTTTTCTTTGCATTATTTGAGCTCTGAAAGCTCTGCATCTCAAACATATACCTATAAATAGGAAAATCAGAGAAACTGATTCAGAACCTGAAGTGGTTTCTTCATTTTTTTCCAGAGCTGTTTAATATTAATATAAAACAATGTAAATCATGACGGTCAGAGAGAGTCTTATCATTCATGCTTCATTTGTTCTACACACTGCACAGCATTTGGACAACCAAGAACGTTTGGACTGTGTACCAAGTGACGAACCTCAAGCACTGGCTTTCTCACGGCTTTTGGTCGCAGTATTGGTTTGTGCTTTCAGGTGCGTTTGTGCTCTTGCATCCACAATGGCTTCCGAAAACAAGGCTGTGTCATACAATACCCCGCTGATTTGGATGCACCTTACACTGAAAAAAAAATGTGTAAAATTTACTTAAAAAAAATTTCACAGCTTTCTTCATTTGCTTTTTTAAATGTATTTAATTTTAATTTAATTTAACTCGGTTTCAAGACTTAAATGTTACATAGAGTAAATGAGTGAACTGAACTTCAGTCAAACCTTTCTTTTAGTAAACTTTACTTCATTTATTTTTGCTGAATTAATCCTTTTTTAGTAAACTTTACTTCATTAATTTTTGCTGAATCAATCCTTTCTTTTAGTAAACTCTAATTAATTTATTTTTACTGAATCAATCCTTTCTTTTAGTAAACTTTACTTCATTTATTTTTGCTGAATCAATCCTTTCTTTTAGTGAACTTTACCTTATTTATTTTTGCTGAATTAATCCTTTTTTAGTAAACTTTACTTCATTAATTTTTGCTGAATCAATCCTTTCTTTTAGTAAACTCTAATTAATTTATTTTTGCTGAATCAATCCTTTCTTTTAGTAAACTTTACTTAATTTATTTTGCTGAATCAATCCTTTCTTTTAGTGACCTTTACTTAATTTCTGCATACAGTATTACCTAATTACAATTACAATATTACTGAAATTTAAATATTTTTAGTTAAAATTTAAATATTTACATAATCTCAAAAATGTATTTTGTAAACAGACGTAGTATACTAAAAAGAATGTATTACATGCCATCCATGTGCCATCCATGTGTTGAGACAGTGTAATACGTGTGTTTTAACTAAAAATATTTAAATTTCAGGAATTATAATATATTTTTTATCATAAATTATTTTAGTAATTGTAATTAGGTAATATTGTATGCAGGAATTAAGTAAAGTTTACTAAATAAAAATGATTGATTCAGCAAAAATAAATAAAGTAAAGTTTACTAAAAGAAAGGATTGAATGAAGTTCAGTTCACTTATTTACTCTGTGTAACATTTAAGTCTTGAAACCGAGTTAAAGTTACTTAAATGTATCTGAAATTAAATGTACTTAAAAAAAGCAAATGCAGAAAATTGCGAAACTTTTTTTAAGTAAATTTTACTCATCATTTTTTTCAGTGTTCTTAGTCATTGTTTTTATTTTTTTTTTCATTTGTTTTATTATGCATCCGATTAACCCTTGATCTAATTCACATCCTCGTGGATTAGGGATTACAGTACCTTTCACTGGTAGTAGGCAATATGTGCAGATAAGACATAATATATCATTTTTCTTTTTTTATATCGTTTTCAATTTCAATTCTACACTTTATTTACATGTGATTTATAGAGCTATTATGTTACAGTATTCACAGACTGCAGTGCTTTTTTTTAAGTTTAAAGTAGCTGAAATACTTTGATGGTACAAAAAGATTATACAGTTAGTTGTATGTGCACAGCTACTCACAGCCAATCACAGATCGCTGCTGTATTGATGAGATGGGAATGTTATAGAATGATCAAGGCGGCTGACGATTCTCTAGGAGCCTGTGCAACGTATACTACGCAGATCAAGCATAACATTATGACCAACATTTGTTTCCAGCTGTTTGTAGTTCTTTCATACTGTAATTACAGTCTGTAGTCCTGATGTTTCTTTAATGGACCACAGAGCCGCTCTGTGATCCACGCTGGTACGAGTGGATCAGATACATCAGTGCTGCTGGAGTTTTTAAACACTTCTAGACTGAGAATAGTTCAACTGCATACTATAACCACCAATGAGGGACTAGAAGAACTTATCCTGTGCAACAGAAGTAGCTCTTTGTCTTTTTTCTTTTTTTGGGAAGGTCCTGATGGGTGCCAGTTTCATCATAATGTTTTTAATAGTCTTTGTGACTGTGACTTGAGGATACTTTCAAAGCTCTTAAAATCTTTCATACTGACTTTTACAATTATCTTTAAGTTGTTGAGTAGTTCTCGCCATAATATGGAATAGCACATTACTAAAATATGTCTATTCACTGTATACCAATTCGATGACCAACACAAAATGTGCATCAACAGATTCAGAGCTTCTGTCTCTGACTACAAGGTAGAAGTAACAAAACAATGTTTAAAAACTCCAGCAGCACTGCTGTGCCTGGTCCACTCATACTTTTCTTGTGGCCACCAATGGAGCCTTTTCTAGAAAAAGACCATGAATCATTGGGGTAAAGTAGCAGGTGAGTGCAATTTTGTTTGACTACTTTTTCTCCTGTTTTGTTGACAGAGAGTTAGCGTAGTTTTGTGTATTTTCTTTTCTTTATTTTCAGGCTCAGTTATTTTTTTTTTTTTTTTTTGCCATAATATGGATTAGAACATTACTTAAATAGGGTTATTTACTGTATACCAACCAACTCTATCTCTTCACAACTTTACAACTGATGATCTCAAACACATTAAGAGGCAGGAAATTCAAGTAATTAACTCTTGACGAGTTCAGCACAGCTGTTAACTGAAAACTGATCATTCCAGGTGACTCTACCTCATAAAGCTGAATGAGAAAATCCAGCCAAGATGTGCAAAGCTGTCATCTAAGCAAGAGGTGCCTTCTTTAAAGAATCTAAAATATAGTAAAAACATATTTTGGTTTGTTTAACACCTTTTAAATGTCATATATGTTTCTTCTACATAGTTTAGATGGCTCATCCTCTTTCCTGACCTGGAACAGCATCATCTATCATTGGGGTAATGTAGGGGGTGAAAGTCATTTTGTTTGACTACCTTTTCACCTGTTTTGGTAACAGTTGTTCGACTTGGTTTTGCTTGATATTTTGGTATTGATCAACCTGAAGCCATATTCCTCATTTCTATCCAATAAAAACTAAAGTATTTGGTCTGGCAGAGGGTCTGGGGAGTAAGTCTACATCGGGTCCTAACACCCTCTGCTCTCTGGTGGTCCTGTGGGGTCCTGAAATTTGAAGAACAAGATGAAAATGGATGTAGAGAAGCAAAATGACTGCAATTTAAGGTGTATGTAATGATAGAACTACAAGATGCTTCTAGTACTGTATATGCTCAGATAATGTAGCAGCGATGAGTGTAGAAACAGGGAGGTGGTCATAATGTTATGCTTGTTGCTTGGTGTATGACTTCATCAGTTAGTCACAAGGCCTGAGCTTTAATCAAGGCCTGAATAAAGCATCTAATCTTGAGAGTTTTCTAAAGAACATCTCCAGTTATAGGTTTTGGGGTAGGTGGCAGTATCGAGGCTGAATGTTGTGATGTGCCATCATATAATCTGGATCAATGAAAAAATAAAATAAATAAATAAATAAATTATACAGACAGGGACTGAAAAATGTAAGCTAACGCCAGCTAAATAAGAGTTTAAGATCTTTGCCCATCCCTCTCTGTTCCTTTGGTATGGTCTATAACATTCTTTAACCTTGCTTTAATAATAAAATAAATAACATTTGAATTCAAACACAATGCGCCATGCAGTTTCTGCTCTGTTGTGTATTGTTACATTCATATGACTTGCAGAGGTAAAAGTGGTAAAATGTACTATATGTATTATATTTATGTTGTATGAGGCTGTTCACCTTAACAGAGGTTATCATTTAGGTTTACAACCCTAAATCAGAATACAAAAGTTGGAAATGTAAGGAAACTGCAAAAGTTTTATGAAATACAGTGTTTTTACTCTTTAGATCAGTTTTATTTGAATACAGACAGTATGAACCAACAGACCCATTCTTCCTACAATCGCATTCTAAGCCATGCAATAGTACACTGTTGTCATTGTCGCATTTTTTAATTTCAAAATTCTCTCAAATTATTTTCTATTTGGTACCGGTAACCTCTTCTTCTAGAGCCTTATATGCCTTTGAAATGCACGCAGCATTTGGTTTGGCATTGTCTTGTTGAACTATTCAGTATTTTGCTCTATTATTAATATTATTACTACATTTTATGGTAAAAATTAGAAGCCTAATGTTGACCACATTAGCTGACCAGAGTAATGCCATGTTTTTTTTTTTTTTTATTTCTCTAATTCATACCGTCGCTGTCCAATTTTTTGTTTAGTACATATTTTAAACAAACTGTCTCTTACACTATGCCGAAATGTCTTAATAAATTGACCAATAGAAATACTTCAAAATGACCTGAAGTAAACTCTTTTACTTTTTTAAACTTTTTTTTAGAATTTTATTTACATTTTTTTCCTATTTTCTCCCCATTTTGCACAGCCAATTACCCAATCAACTCATTAGGACTTTTTTATTGGACAGCGACGATATGCAAAGGTGTCATTGCTCAGGTAGAAGTATGGATACTAAGGTTTAAAATACTTCTGTAGAACTTGAAGCATCAACTCAAGCCTTTTACAAAAAAAAAGCAAAAGTGTAAAAGTACCCACCCCCTAAAACACATTTTCTTAAAGCCAAAATGACTATAATGTATATTCAAATGTTAATGTTGAAAATTTGGGATTCACTAGGCTCCCTTTTTCGGCTGCATATGTGCCTATTAAATATGAATGCATTTTAGTACAATGCAAATATATTAAAATTAACTAAATAACTTTAGTTGGGACATTTCAAGAGCTTGAAGTTGAAGTTCTATCTCTATCTGGATGGAGAGATTTATCTGGATACATTTTATTTTTTTGAATGATGAGAAAATGATGAAATTAAAACAAGCTGAAATGAAATAGGAGTAATTTGGCTATTGGCTTTTTTTTACATGTAAGGAGTAGAAAGTTCAGATAAATATGTAAAAAAATATATATAATCTGAACAATAATTATTCCAGTAAAGTATAGATAACCAAATATTCTACTGAAGTAAATATGAAGTAATAAAGTATTTGTACTGCAATACTTGACACCTTTGTTCATATGCTTAAATTGCACCTTCTTAATATTATTTAAAATGTATTGCAGGCCTGGAATGCAAGAATGGGTATATAAGTGAAAAAAATCATATAAATAAATGAATGAAACATGTTGGGGTCATACTGTTCTCTGCAATCAAATAAAACTAAAACAAAAATAAATACAAGAAACCTGTAAAAAAAATGCACTTTCCATACTTTATCAACTTTTTCTTCTGTTTTGTGGTTTTATATCTGTTATCTGTGAAATCTAGAGAAATGTACTGGCTAATAAAAAAAAGATATGGAAAATACTACACATAAAATGAAAAAAAAAAAAACAGCATACTGCTTTGCTTGCTTGTGCTACCAACAGATGATTGATATTCCAAGCTACTAACCTCAGCGATGCCGAGGAGGCTCAACAGAGCCAGTCGTGAGTCAAACGTATTTTTTTTACATTTCATGCCTCAAATGAAAGAGCATAAAATCAATTACACCACTGATTAATAGACGGTTGACATTTTCACTCTCTCTCTCCAACCATTATAAACCTCTTAATCAGAGCATGGCTTCAACTGGTGTGTCATAATTAATTAATTACATTGCACTGGGAACTGTTCGAGCATGACACTGCGCTCCGTTTCGCAGTGAAGTGCGCTCTTTTCTTCGTGGACCAGATGGATTGGACATTCCATCATCACCATAGAAGGCATTACCACCCACAGTGGACAGCTCATGGCAGTGAGCGGTAATGATCGCGACCGGCGGCATCTGGCTAGAACTGTCCATGCGTCACATCCAGAATTTCGGAATTCACATACATCACCTTTTAGGTCAGTGCAGCATTCTGTAGCTTACCTGAGACGTGGCAAAAGTCACGGGACGCAACATTAGTTCCCGTCCCGCAGCTTTTGGCATGTCATTGTACTATTTATATATATATATGTATATATATATATATATTTATTTGTTTGTTTTTTTTAAATATGTATTATATTTCACCAAAAATAAAGTTCTGTTTAAATAATTTGTCGTTTTATTTTTTATAGTGATTTTTCATTGCACTTGACGTTAGATTAAACACTTTTTTTGTTGTTCATTTTACAAACATTACACCAACCCTGCTGTTATTAATAAGTAAGTAATTATAAGTCATAAGTGGTTATGGATTACATCCATTTGAATAAACATAGATGTGATCTGTCTCTTGTAGTTGGTCAACCAATAGGAAGTAAAATCTAATAATGATAATTATTTACCACACTCTGTCAGATATGAATGTGTTCCATTGGACATTGCTCAGTGCTGTCATCAGTGGCAGTTTTGGACAGTGTTGTGCATTGCCCTTATGTTGACATTTGTGTGTGTTTTTGTGTTTAAGTGTTTAAGTAAACGGCAGTGTGTTATTATTTTTTCTTTTTCTTTTTTTCATTTCAACCCCACATTTTATTTTAATATATTTAACTTCTTCACAGTAATGCTAGACATATACTTGCTGTTTACTATGCATTACTTGCACAGGCTAAGTTTTGACCTTCCTTGAGTGGCACATGCACATCATTGGAAGTTAACGTAAACTGCATTACGTGAATGTGCAGTACACATAACAAAACACTAGGGGCACTGCTGTGAAGAAAGGTTTTTGACGAACGACTATCTGCGCCCACAGCAAGTGGAGACCTCTAGTGGAAGTCGAATCCTGCAGCAACAAACAGCAAGTATATCTCCAGCCTAAGTCCTCACTTATCTCGTTTAAAACTATCCCACTTGGATCAATACAGGTCAGGCCACGCTTTCAGTACGTAAAGGGGGGATTGTGCAGAGATTCCAACTACTGTGCATAACCCTTTTTACACCATGACTAAGTCTATATAGAGGCCGATAAGGGGACAGAAATGGAAAGGTACTCTAGCCGGGGTTTGGTGATGAAGCAAGGGAAAGCTGAAATGAAGCGGAGGAGGGGTCGGGGGATCACACATGGTCTTCTGTGCTTCCCGAAGTGTTGAAATCAAACCTGGCTCTCACGTCCGCCACCAGGCACCAGCTCGCTATTTTTAGCGAGGGCACTGTGGGGACAGAATGAATTATTTATGATACGGGTGTGCGTTCTTCATCCGACCTTTGGGCCACCTGAACGCAACGGCTAGCGCCACGGACATGCTGAGGTCAATGACAGATATACACTTGTGCTCATCCGTGCTAGCTGAAAAGAGGACACCACAAACCACCAGGACGCAAAAAAAAACACCAGGAAATTTCGCTTTCCAGGAAAACCATGCCTTTTTCTGTTTTCTGGTCCACGTAAACTAACGAAGCTTCATGTCAACTTGAGTGGTAAGTCTTCTTAGAAGCGATTCAATCCCACTTTGAATCAATCGTTTCAACGTTTCAAACAAGATCTGAGAACACAGAAGAGTCCGAGGCAGTAGTGAAGATTTGCGTTCGCCGACACAACTCACAGCTCACAGCTTTGTACTCCTGCTTAGATTTGATTTGATTTGGGGGCAAAAGTTGTCCCAGTGCCCCCCGATTCCTCAGAGGCGATACTTGCGCAACAGGTCAGCCTGCCACATGTACTTGCGCTCTGGAAAGCGCTCCGGGATCTTGATCTTGCGAAAGTCCTGGATGCACTTCTCCAGCTCCTCCTCCACCGTCATCTTCTCCTTAGTGGGGCGCTTCTTGCTGGTGCTGGTGTCCCGGGCACTTGCGGTGAGGGTGCGGAGGAGGTCACTCTTGCGACGCTGCTCGGACTGCTGCTGCTGCAAAAGGTGCTGCACGGGGCCTTTCTTGGGTGGGCGGTCCAGCGTCTGGACGTGCGTCTGTCGGCTCACGGGACCACGGATGACCGTGCCCTGGGGGGAGCTGGCCTCTGAGTGGCTCTCGGAGCTGGAGGTGGAAAGCTCGTTGAAGGATGTGCCACTCTCGCCCTCGCCGTCACCTTTGTGGCCCTTGCAGCAGCAGTCGCAGGGTGGTGAAGACCAGCGTGACGGACCACCTGAAACAGATAAATGAGATTATGAATAAGAGCAGAGACTAGTTACAGTAGATTCATTCAAACATTCATATGGGGTGTTGAAGCAGGATAGAGTGAAAGGCTAGTTTGACTGGTCGGACAATGCTCTTTGCTACCTTACATCCCGTCAACTGTCTATTTTCATGCCTTGCACCTGTGCCGTCAAAATAGTGTCAGAGTTTAGGAATAAATCTACACCGATAGGCGTGGGGAGCTGGAAGTGAGGTGTGTTCACATAAAGTTCGGGCATGTTGCTATCTTGGGAGCAGAAAACACAGTTGCGCCACTGACTGAAATGAACCTAGACAACAGTCAATCGTCTGCACGGACGCTTCAGAGCGCAAACTCAACTTTTAACTCAACAATTAACAATAAAAAATAAAACAACATTGCTATTCCTTAAAATGAGCTGCTGGGGTACCTTCACAGGTCAGTATTCTCTGCTGAGATGCACAAAGCGCCTCGCTGTTAAGATACAAACATGCCAAAGTCAGAGCATACCTGTCTCTTAAAGGGAATGGCAATTGACACAATGATTGGTTGAATGAGTACATGCCTTTTGCATGTTTTGAGCTGAGCAAGGCGTATTTTTTTTCTGCCATAATGAAACCAAAGACACAACAAGATGCCCTGAATTTAGCTTCACGATCCAAAATTTACCGGTGAGTTATATTGTAGATCACTAAAATAGCGCCCAAAGTGTGTGATTGTGCCAGATCACCTTCGTTCTTCATTACAGGCTCTTTGACAGCACAACTTTCTGTCAAACGTTACTAAAGTCCTGCAACCAGTGAACCTACCTTTTCTAAACTAGCGATTAGCTATTTAAGTGCACAATTACAAAAAGACAATGCTCGTCTCAAGAGTTACTAATGAAGACACAGATACAGAACTATGCCAAGGACAGCCAAAATTGCACCCCACACCAGGCCTTTTGGATGTTCAATTCATGGTAAACTTGCATGATCTTGGCGCTGATCATCTTGTCTCCACACACTAATTCGGGAAGTTGTTCATCTCCACCAAGACAAAAGCAGGTTCAGAACTTCCATAACGTCCATCCTTTCCACTGTTTCTTATTCTTATTATCCCTCATGGTGGCATACTCGACTGATGGTTGGTAAAACTCAACCATCCCCTCTTTTGCCACAAGTGTACTGCTTATACTGACATGAAGTTGAAGTAAATATACTTTCCAGTTCATTTCTCAGTGTCCCCTCAAACAAAAACAGTCACTGGAGAAAGAGAAAGTGTTTAACACAGGATTTGTTTCTGTGCGTCACAGGATTAGTGTTGAGCATCGCCACACAGAGGGTCCTTTGTCTGTCTGCAAGGATTACAAACCAAATGCTCACAAATGTTCAATTTGGTTCATTCTGAACAGAAACAGCATTTATTTTAATCAAATACAAAGCTGAAAAGTGTGAAGTACAAAAGTATTCAGCCCCTCTATATCAATATATAGAGCCACAGTTTACAGCAGCAATTTTTTTGTGATATGTCTTTACCAGCTTACTTACTTACTTAAAATTACATTTCACACACATTCAACATACACCAGTGTGAAGGGGCAGCCAATCGCACACAGCATACTCTCAACCAGCGTTCTCTCAACCAGCATTAGGCATTAAAGTGTTGAGCCAGCACAGAGTATCAATCCATATATGGGCATACAGTCACACATACATTCACACCTAGCTTTGCACATCCAGAGACTTGAGACTGAGATTTGTACCCATTCTTTTTTGCAAAATAGCTTAGCACTTCCCATGTCTTCAACTACCATAAAGGCCAGATTTGTGGAGTGCATGACTTGTATTTGTCCTATGGTCACTCTGGAGAAGCTGCACAGATCCATAGTTTAGGTGGGAGAATCCACGGCCTCCTGTTTACAAGACAACTATAAGTCTTTTGAAGGCAATTGATGGCACTGGATTTTATTAAGGGGTTTCAGAGTTCAAAGGGGGCTGAAAACTTTTTAGGATTTTATTTGATTAAAAAAATACATTAAATATCCACTTCACACATTTTCATCCACTTCACAAATGTGTTCTACTTTGTTTGTGTTCGTCTATCACTTAAAATGTCAATGGAATACAATCACGTTTGTGGTTGTAAGGTGAAAAAATGTGAAAAAAAGTTCAAGGGTACCTTGCCCACAATATAGGCTGTCCACCAGCAGCTAGCGTTGCCTTTGTTTGCAATGGTGGACATGAACAATAAAACTGGATTTCTACAGCTTGGAACCATACAGCCTTTACCCACAAATTCAGGTTCAGGTTCTGGAATCAGAGAATGGTATGGTTTGGTCAATCTTGCCCCAACTGCTGGTGTGATGATCTGAGGAGCATCACATACGACTTGAGTTGGTCAACCCTAGAAGTGACACTACTGGAAGGGCTTTCAACTGGCATTTTAAAGCAGGATAATACACCAGGCAAGCATTGGAACTCTAAATACTGCATATACAGGGGTTGGACAATGAAACTGAAACACCTGGTTTTAGACCACAATAATTTTTTGTCCCGACGGACAGTTCTGGTGGAAACAGGAGAGTTGAGGTGCACACTGAATTCTGCCGTGATTTGGGCAGCCATGGTTTTATGTTTATTTGGATACAATCCGGGTTAACACCCGGACATCCCTTTCAGACAGCTTCCTCTTGCATCCACAGTTAATCCTGTTGGATGTGGTTCATCCTTCTTGGTGGTATGCTGACATTATCCTGGATACCGGGGCTCTTGATACATCACAAAGACTTGCTGTCTTGGTCACAGATGTGCCAGCAAGACGTGCACCAACAATGTGTCCTCTTTTGAACTCTGGTATGTCACCCATAATGCTGTGTGCATTGCAATATTTTTCAGCAAAACTGTGCTCTTACCCTGCTAATTGAACCTTCACACTCTGCTCTTACTGGTGCAATGTGTAATTAATTAAGATTGGCCACCAGGCTGCTCCAATTTAGCCATGAAATCTCCCACACTAAAATGACAGGTGTTTCAGTTTCATTGTCCAACCCCTGTAGCTCCATGCAACTTCATTAAGCAAGAATTGTCCTTCTACGTGGATGACTATCTAACTATTGAAAGTAATTAAGATAAGCTCTAAATAAAGATTGAATGTTAACTGTTTGGACAATGACCTCCCCAACCAGAGGCTCTCACAGCAGATATATACCCTCCATCATTCACAAGTACTGCTTTCTAATAGAAAAAAACAAACATACACAGCATTACGCTTGAAGAAATGACAAAAGCGCAAGTTACCGGTAAATTATCTGAAGCGTCCTGTATGTGTCCATTATAAAGAGACCCCATCTGAGGTGCAAAGGCAATTTCCAGCACGATTCACCACGCGCCGCGTCCCTAATAAAGTCAATTACACAGGCTGTGTTTTTCCGAGGGGCCGTCACTAAGCCATTGTGTCTTTGTGCGCACCCCAAACCACCCACCCGCACTGATCTACACTATTTCACAACACTGATCCATGTCAGATTTTTAATTACGCAACTCCACTCCATTTGCATTTAATTATGCAAATTCCACTCCGGATGTCAGAAATGATTCACAGCATGCAAGCCTGCTCCTGATTGGACCCATTAGTTGCGTATATGGATGTTTGTGCACGTAATCGGGGCCACGCAGACTTATTATGTGTGTTAGAAAAAAGGTAATTGGGTGGTTACAGTGTGGCTGTGTCCGGGTGGGGAGGATACCACTGGAAGACACCTGACATGCACTGACCAAGAATAGAATGGAAAGAAATGGTCTTACTTTGGTACCTTGCACACCTGGCATATTTAAAATACATCTCTTGAGACAGTTTGTCATTGGGATTATTTTTTTACATAATCTCTGCTGGATTAATGATTATTTTGGTAGTCAGGTTGCTTTCTGTTCCGAACAGGGCTGTGCATTGGCCAAAACATGGTGATACGATACATATACATATGTATACATATATAGATTAGATACATATATAGCAATATTCTATAATACTGCAAGCAAGGTGATATACAATATAAATTGTGTGTAATTGTAATATGTAATTGTACAAGTGTATAAAAGTAAGTTAGACATAGCAATATCAGAGGTGGAAAGTAATGAATTACATTTACTCAAGTTACTGTAATTGAGTAGATTTTCTGAGTAATTTGTCATTTTTTAAGTAGTTTTTAAAATAAATAGCAGTAAAATAATAGCAATGGCAAGTTAAAATATAACAATTACCTGTAAAACTAAAAAAATACGGGTTATAGTCACCTTTATGACCATAACTTTTTAACAGTAAAGAAAAAAAATGGATCATAGAAACCTATGCCATTTTTTCTTGAAAATGTTTTTTGGGGTGGTCTGAACAAATACTGCCTGAAAGGTCCAAATTATTATGTGGAATAATAGTTCATTAAAAACTATTTAATTTATGATTTGTTTTTACTTTTTTACATCAATAATTAAAAGTAACTATGCGACTTTTACTCAAAGTACATTTTAAATTGAGTACTTTTCTACTTTTACTCGAGTAGATTTTTAGATGAGTATTTTTACTTTTACTTGAGTATAATTTTAGCAAAGTAAACATACTTTTACTTAATTACAATTGTTCTGTACTTTTTCCCACCTCTGAGCAATATATATATATATATATATCAACTTTATGTACATTCATTATTAGTACCTCAAGAGGAAGACACATGCTGACATACAAAACACAGTCAAGTCAAATGTCAAATGCATCTATAACTACTTCTGAATGTGATTTAAGTGATCAGATTACAACGCATTCACTCCTGTACTTAGTACTGGCCATTTATGATTGGATCATCCAGGACGAATGTTAACGCCAGGGGTGAACAGGGTCTTTAAGTAGTCTGCAAACTGCAAACTGAAGATACAAGCGTAGAATAAAAAGTTTCAACCAGCATAAAAAAGTTATTTTCTTTTCAAACTCTTATGAAAGCAGAGGTAAAGATCAATAATTCATTACTACAAACTTAGTTTCAACTTTTCTAAATAACATCTATATGTTAGTAAAATCTTGTAAAGGTTTCGATTCGTTTCTAAATGCATGAGCTATTGATCAGAGCTGAACATACAGCAACAAAGTGCACTGTTATTCATGGAGGATTAAAAGTTAATGAGAATGAATCAAAGAGACACAGATTTACACAATATCCCTACAGGATGCCACAACAAGTGACAAATACAAGTTATATTGGATACTAGGGTTCAAACTCTGTCATGCTCAGTCAGTCATGCTGCTCAAACTGGTTTGTTATTCTGGTCATGCTATTCGGGACCAGCAGCAGGGTCAGTACTGCTGGTCATTTTGGATGACCTTGCATGATCAGGCTTGGTCAAACTGGTCTATCTTGGTCATGTAGATCTCTAAAACCAGGTCCCAACAACCAGCAGCCGTGTGCTCCTCTAAGCAGCTGCCTAGCAGGTTACAAAGAGAAAGCAACATATTTTTATTTAGTCATTTCTTAAGATTATAATGTAATTAAGAACTATCAGTTAAGATGAATGATGGAGATCAACCAAAAGCCTGGAATAGAATTTCTCAAAAGGAATCGACACCCTGTTTGATTGCAAGATCTTCAAGACTATTTAGCACAGAATGCTATTCTGGCTTTAAAAAAAGTAAATCTATCCATCCATCTATCTATCCATCCATCCATCCATCTATCTACAGGTCTGGAAACAATAACATACCAATTCAGTTTCTGAATCAGTTTCTCTGATTTTGCTATTTATAGGTATATGTTCCAAATAAAAATAGTGTCATCTAGAGCATTTATTTGCAGAAAATGAGAAATAGCCGAAATAACAAAACGATGCAGAGCTTTCAGACCTCAAATAATGCAAAGAAAACAAGTTAGTATTCATAAAGTTCAGAAATCAATATTTGGTGGAATAACCCTGGTTTTAATCACAGTTTTCATGCATCTTGGCATGTTCTCCTCCACCAGTCTTACACACTGCTTTTGGATAACTTTATGCCACTCCTGGTGCAAAGATTCAAGCAGTTTAGCTTTGTTTGATGGCAATCTATCTATTCAAGGTAGATATATCTATCTATCTATCTATCTATCTATCTATCTATCTATCTATCTATCTATCTATCTATCTATCTATCTATCTATCTATCTATCTATCTATCTACACTCTAAAAAACAGAGGTACGATATGAGTACTTTTTTGTACTCGAAGGTACACTCTTTATAATTGTACCCTCAAAGGTACAATATTGGTCTTTACCGGGTCAGATTTGTTCCCCCTGAAGTACAAAGTCATTTCTAACAGCAATAAGTACAAATTTGTACCATTTAACCAGCCAAAAGGTACATTCAGTATTCTGCATCACTGTACTAATGAACAGTATATATTTAAATTGCACATTTTTTATTTGAAAGCCAGACAATTTTGTATCATCAAGTTTTTGAGCCATTTTTAGTTGATGACAATGTTTATAATCTTTATAATCTATACTGCCACAAAAACCATGGGTACAAAAAAGGACTTTCACTGAAAGGTACTTTTTTGTACCTCAATATAAGGTACAGCCCCAGTGACAAGCTTTGTACTCTTTTAAGTACAAATCTGTACTTATATTTCTTAGAGTGTATCTATCTATCTATCTATCTATCTATCTATCTATCTATCTATCTATCTATCTATCTATCTATCTATCTATCTACAGCTCTGAAAAAAAACATACCAATTCAGTTTCTGAATCAGTTTCTCTGATTTTGCTATTTATAGGTGTATGTTTGAGTAAAATGAACATTGTTGTTTTATTCTATAAACTACGAACAACATTTCTCCCAAATTCAATATAAAAATATTGTCATTTAGAGCATTTATTTGCAGAAAATGAGAAATGGCTGAAATAAAATGCAGAGCTTTCAGACCTCAAATAATGCAAAGAACACAAATCCATATTCATAAAGTTTGAAGAGTTCAGAAATCGACTGAATAACCCTGGTTTTAATCACAGTTCTTGCATCTTGGCATGTTCTCCTCCACCAGTCTTACACACTGCTTTTGGATAACTTCATGCCACTCCTGATTCAGCTATCCAAGGCTAAAACCTGTGAGAATGTGATAATAAAACAATAGCTCCCCATTATACAAACCTCCCACTATCTAAACAGTACATATTATTCTAGTCATAAGAGCAAACCACAACTTATCCCAAACAGAAAACAGTGGCCCACCAAGAACAGCAAGTAATGACCCGTTTTTCGCTTTTTATATCTCTACTATGTTCGGTTTGAAACTCATTTGTGCCACTTGGTATAAGGAGGAACCCTTGATCGATGAGCTGGAGTCTCATAATTGGTGTTTTGAAAAATAGGCCATGATTTGGCAGAACAGCTTAATCTGCTGGTTGCCAGTTTCCCTCTCGAAATAGAACTCATGTGATCTTTAAATCAAATCACACACGACTTTCTATAAATTAAATACAAACGTACAAAATTGAGTTTAGGCAGTTAGTTGCAACTAGAAATTGAATGACTGGCTTTGCAAGCTTAAAAAAAGCACAAATAACATAGCAAAACTATCTGTATCTTTTCTATTGTCTCATGGAATCATTTATTTGCATACTGGGCAAACCTTCTCTAAAGTATACTGTTGTATTTTGTACACTGTAAAAAAAAAATAATTATTATTATTCTTTTTAATGTTATTTTTAAGCCAGCTCAATAAAAAACATATTGAATTGTACTGTAAACTATATCAAACTAATCACCTCTAATGAACTTTATTAAGTTGTTCATAACTTAACTGAAAATTGGTCTAACTAAATAATCTGTGTTGGCAAATTTAACAGATCATAGTTGAACCCTAATCGAGGCCAAGCCAACTACTCTGCACTACTGCACATGCTCATTTAGACTCTTTAAATGATCAGGGTCTACTGAGCAATTCTGCAGGGGTTTTCACCTGATGTTGGTCACATTATTTGCATACTGGGCGTGTCCTCCCACCTCCCACTCACCATCAGGTTGTAATCATTCTCCAAAGGCTGCTGCCTTTTTTTAGAATTTACATATGTGTTATATAATAGTTATATAACTGCTTGGTCTCAGTGTTGAAGGCTATAAGAGCAAGTTACTCTTGTTGTTTTGGGTTGCTGAGTTGGATTATATGCTGACTGAGAGTAAGACAGATATTAAATAGTCATAAATTCCCAGTTGCTAACTTAAATTATCAAAAAAAAAAAAAAAAATGTATATATATATATATATATATATATATATATATATATATATATATATATATATATATATATATATATATATATATATATATACTGTAGTCACTACTAAATGTATTTGATTAATGTAAAACTTTATAACAACTTATTTTTTTTTGTTGATCCTTAAGAAAACATTTTATACAACTTAAATTAGGCCAACTAATTGCATAAAGTGATTTTTTTTTAAGTTGTTGAGCCTTAATATTTGACACAAGTGACCATTGTTTTCTTAAAGACTTGACTTGGCCTCAAAACTAAAAACCTTAGTGCAGCTGCCTTAAAATTTGGAGCTTTCTAAACTTTTTCATTGGTTACAGTGTATCATTGTTGAGTGCTTGTTGTAGGCTGTAAGAGCAAGTTGCATTTTTCTTTTGCTTACAGTTGAGAACTGATTTACAAGAAAGATCTACAGGAATGACTTTAACATTGCAATTTTGTTTTAGTTTTAGGTTTTGCAGGGTAGTTGCAAATATGTGAGATAAACCTTATTCATATTATATGTTGATTACATTAATTAAGGCAAGCAGACTTTTTTCATACTGAAAAAAAACTATTTTTACTTTTAACCATTTTTTCCTAGATCTTCAAACTTTAAAACGGGTCAATTTGACTCGTTACATAACAGGAGGGTTAAGTTGGCTAAAATGATTTTTGCTTACTGATGCTACTTTGGCTGTATGTAATTTGGTTAAGTTTGTCTTAAAAAAAGGTTTATATATTTAACTTAACAACATTCTAATTAGGATTAATAAAAAAAGATGCATGAACGTTGCTATACCAATTGTTTTAAATAGATCCTGCACATTATTTTTTTATATATACAGGCAATCATGCCCAACTGCTGGTTAGCGTTTTAGCAATTGCATCCAAAATGCACAGTGAAGGATTTGCACTCAGTCTAGAACAGTATGTCAGTGTAGTTTAGATTAGCTTCTGCAGGAAAGTTAATACTTCTTTGACTTCCACAAGCTTCTTTTAAGGACTATCCCCATTGGCCGCCGCAGTAGCTTTTGGTTTAAATAAGGAGAAAGCGTGATTAGTGCTCCAGATGTCAGCAGAAGGTATCCCTATTAGCAGTCTCGTCCTCTCTGCGTCCCCAGAGGTACGCCGGGAGGATGTTAGTAATAAGACCCCTAATGACTCCACTCATTTCAGAAGCAGCTAAATTGATAATTGTATTCTTTAGCAGCGCCACATTGCCATGTGTGCAAAAACTGTTAGCATCAAAGTGCTCGTAGTGCAGGATTGTGTCCACAGTGGTCTGGCGGAACAGTCTGATATACTCAAACGTTCTTCACACACACAGAAAAGCATTTTTTAATTCATTTGTTTTATAATTTATCCCATTTTCTCCCCAATGTACAAGGTCAATAACTCAACCCACTCATTAGGACTCATTAGGACTACCTCTATCACTAGTCATGCCCCAACACCAGGAGGTTGAAGACTAGCACATGCCTCCTCTGATACATTTGAAGTCAGCCACCGCCTCTTTTCCAACTACTGCTGATAAACTGATGCATCATTGCTGAGTAGCAACACAGCGCACTTGGAGGAAAGTGCAGTGACTCAGTTTCTACACATCAGCTCACAGATGCCTTGTGCTGAGCGACATCACCCCTTTTTTTGGAGTGATGTGGGGAAGAGAGTGCCATCTACCAACCCAGAGAAAGCAAGGCCAATTGTGCTCTCTCAGGACTCCGGCAGCTGATGGCAAGCTGCATCAAAATGTTGATCTTTTCTCAGGGTTTAAGGCTATAAGAGCTAAGAACTTACTCTTGTTGTTTTGTGTTGCTGAGTTTAACTGTATGCTGACTGGGCCCAGCTGGTCACATTTGCAGTACTGCAAGTTTCTATGATTGACAGTAAAACATATATTTAATTGTCATAAATTCACAGTTCCTAACTTAAGGTATTAAAAATATATACTGCTGTGCCAACTACATGAATTTGATTCATGTAAAACTTTATAGCAAATTATTATTATTTGTTTGTTGTTGATCCTTAAGGAAAGCCAGCAGAACACATTTTATAGAACTTAAATTAGGCTAACTAAGTAATTTTGTCTCAATTTTCAATATTTTAACCCTTAGAACCCTACGGACGGATTTTACGTCCAAAATCACACCTTGTGTTCTCAGCTTAATTACTCAGGAAACCCTTCACACATAAACATAATCCATATATAGTTAGAAAGGGCGGAATTTAATCTTAAAACTTTATTATAATATATATTTTTTTTATTTTAAGCAGCTAAAAGTGAATATATAGTTTAGTAAATCAGTTTTGTTATTGGTTGGAATATTGGCCATATTGGTCCTGATCAAAATACTGAAAGGCATAGGCTGCTCTGAGTGTCAGTTTTTAGTAATCTAGAGGTGTGATTATCAAGAAAATTAACTCCGCCTGATGCTCTCCATGTATTTTGTTAAAGTAATAAACCATGTAATGAACTATCATCAATATTCTTATGCTTTCAACTCATAAACACTCTAGTCTAATCATTTTTGAAAAGATATCTTAGGTGTGAATATATTTAAAGTCTATACATTCAAAAATAAGTAAAAAAAAACATGCTTTGAAAAATGTTGACGTAAACACGATCAGTTCCAGGAAAAAATTCTGCTTCCTTTTACATTTTAAATGATTATATTTTTGAGCAGCCGTATGGCTTCTGGAGTAAAAGAGCTCATGGCATGTGTCTGTCTAATATAATTACTGTGTTATAAGACCTGACCTTTTTTTTTTTATTATTTCTAATTTTTTCCTGTTTTCTCCCCAATTTATCGGCCAATTACCAAACCCACTCACTAGGACTCCCCCTATCACTAGAGATGCCCCAACACACCAGGAGGGTGAAGACTAACACATGCCTCCTCCGATACACGTGAAGTCAGCCACCGCTTCTTTTCAAGCTGCTGCTGATGCAGCATTGCCGAGCACCCAGCACGCTCGGAGGAAAGTGCAGCGGCTCGGTTCCGGTACATCAGCTCACAGACGCCCTGTGCTGTGGACATCACCCAAGGGTGATGTGGGGAGAGAGCGCCATCTACCCACCCCAAAATTAACCCAGCAGGGCTAATTTTGCTCCCTCTGAGCGCTGGCTGGTTGATGGCAAAGTTGCATGGGCTGAAGTGACAGCGTTTTAAACCACTGGACCACTCGGTGCCCCCAAAGTTTTCATTTTACTGCAAATATTGTGTATTGAACACACTGTTCCAATATTTTTTTTTTTCGTGTCTAAAAAACCTGAAGTACTCCTACATTAATCAATATCAAATCAAATATTGAATTGAAATAGGTCTAATTTGGTACTTTATGACTTTATGAATTGGAATCGAATTGATTCATAAAATCAATGGTAATACTTTGCCCTAAGGAGTAGCCTGCACTTTCTGAACTACTGTGAACTCCTACTCATCATAGTAGTAGCTTGTAGTAGTAGTCTGTCACAGCAGAGCTGTCTGTCTCTCTCTCTCTTTCTCTTTTTATCTCTCTTTCTTTCTCACTACAAGATCTGACAGGGTGGCACCGACTCCCTCCCTCTAAGCACCACTCACCCCCCGTCTTGCTGCCTATCGAGCGCAGATCAATCCTCTCCTCCGGCCTACACGGGCACCATCCGTCTGCCCGCCCTCAGGCCCATCCATCTTCCTCGCCCCTTCGCTTTTATCAGTTCATCAGCTGGCCAGCAGAGATGCAGAAGCGCCAGGCCGCTGACTGATCCGCGTCATAAAGCATCGACATGTGCTGAAAACATTAGAGAAGATGGACGACGGCGGCGAGGGAGAGAATAAGCTGTATTCTTTTTTATCATTTGTTTCACTCCAACCTGTCGACTCAATGATGTGCGAGTTCTGGAAGCGTTAGCCGGCGCTCTTTACGCCGCGGCAGAGGCTGCTGTAAACTTTGCGGAGGATTCACTGCCCACGAGCTCTGTGGAGCTGAGGAGCTGTGAAGAACCGCGCGGTCTGGAGACTGGCGACAGTTACTGGATCCTGCCAAAAGCACTGGCTGACTCATTATCATTAACTGGGAGCTCTGCACTTCCAGTGCATGTATTTAGCACTCAGAACGTTACCCTTACGATAATGTAATATAAAGTATCGTACTTTTCCCACTATAAGGTTTAATTTTCCCAAAAGCTGTCAGTGCACCTAAATGTATGAATATTACCAGTCAGCCTGTAGCCTGCTGCTAACCCCAGCTAGCACTGTTGGAGCAGCATTAGCATTACCCGCTAACTGCACTTAGCTCTACCTTTTTTGCTGTTCAGAGGTGAGTATTATCGGCCTGTAGTCTGGGTGTTTATCATGTTAAAACAAGCTACGTGGGACTTGGGAACAGCTAGCTAGATAACAGCTAAATAGATCCCCTGTGCCACTTGTCCCTCGTCGGTCTTTGCACCTTCCCCTGTTGTTTCGTCTCTCTCTGTGTTTCATAGTTTATCTCAGTGTTTCATAGCCTCTGTTCTTCGTGCCTTAGTTTCTGTGTTTATCTCTTGTTTATGTTTCTAGTTTCTTGTTTATTTTCGTGTTCCCTAGCTCCTTGTAGATACCCCTGCTTTGTGTTTATTAGTGTATTCCCTTGTATATATTTCCCTAGCCCTGTTAGTTTATTTCTAGTATCTCTTGTTTGTTTAGGTTTATGTTATTTAGTTTCACTGTTTATTTTGGTTATTGGTTTTTGGTTTATCTTTGTTACGTGTTTACTTGTTCCTTGTTTCTTTGTTATTTATTTATTAAATATTTATTTTTTACCCGCGTTTACGTCCGCCTCCACGTCTTCCCTGCACCCAACCATGACACTAGAACACTCAGGGTTTCGCAGTGTAGCATTAGCCGCAAACTCTGGCTAGCGCTAGCAGTTAGCTGATAATGCTAACGATGCACCCAGCCTTAGTGGACATCTGAAAATCTAAGCTTACTGCAAATAAACAGAAGCGCTTTACTCACACAAATAAACAGTGATCAGGAGAGAAATCTGCTTAAGCTTTTAGCTTAAAATCCAGTGCTTTTATGTTACTTTAAAAGAAAATGTTTTACAGTTTTAATGATTTATCTTAGATTTGAATTAGAAGGAAAATGACACCTCTGTTCCTTACTTGTGTCGCTTATAATCTGATGCGCCTTATGCATGAAAACAGATGTGTATTGATAGTGAGCCTTATAATATGGTGCGCCTTCTAGTGCAAAAAATACAGTATCTACATATATATATATGATATCCTCTTATATGAAATACAGTATATGGGCACATAAAGATATATAAAGTAGGGCTGTGTATTGGTAATAACTGTATATATCACAATACAGAGCTTAATGATTTAATATGCAGCAATGTATTGTGATACTGCAGGCAAGACTATATATATATATTTTGTATTTTTTTTTTATTAACAGTGACATACAATATTATCCAAAACTCACTTTTTGCATGCTTTTTGTATTTCCAATTGGGTAATAAGAATGTTTGACCAACCATTTGACTTGGGATACCATACCAACCACATAGTAACAGCTTATCTATTGTCTGCCCATGGGAACCACTTAGGTTGTGCAACCTGTTTTTTTTTTTTTTTTTCAAAATTTAACCTATCCATGACAGTGAACACACACGTGTGCGCACACACACACACACACACACACACACACACACACACTAGTGATTAGGGAAGCCACCTCAGTGCCCAGGGGGTTAGGTTCCTCGCTCAAGGGCACCACAGCCATTAATGCTGAGGCGGGAGTAGCGCAGTTCCTTCACCACCCCCACCCCCTTCCAGCCAGTACTGAAGACTGAACCAGGAACCTTTTGTCCCAAACATTAATTATAGCTCTAAAATATATAATAATGTCCCTTATTAACCTCTAATAAGCCTGTAAGTACATGGATACAAAAAAAAAAACATGAAAAAAGCTAACCCAAACTATATGAAATAATAGAACAGTAATTTTGTCATTTTGAAAAACTTCATTTTGAAAAAGCCACTATTTTTTCATTAGGAACACTTTTTATGTTGTGCAAAAATCATTTAAAAAGTAATTGTTGAAAGCTTGTTGTAAAGCAGTTATGGATTGAATTGGTTGTTAAGATAACAACGTGCCAAAGTCAGAGCACGCCTGCCTCTTAAAGGAAAAGGCAAGTGAAACAATGTTTGGTTTACTCAACTTTACACCCAGAATACACCCATGATTAATTAAGAGAATTAGTACATGCCTTTTGCACATTTCTGTGGCAGGTGTTTTTTTTTGTGCCCTTACGATACCGACATGCTCTAAATGCAGCTGGGTGTTGTCAACTGCTGCTGAATGTAATTCAATTCAATTGAATTCAATTCAATTTATTGTCATTATACTGATACAGGGTTGTGCAGTAAAACGAAACACTATTAGGCTAGATCTCCAGTGCAGACGAGAAAAGTGTAGGACAGAGTAAATAGTGCTCAGACGATAGATACAGAGAAGTGCAAAACAAAACACACAGTGTAGGGGCAGAAGGTACAGGGGACATCAAACACACTTATAGGGCAAAAGTACAGGGGACACAAACAATAGTTACAATAAGATTATTGGTATGTTTATGTTTGTGTGATGAGGTACTGTTTAAAGTTAAAGTGTTTAAAGTGCAGTAGTGACAGCGGTACATTGTATATAGTCCATATGTGTATAATAGTAGAGGTAGGCCAGGTTGATTAAAGTGCAGAGTGCATATAAGTGAAATGATTAAAGTGCAAAGTGCATACAGTCTCTGTGCTGAAGCAATCAGTGGCCATGTAGGAAACTGGGAGTGGTCAGTGGTCAGTCTGTGTACTGTTCAGGTTGAAGTTAGTGTTGCTGGAGACAGCAGTTTCACAGCACGTGGGAAAAAGCTGTTCTTCAGTCTGGTGGTTCTGGTTCTAATGTTCCTGTACCTTTTCCTGGAAGGCAGGGGTTGGAACAGGAAGTGGCTGGGGTGGGTAGGATCGGAGGAGATGCTGATAGCCTTCCTCAGGCATCTCTTGTTGTAGAGGTGATGTATGGATGGAAGGGTGGTTGCGTTGATGTGTTGGGCAGACTTCACCACTCTCTGCAGGGCCTTGTGTTCAGCAGCAGTGGCACTGCCGTACCATACTGTGATGCAGCTTGTGAGGATGCTCTCTACAGTGGCTCTGTAGAAGTTGCAGAGGAGCTGTTGCGGTAGATCGACACTCCTCAGCCGCCGGAGAAAGTGGAGGCGTTGCTGGGCTTTTCTGATGATGTGAGATGTGTTCAGTGACCAGGTGAGGTCCTCGGAGATGTGGACACCAAGGAACCTGAAGCTGCTGACTTTCTCCACTGTTGCTCCCTCGATGCTCAGGGGTGCGTGCACTCTGTTCCCCTGCCTGAAATCAACAATCAGCTCCTTGGTTTTGTTGACGTTGAGGGAGAGATTGTTGACGGTGCACCACTTTGCCAGGAGCTCCACTTCCTCCCTATATGCTCCTTCATCATTGTTGGTAATTTTGCCAATGACTGTAGTGTCGTCAGCAAACTTGATGATGGTGTTGGAGCTGTGCTTAGCAGAGCAGTCGTGGGTGTAGAGAGTGAAGAGCAGAGGTGAGAGCACACAGCCTTGGGGGCATCCAGTGTTGAGTATAAGTGGGGGGGAGGTGTGATCCCCCATTCTGACGGACTGAGGTCTACCAGTAAGAAAGTCCAAGATCCAGTTACAGAGTGAGTTGCTGATTCCAAGGGTGCTAAGCTTGGAGACCAGTCTGGATGGGATGATGGTGTTAAATGCGGAGCTGAAATCAACAAACAACAATCTGACATATGTGTTTGTTCCCTCCAAGTGGTTGAGGGCAGTGTGCATTGCCAGGGCAACAGCATCATCCGTGGACCTGTTTGCTCGGTAGGCAAACTGATGCGGGTCCAGAGTGTTGGGTAGGCTGTTCTTTATGTGAGCTGAGATCAGCCTCTCATAGCACTTCATCACAATGGGTGTGAGAGCAATGGGACAGTAATCGTTCAGACAGGAGATGGAGGATTTCTTCGGAACAGGGATGATTGTTGTGGCTTTTAAGCAGTCAGGAACTGTGGACTGTGCCAGGGAGACATTGAAGAGGTCCGTGAAGGGGGCCGCGAGTTGGCTGGAGCAAGCTTTTAGAACTCTACCCGGGATACCATCTGGACCAGCTGCTTTCCGAGTAGAGACCCGCTTCAGTGCTTTCCTCACCTCTTCTGTAGCCAGTATGAGTGGCTCATCTGTGGCAGAGGGCAGGGCAGTGATAGGTGGACATGCCTGAACAGTGTTCTCAAACCGGGCATAAAAGTTATTCAGTTCTGCAGGAAGAGCAAGTAGGGCTATTGGCTTGGCTCTTGTAATCAGTGACTGCTTGGATTCCTTGCCACATGCGTCTGGGGTCTGAGTTGGCATTGAAGTATGCTGCGATCTGAGAGCTGTGTGTGCGTTTGGCAGCTCTGATGCCAACCTTTAGGTTGTGTCTGGCAGCTTTGAGGTCTTCACTGTTGCCAGATTTGAAGGCAGCATCACGGGCTTTCAGCAGACTGCGGACTTCACTGTTCATCCATGGCTTTTGGTTTGGAAATGTGCGGATTTGTTTCTTTTCAGTCACATCATCCACACACTTCTTGATGAACGTGGTGACAGAAGATGCATATTCATTAACATCCACAAGTGAGTCCCTGGTGGCTGCAGTTTTGAACATATCCCAGTCCGCACACTCAAAGCAGTCTTGTAGCATTGACTCTGCCCCCTCTGGCCATACACGCACTCTCTTTGCTGTTGCTTTCACCCGCTTCAGCAGCTGCTTGTATGTGGGTTTCAGGAGAAGTGAAATGTGATCACTCTTACCAAATGGAGGCAGAGGAGTGGAGTTGTAAGCATCCGTAATGTTTGTGTAGACGTGATCAAGCGTATTTTCCCCTCGTGTAGGACAGGAGATGTGTTGGTAGAGTCTGTGGCAGACTGACCTGAGATCAGTCTGGTTGAAATCTCCAGCGATAATGAGCGCAGCCTCTGGGTAACGGGACTGCAGCTTATTGATAGCATTAGCCAGTGTGGCTAGCGCTAGCTTAGCATCGCTTTGAGGGGGGATGTAAACAGCCCAAATTAAAGTTACGTTAAATTCCCGGGGGAGGTAGAAGGGCCGGCATCTCACCGCCATGTACTCCAGGTCCGGGGAGCAGCAGTGCTCAATAACAGCGGAGTTGGTGCACCAGCGGTTGTTTACAAACACACAGAGTCCGCCTCCTTTTGTTTTTAGAGATGCGGACGTCCGATCACCGCGGTGAGCTGTTAGCCCGTCTAGCTTGATGGCAGAGTCCGGGATGCCGTTGTGGAGCCAGGTTTCTGTGAAAATGAGAGCACAGCTGTTTCTGGTTTGGCGATCAGTAGTGAGCCGGAGTCTCAGTTCGTCCAGTTTGTTCTCTAGTGATCGGACATTTGCGAGCAACAGCGTGGGAAGTGGTATGCTAGCTAGCTTAGCTAGCCGCACTCGGACACCAGCTCGCTTCCCCTGCCTCTGGCTACGCTCGTGTGCCCGCCGCCTGCTTCTTCCGGTCGGATGCGGGGCCGAGCACGGCAGCGGTCTGCTGGCGTGGACAATGTCCAGCGTGGTATCAGCAAACGGTAGGCTAAAAGTTATGTCCTTGCAGCGCTTACCGATGTCTAGCAGCGTTTCTTTGTCGTAGGCGATGATAGGTTTGCACATTCTGGAAGTATGTGCAAGTAGGTGCACAAGAAAACAGAAATATAAACAAAAAAGTCTACACGTTCGCCGGAGAGCTAGCCAGCTGCTGCCGTCACCTGGCGCTGCCGGGCAGTTTTTTTTTTTTTTTTTTTAATCTAAATCTTTTTTAATCCAGATGGGATTAGTTTCTAAAGGGGTTCTGGGGTAATTTTCTCTTTCATGGGGGGTCCTCTGTGATTTTATTCCCGTCCGGAATGACCACGTATGTGTTTTTTTCAGACGTACTCTAAGAAAATTACAGGCTTAATTACCTACAGTTTTTTGTCACCTCTTGTTTAATAAAATAGCTATTTGTCCACTGCCTCCCATCGTAATTACATTTTTTGGGCACGAGTTTCCACTGAGATCCACGAAAAACACAACAGCGAGTGGAAATGGGAGAGCTACTGAACGCGATGTCATGTGACCAAGAAGGCCTAAAAAAACTCACTGGCCCTTCTGTTTTTTCAATGGAAGTGCAAGAGTTTTATCACTGAGTAGAAGTGTGAAATATTTTTCACAGACGTCCCCCTGAGAAACTAATCCCATCTGGATAGGGTTTAATAAGTAGGTAAGTTGTAATCTAATTTAGTTACTTTTAAAAACAAGTATCAATCAATATAGTAACTTACTTAAGTTACTTTTTAAAGGAGTAATCAGTAGTCAGAAATCAAATTTCTTTTTTTTTTAAGTTAACTATGCCATCATTGATGGGCGCTATGACTGGCATTTCTCAAACCCAGCCCTGGTAAGTAGGAGGCTGTGCTTCCCTGCTTTAAAGACTTTTTTTCTTGCTGTAACGTCCAAAAGCAAGACGCTGAATACTTGGGTTCATTTCAAGCCATTACATGAGTAATGAGCAATCTTAGCATGAGCGTTCTGCTGGCGAGCCAGAACACAAAACAGGATGGGGCATTTTTATGTTGTCATCTAAAAATGCAATTATAAAGACTCTTTGGAGAGCATTCTTTCATTAAAGCACTGCTTTTAAGTTGAACCCACTTTCCCTTCCTGTCCCTACTGCGCCAGCGCCGCCGCGGCGTCTTTCATTTCTACTGAGCATCGGGCTTCTCTCCGCTCGGCTGAAGCAAGACTGCCTCCACTGCTGTGCAATATGCCAGCCTTCAGCCGGCCCCGCTGTGTCTTTTTCTGCTGTGATGAAGTAGTCTTAATTAGGCGTATCTATTTCAAGCCATGAAAGGAGAAACATATTTTTGGGTTTTATGTTTTTGTTTGTTGTCCTGCGCTCCTGAAAAAGGAGCTCTCTTGCCAACAGGATGCACAAGAAATAAAGAAATAAAATGCGAGGCGTGCAGATTGTGTCAGTATGCTCTGAAACAGGTGTGGATATACTGTTACTCCTTCAAAGTACTGTTCATTTCTGCACCTAAAATAATTGTCAGGAGACTGGTGAGAGGCTGGTTGCCATACAATGAAAATGCAAAGTTTTATGCAAATGGTTGGGCACGCTTTCTGCATTTTCATTTTTGCATTTTCAACTCTGGCTCTTTAACATATCTGTTAAGTTTTTCTTTAAGAAACTCATATTCTGCACCCATTTTCTGTATTATTTGCACCAGTTTAAACTTGTTACCTGTATAAAAGACACCTGTCAACTTTTACAGTCTTGTCTCTTTTACATCAAATTTAAATTTAAAGTAAATGAGAGCGACTTACAACAGTGCTTTGTTGCTTACTTCAAAACATCCATAGCTAGTTTGTAGAGACTGGGATCAAGAGATACAGTCATATGAAAAAGTTTGACCCCGAAGTGGCAGGCTAAGATAAATATCAGAAAGGCAGAGAAGAAGAATGCAGATGGTGTCACTGTGCATCGGTCAACAATACAGCGCACTTTGTACAAGGAGAAGCTGTATGGGAGAGTGATGCAAAAGAAGCTGTGTGCTTTTGCATACCTCAGGCAACTCTGTTTGTGGCGTGCTTGCAGAAATGGCTTCTTTCATATCAGTTTCCCATACAGCTTCTCCTTGTGCGAAGTGCGCTGTATTGTTGACCGATGCACAGTGACACCATCTGCAGCAAGATGATGCTGCAGCTCTTTGGAGGTGGTCTGTGGATTGTCCTCGACTGTTCTCACCATTCTTCTTCTCTGCCTTTCTGATATTTTTCTTGGCCTGCCACTTCTGGGCTTAACAAGAACTGTCCCTGTGGTCTTCCATTTCCTTACTATGTTCCTCACAGTGGAAACTGACAGGTTAAATCTCTGAGACAACTTTTTATATCCTTCCCCTGAACAACTATGTTGAACAATCTTTGTTTTTAGATCATTTGAGAGTTGTTTTGATGAGCCCATGATGCCACTCTTCAGAGGAGATTCAAATAGGAGAACAACTTGCAGTTGGCCACCTTAAATACCTTTTCTCATGATTGGATACACCTGGCTATGAAGTTCAAAGCTCAATGAGGTTACCAAACCAATTTTGTGCTTCAGTAAGTCAGTAAAAAGTAGTTGAGAGTATTCAAATCAATAAAATGATAAGGGTGCCCATACTTTTGCACCGGTCAAATTTTGGTTTAATGCATATTGCACATTTTCTGTTAGTACAATAAACCTCATTTCAATCCTGAAATATTACTGTGTCCATCAGTTATTAGATATATCAAACTGAAATGGCTGTTGCAAACACCCAAATATTTAGAACTAAAAATGATTAAGATTAATGGGGGGGCCCAAACTTTTTCATATGACTGTAGCTGATGTATCAGAGGCAGTGGCTGGTTCCACATGTGGGTGAGTGGGCTGGGTAATTGGCCTTCCAAACTAGGAAGAAATTGGAATAAAATTAGTATTAGAAAAAGGTATATTAATGTTACTTTGTCTTTATAATACATACCATACAAATGTGTACTTTCAGCATCTTAAGTGTTGCAGAGGCTGTACAAGGTCTTCAGACCTTGATTAGCAAATCAGGCCTGAGGCCCATCACCAGTAGTTATGAACTCTCAGCCTCATTATATGTCCAAGCTTCATAAACTTCAGCTGGCATTCAGTAACTATAGGCTGTAAGCAACTATTTGAAGATCTGAAAGTGAAAAGAATCAATGGCATCAAGAACAGAGAAGGCAGTAATGAAACATCACTGGTTCAGGGGAACTGTGGAGGTTACAAGTTTGAACTTTTCAAGTAACAAACCACTCCAGAATTCAGAGTTTCAAGAACTTTGAAAGTATTCTCAAGTGCAGTCACAAATACCATCAATCGATGTGATAAAGCTGGCTCTCATCAGGACGACTCAGGAAAGGAAAACCAAGAGTTACCTTTGTTGCACAGGATAAGTTAATTACAGTTACCAGCCTCAGAAACCGCAAGTTTCAGCACCTCAAGTAAGAATCAACTAAATGAGAAGATATGTCTAGACTTTTAAAAGAGAGGGGAGAGGCTGCTCCAACGTCTCATTCAGTGACGAAAATGTTTTACAATTCAATAATCAACAAATATACACCAGAAAGTCCATCTATCTATCATCTATCTTTAGAAAACTTGGAGTAATGGTATGGCAAATGTAGAAAAAGTTGGTTGTATATAGACAAAGTTTGGAGTCCTAAAAAACCTAAAAATTAATGGATTATCATATCACACTACTAAATTTGTAAAGATATCATTCTCATGTATTCAATGTATAGGTTTCAATGATTTTACTGTAGCAATTTGGAGTAATGGAAGGTCAAACCTAGAAACAATCTTCATTTTGTTTTGAATAATTCCGATTTGGAGGCCTATAAAACCAGCAAATTCAACTTCTATCAAATGACACCATTCATTTCGTAAAGAACCTTTTCTATACTATTCATTTTATAAGTATTAAGCGATCTTACTTTAGCCATTTGGAGTAATGGGAGGTCAAACCTTGGAAAAATGTAATGGGAGGTCAAACAAAGGACAAAGCACTTGTGAATAGGGCAGCCAAATGGCTAGGAATCTAGGAAAAATGTCCATTCGGTTTTACGTAAACAAGATTTTGGAGTCCTATAAGCATTTTCCTGTAGCATTTTGGAGTAATGGGAGGTCAAACAAAGGACAAAGCACTTGTGTTTAGGGCATCCAAATGGTTAGTGTCGGCTCTGCTTTAGGCCCAAGTCCGATTCCAAGTACAAGTCAGTGTAATGAAATGCAATGCAAAAACCATGCAAACATATGCAATGCAAATTGCGATCTCTATTTCTACTTATCGCTAAACCCCATTCGAACATTAGAGGAGCGAGTGGTCTGCGAGAACTCGTCCCGCTAATTATGAGACGACCTCCTGCTGACGAGAGCTCTCCGTCTTCCTTGTTTGTGTCAATCTCCGGCCGGCGGCTGCAGCCACATACAAAGAGCAGACATATTGGTTTGGCCGGGCTTTATCTAGCCGACCATGGGTGCAAAGTGTTGATGCTGCATTCGTCACGGCCGCTGGTGATGGATCGAGAGAGGCAATAAGCGATGTGACAGGAGGGAAACGAGACACTGAGCTCTTTCTATCTCTTCCTCACTCCGCTCTCCTGGATGACGGCGTGAGGCCGGAGGATTTAAGGAAGTCATTTTTCCCTTCCTCGCAAATGGGAGCGGTGTGAAACGCTGAGAAAATATTTTGACGGGGGACAGAGGAGACCACTACAGGACCGATCGATGGGGTGCAAAGAGTAACTCTCTCCTATTGCAGCGTCCAAACAACTGACCCATGACGATTATCTCAAGGGTATATGAAGAAGAAAACCATGTTAAGACAAATCACATGGCTGGTGTGATGTGGGTCAGTATCAGAATACTGCGCCTTTTGTCCCATATACCTTAAAAAATTACTTACTATTTATATTGATCATATTTCCTTTTTTAATACTACTTTTCTTGGTACCACTTTAAAATAAGACTACCTTTATAAAGGGTTTATAAATGGATAACAGTTAGTTTATTAATGGTTACTAAGTAGGTTGTAAATGCCTTAAAAATGATTAATAATCAGTTATAACACATACGTAGAAAAGGCAACAATGTAGATGGCTGTGGGTTCACTATTTAACAAACAACAGGTCTATGTACATTTATTAACGCATTATTTTTAAGGCATTTACAACCTAATTAGTAACGGTTAATAAACTAATTGTAAACCATTTATAAACCCTTTATAAAGGTAGTCTTATTTAAAAGTGGTACCCTTTTCTTCCCCAAACTTAGCTATTCTGATAATCCCAGCCACATATTTTAGCTGTGCCCCCCCTATCACTAGTGATGCCCAAACACCAGGAAGGTGAGGACTAGCACATGCCTCCTCCGATACATGTGAAGTCAGTCACCTGCTCTTTTCCAACTGCTAAGGATGTAGTATTACCGAGTAGCATCACAGCGAGCTCGTAGGAAAGCGCAGCGACTCGGTTCTGATACATCAGCTACATCACCTTAGGAGTGATGTAGTGAGAGAGCAAGGCCAATTGCGCTCTCTCTGGGCTCCGGCAGCCCAGCCGATGGCAAGCTGCATGACCAGGATTCGAATGAGCAATCTCCTAATCATAGTGGCAGCGCCCTAGTCCGCTGAACCATCCGGAACCCTGTTTATCATATCTCTTAGTCTTCAGACTAAACAGAAACATATTTTTCTTCAGTTTGCTTAATCATGGCAACCTAGGGTGGTGACAAGACGGACAATTTTAGCTACAATCGTATATATTCAATAAAAACGTCTTTAATCTAGAGTTTCAAACTTGTTCAAATGTTTGTGGTGATCATGTCCTGTTTCCAAGATTCATTTTGATTTTGATTTGCTAAAACTATTTTAATTACAGTATCTCACAAAAGTAGTAATGTGAGTACCGAATATTTCATCACACATTTTCATGGGATGAAATTGAAGATATGACACTTTGATACAATTTAAGTTAATTAAGACACTTTAAGAAGCTTTAATAGAGGAACTGAATGCTAGTGTAGTGCAGCTCCCTTTGGTTAAACAGCAAAAACAACTTCTATTTTTTCCAGCTTCCAGCAACTTTTAACAGAAGATTCATTCAGATAGAAAAAACCTTGATGAACTAATGCCTCACAGAAGCCACAGCTGTGCGGGAGAGAGGAAACACTGTAAACGACAAAATTATGAATTGCAAAAAAATTATGAATTGCACCAAAAACTATAGGAAACTAATTGCCTCAACTAATTTGATTACGTTTCTTGTTGAAAGTTGGTCTAACTAAATAATCTGGTTTGAAAAAATTTGTAGTTCTGTAGCTGAACCCTAGTTGAGGCCAAGCCAACTACTCTGCACATGCTCAGTTTGACTTTTTTTTTTTTATTGAACGAGGTCTACTGAGTAATTCTGCAGGGGGGGTTTATCAGTTTACAATCTATATACGGTATTGTGTTATACAATAGTTATATAACTTCCTGGCCTCAGTGTTGAAGGCTATGAGAGCAAGTTACTATGTTTTTTGTTGCTGAGTGAGAATATATGACAATGCATATTTCACAAAACGTAAAGTAGAATAATTAACTGAAAACATGAAGTGAATTTTTAAGTTGGTGAGTCTTAATATTTGAAGTTTATATACATATGAATTAAAGCTTCAAAAAAGTGGTGGTAGTTTTTCTTACTAGTGCATCTCAAAAAATAGAACTTCATTATAAAAAAAAGTTACTTTATTTCAGTAATTCAGTTCAAAATGTGAAATTTATTTCATGATGATTATGGCTTACAGCCAATGAAAACACAAAAATCTGTATCTCAGAAAATAAGAGTATTATATAAGACCAATTGGTACTTTTGGCAGTGTGGGCAATGTGCCAAGTCCTGCTGGAAAATGAAATGGCTCTCCAAACTATCACTGAACATCAGTAAATTCAGCAATACATTTTATTTGGAAATCATGCTGCAGACACAAAAGGCATGTTATAGTGATTTATACAGACTCATGTCTTAATAAAGAGTTAATAGAGATCGCTCCAACACTGAAACAGTAAATCCTGGGCGTTGGAGTCCTGGCAGTATCTGAACACGCAGTGAAAGAGTATTGATTTTTGCAGCTGGTCACAAGATGACCAGTCTCTCCTCTGTGAAGCGGAGTGAGAGCACACATTCGCTGGCGAGCAGATCAGCACTGAACATCACACCAACAGTTTGTTCTTTGCAAAAATGCCAAAAGCCACCCTTGGATTTCAAATGAAAACTGGCACCACTGGGAAATCCATGGCTCTGTTTCCCTGGAGACTCATTAGAAGAGGCACGAGAAGCACCAGCTTGGGGAAAAGTTCAGAGACTGCTGATATATATTTACTGCATATGCATTCGCCAAGGCATGCTGCGAAATATATATGTAGGTGGGATGCTGGAGCATTCCATACAACTGAGAACTTTCAAAGAATTACCATATATAGACCATTTCTCATTTTTGGGAGGTTAGTTACGTTAAAAAAAAAGAAAAAAAAACTAAAATGTGCTTTATTTAGCCTTCTATTTGTTTTTATGCATTGTAGATTAATACTAATGTCATCTGAACTATGAAGAAAAACATATGAAATTATTTATTAAACAAAAAATAAAATATTCTGTTAAATAAAACAAAATATGTTTTATATTTTAGATTCTTCAAAGTAGCACCTCTTGCTTAGATGACAGCAGATCTTGGCTTTAAAGGTCTCATTGCATTGTTTGATTTTTTTTTTTTCATTCATTTTAAAATGTCTAAGATGTGGTCTCTAGTATGAATGAATGCCCTATGAGAAAAAGTGGTCCGGAGAGCCAGTATAACGCTGGTTTATTCCGGTGGAAGAGTGAGACTATGATTGGCTAACAGCACTGTGACACCAGTAGATGGACAACAGTTGGAAACGTTTTAAAATAAAGACATCTTTGCTCTAATAAAGTCTTTGCAATGTCATATGTTACTTTACAACATGTAATGCCCTGCTAAGTGCAGTTCAGCCACTGACCTAGTCTTATAGTCTCTGTAAAACGTAAAATCCACCGGAGATCATATATAAACCTATGTAAACCCACAGAGGTGGGTAGTCCAGGTCCAGAAAGTAAAAATCAGCCACGGGGTAACTATAAGTAACTATAGGTTTACATAGGATCTCCGGTGGATTTCATGTTTTACAGAGACTAGTGTAACTAGCATAAACAGAACTGTTCTAAAATAACACACCTACCTATCTCAATTGTTCCTGTACACTGGCAGTGTTCCATAGACAAAATCCAACCATTTGTTCTTTAGCTCTGATATACAAAGTATATAATACTGATGTGTTATTTGCACAAGTAACACAGGAACGAACTGCCATGTTGTTCCTAGCGCTGTTAGCTCCAGTGGCGGATGCTGGTCTTTCAAGGAGGGGAAGCTCAATTTCGGCCTACATCTTAACATATGTAGTTTTATTTATACAAAAATTCTACTCTCCCTGAGATGTTTTTTTTTTTTTTTTGTAAACAAAAGGCATTATTTTCAAGTTTTCACTACACAACAAAAAGGTACCCATTCTTTACATTGAGCAATTACATAAAAAAAGACGCTATGACAACATAAAGTTGGTAAAGGAAAAAATGCAGGTAAATTTAGTTCCTTTTTGGACAGTTTTAATTTCCTTGAATAATCCATTTATTCATTTAAATTATTTTAATTATTTTTAATGATAACACAATACTTACTACTTGCCCCTGTTCATTTATGTCCAGAGATAGTTTCATCAGGAGGCATGGCCATCAGTACATTTTATTTGTTACAGCACTTCCAGTCAGCCAGCTCACTTTATCATCCCAGGACAGCTGAAAATACCTTTTCCCCACCTTTTACACCAAATTAATCTGAAAAGCACCAGAAATAGAAGCTCGATTTGTCGCTAGTCGTTTTTAATAAAGTAAATGCTGCTATAAGGATTAGGAAAGTCTCCGGTTCAAGCCAAAACACTAAAAAGATCGCTGATTCGCTTATTTCGCTGTCAATCAAAAAGGGACTCTGCCTCAGACAGATCATCCAATCATCATGCAGAAGCTGAGCGTGCCCCATAGACCCCCAGAGACGCTGAGCGTCCGATGGGCAGGACAAAGCCCAGCATTTATGACTCGTCTCGTTTCGCTGCACGCTTTGCTTCGCTATTGAAGTCTGTGGATGTTCAGCGTCCGCACTGTTTAAAGCAGCGCTGAGAAGCTGCGGGAATGAGTGAGAGGAAAGCCGCGGCGTTACCAGTGATAAGAAGCTGATTCTGAACTAAGTTCAGCGCGTTGTAGCGCATATTTAATCAGTGACATGTACACACAACAGTATATATTTAATCACTTATTTTTTTTACATTTTAGGGGAAGCTGAGCTTCCCTTGCAGTCTTAGAGCAATCGCCACTGCTTAGCTCCTATCTGTTGAGATGGTGTGGCTGCCTGGCTTCAGCACTGACTGTATGCGGTCGCAAGCCAAGGTGGGCGTGGCCATGAATACTAATTCACAGGTTGATGCAGACACAGGTGCTTTTCCTTATGTGTTCTTTCATAGTCTGGATCATTTCTTTTTTAATTTACAATTAACTTTTAAATGAGAAGATTTGACCAAATTTTTGGCTAATGATGTATTTTCTTAGAGCAACTGCAACAGGTCTTGCTGTATAGTTTGTTCAAATGTATTTCTGCACCAATGGCTGCTCACATCTCAATGAAACAGTCTTTTAGTCAGCTTCAGATCGGTTCCTTTATTAGGAATGCATACATACATTTGCATTTTGTATATTCCATTAAGTCTTTAAGGAGGCAAGCAGTTTAGGCGAAACTGTCAATGCTGAAAATAATGGGCTCCAATGGGCTCCATTTTCACAAACACAATCATGGTTAAGGAAAAGGAGCAGCTCGGCTTTCAGTCACACGCCTGTGAGCAGCAGCGACTCCCATATTTCCATTTTTAAAATCCTTAATTACAAACCCAAATCAGAACACAAATTGTGGCAGTATGGAAAATGCAAACAAAACATAGGGATAATAATGAGGTTTTAAAAAACCTTAAAAAGTGATTTTAAATAGGTGTCAATAAGGTCTCAATGTCAATCTATGATTTCAGTCATGGTTTGGTTTAAAAGCAGTATCCACAAAAGAATAGTGAGTCTTTGAGGAGCAGAGATTAGTACAGGAGTGCTATTCTTTCAACAAATGCATGACTAAATTATTGAAATGCTTAAAATGCAATGTTCCTGAAAAAAGAATAAAATTGCCAGGTCTAGACAACAGCATGCAGACAGAGTGCTGTAGCCAAGCAAATGGGCAAGCTGGTTGTTTTTCTGATGAACAGGTAATCACTGAGCTTCAGGAAGGTTGCTAACCATAGCTGAGTAATTTATCTCCACCACTAGTGTAGTAGAGACAGGTATTTTGTACACTTAAAAATATATTTGTTCACTGATCAGCTACAGAGTAACACACGTTGTTGCTTGACTTTCCATCAATCTGGCAACCCGCATAAGCTTTGTGTCTGGCTTAGAAAACTCTATCCAGTGTTTGAAAACTGGGCTCCTGTAGCCATTTTAAACAATGATTTTACATTTATCACTGATTATTCCTTTAAGTAATGGATGATAGAATCACATTGGCAAGGAATTAATTGGGTAAACCTACTTTTCTGGTAAGTATCCCCTTCACATTTAATAGTTATTTATTTAGATCCCTAATATATAACATAAAATATTAGTCCACCAGCGTTGTTTCTATTGCTTCACAAAATAATCCATTCCATAGGATCGATAGGTAAATACGCATACCACTGATTTTACACTCCGGATTTCACACTGATTTTGTGTTATAAACGCTGCATAATGTCACGTCACACCTGTTGATTGTGTCAAAATCATAAATATTCTTATTTTTAAACGTAAACATACTAAGAAAATAAAAAGAATACACCCAATAACTATTGGTGATATATCATGTCACAATAAAAAGATAATTTCATTATCTTTAAACAACAGGCGGATGAAAATATGGATAAGATAAATGAGAAATTGTTGAACCTGTCTCTAAAATAGTCATTAAACAAATTTAGGTCTGTGGGTAAAATTATGTGTTTTAATCTGTTAAAAATACACAGGAGTGCAGGAAATTTTATAAAAATCATTACATTTTTCGTGGGGAGGAGACCATTTATGCCCCCCCTCCCCCTAAACACACACATTAAAAATGCTTATGATAGTCTTGATGAAAAAGATTCATTGAAAATGAATGAAAAAATACAAAGTAAAGGTATGATTTGAAAGATTTGTATAAATAGAGTTTAAGATTTGCAGGTCACGTTTCTGAGTAATTATTAGTCAGTCTGTGCTCTCTAATAATTACTGTATATACCACCCTTAAATAACAACATTCCTAGAAAGTCTTCTAACAATCTGCTTTCCAGCAAAGTGCAGTGATTCCTGGAAACACTGCTGTTAATGCTGATATCTGTTCAGTGGTGCTGGCGTGGTCAGAGTCAGGCTCAGTATGGGGTAGGTCATTAGGCACAACATACTTTGGCTCTCCTTGACTTCTCAGCTCAGAGCTGAGCAGACTTTTGCAAGCTCTCACAAAGTGGCAGCTTTTCACACATCTGCTCATTGTCAGGCTTCGGGGTGGCTGAGCCCCGTCACACTTTATTTCACTCGCCGCGGCTTGACGGCTGAAATTCGTGTCGCCACCAGATGCTGCGGTCTGCCAGCTTATTTCTCCATCCTCTGCGATGGTGCGATGTTACATTTTTTATTTATTTATTCTTCTTTAATTATATTATCTGATTTATAACATAGATTTCCAGGGTTGGTTAGTAAGAGTGCATGTATCATACATATGTTTTAGAATTGATTTGGTCCCACTTTAAAATAAGTGTATATATTGCATAGTGTATATATGGGTGCACTGGATTATAAGGGTTCAATATGCAACACTAGTAAGGGACAGGGGTGTTGCCATGTTTCCTTACTAATTCAGCAGGTCTCGCCGCTGGGTGGTGGTGGGGATCGGGGGAGGGTAACTAAGTTAAGTAAAGCTAAGCTAAGTAAACAAAACTGTAATTCTTAAAAAAAAAAAGTCAAATGCACTGGATGTTAATCTACACAGATTTCTCTGCTGAAAACTGTTTATTTGGGTGAGTAAAGCGCTTCTGTTTATTTAGAGTAAGCTTAAATTTCCAGATTTCCACTAAGGCTGGGTGCAGCAGCATCTGTTCTGGTAAGCCAGGGCGATATTAGTTATTGCTTCATTCCACGTAACTAGTTTTAACAGGGTGAGCGCACAGGCTACAGTTTAATATACTCGCCTCTGAACAACAAAAAAGCTAGAGCCTAGCGTAGTTAGCGGCTAATGCTAATACTGCACCAGCAGTGCTAGCCGGGCTTAGCAGCAGGCTACAGGCTGCTAATGCTCACCTCTGAACAGTAAAAGAGTTAGCGCTTAGCCTGGTTAGTGGCTAATGCTAATACTGCTCCAGCAGTGCTAGTCAAGTTGGCAGCAGGCTACAGGCTGATAATACTCCCCTCTGAATGGATTATAGAGCATGTTGATGATTTGGGGAAAAAATAAAAGTGCATTTTAAGTGCACCCTATAGTGTTATTAATATGATTAACAATCTATATAATAACAGTGTAACTACAGGTGAAGTTACAGATTTGCATTTGTTACAGACTTATTATAGTTGTACAGGTTATGTAATCACGTGTGTCAGCTTGAATTTGACTTTTATTTGTGGTTAATGGTTCATAGTGTTTGTTGTTTTTGTTTTAATGTAATAGCTCATTTTATTTGTATGCTTCTTCTTATATTTATAATTTGGGTTTTATGTAGCCAGGATACAAATCAGATACACAGAATTCTGTATGTGTTTAAGATCTCAGTGCTACTACAGTGAAATCAACTGGGCTGCTGTTATTTACACAATTTTCCGCTGGTTGAGATTGAGGTCAGGCCAGCCTGGAGTGGCCCTTGGGAGAAGGTAGTGGCAGTGCTTTTCTATCATGCAGTTGCTCGGCTGAGCAGACCGGCTCGTGTTCAGTCGAACGCTTTAGAGAACAGATGAGTTGGACTGGCTCTCGCTGAGCTGGACATATTCGAGAAGCAAGAAGGTGGAGCAGGTCTTGTTTAAGAACGAATTAAGTACGTCGGCTCATGTTGAGTCCAACACATTTGAGAAGCGACAACGTACTGTACAACAGCTTATGCTGAGTCACACCTCATAAGTATAGGCTACGAGTGGTCCAGTGGGCTATGATCGGGAGATTACTGGTTCGAATCCTGGTCATGCACCTTGCCATCAGCGGCCAGAGCCCTGAGAGAGCACAATTGGCCTTGCTCTCTCTCTAAGTGGGTAGATGGCGCTCTTTCTCCTCTTCACTCTAAAGGGTGATGTCGATCAGCACAAGGCGTCTGTGAGCTGATGTATCAGAACTGAGTCTCTGTGCTTTCCTCCGAGCACACTGTGATGCTACTCAGCAATGCTGTGTTTATTTGGGTGAGTAAAGCGCTTCCATTTATTTACAGTCAGCTTAGATTTCCTTATTTACACTAAGGCTGAGTGCAGCAGAATTAGCATTAGCTGCTAACTGCTAGCAATGGTCAACTTGTATGGAAGGAGGCACATGCTAGTCTTCACCCTCTTGGTGTTGGGTCCTAATGAATGGGCTGGGTGATTGGCCTTGTAAATTGGGGATAAAAATCAGGAAAAAAATTATGATAATAAGTATGAGAACTACTGAAGCAGACCACCTCCACATATTGAATTTTGGTACAGTACCTGCATCTTAATATCGATACTGAAACGATACTATGACAAAAACCTACAACAATGGAAAAAACAATGGAAAAATAGATGCTTGAACATTAAAACCTAAAATTCTTTGCTTTTTATTATTCAAACAAACATGGTTCCCAAGCCATCATCGGGGTCTCTCTCTTTTACATCACAGATACTGTATCTTCACCACTATCTGCATCCGCAAAGCCATCAGCATTACATACTCTTTTCATAGTAATGCCATCTGGCAGAAGATACCGGCGCATCAGAGCCTCCACTACCAGACTGTGCAACAGCTTCTTCCCTCAGGCAATCAGACTCCTCAACTCACAGACAGAGACAGAACTGAATCCCTGCCTTCCCCACCACCACACACTTTCACACCTTCTCACAGGGACTGAACTGACACCCCTCCACCAATCCTCACACACTTACACTACACAAAGACTGTACTGGAACCCTTTCATCCCTCTACAGGGACACTTAAAACACAGAAACTAAAACTGTTTCTATCCTAATCCTAACCCCATCCTAATTTAGAGCATTTAATTGCAGAAAATGAGAAATGGCTGAAATAACAAAAAAGATGCAGAGCTTTCAGACTGAAATAATGCAAAGAAACCAAGTTCATAAATCATATTTGCTGGAATAACCCTGGTTTTTAATCACAGTTTTTATGCATCTTGGCATGTTCTCCTTCACCAGTCTTACACACTGCTTTTGGATTTGAACTTTATGCCTTTACTCCTGGTGCAAAAATTTAAGCAGTTCAGCTTGGTTGGATGGCTGTTATCAGCCATCTTCCTCTTGATTATATTCCAGAGGTTTTCAATTTGATAAAATCAAAGAAAATATTTTTTTCTAGAGCTGTATGTATTCTCTTTAGACAGGGAAACACAGGAACCCCTGCTGTTTCCCTTTCTCATCTGAAGTTTGAACAGAAAATGCATGAAAGTTAACAAATGCATGGTCAAGGATTAACTGTCAATTCCGGACACCTCCAAAATCTGCAATTCCAGTTTCCACCTTATTATGCACCTATCACCTGTTCTCATCTGGCAAGGGCACGGCCCAGGGTGCGCCGCTCCAGAGAAGTGCTTAGATGTGGCATTTGTGAGCGTCTGTCTGTTTAGCCTGTTAATTTAGCTCTCTATATAAACTCAGTCCATACAATAGCAGATATATCAAGTTACAGCCCAATGGCATTACAGTATTACATGTTTTTTATTTAATTCTTAATTTATTTTCTACATTGTAAATTAATATTAAAGACTAATTAAATAAGTGTTTGTCCTCCACAATGACCTAAACCTGATCAACTGAGATGGTGATTTAGGGCTGCAACTAATGATTATTTTGGTAGTCGACTAATCTAACGATTTTTTTTTTTTTTTTTCAAATTAGTCGATCAGTCAACGATTATTTCTGCCATCTCTAAAAGCAGAACATGAGGTTTAAATGGCATTTAAATATCTGAATATTGGTTAAACATTGGAAATGACTGATATTTAGTGATTTAATATGTAATCTGTTGTTCACTGTTGATCACTTTTGGAGACACAAACTAAGTCTCCCATTGCGCTTTTGTCCCCAACACTTTGTGTAATGCAGTTCTGTTACAAATTAACCATTGTCGACAATGAAATTTGTGGATGACAAATTTAAATAGTCAACATTGTCGATAATATCGACTAATCATTGCAGCCCTTTGGTGATTTGAGGTGGTTTGGGATGAGCTGGATCTTCACAGCGTGAAGAAAAAAGCAGCAAATATTGTCCAGCACCTCCAGGAACTCCTTCCTTCAAGATGCTGAGAAAACTATTTCAGGGGACTCTCCCTCATGAAGACACTGAGATTAAAATATCAAGAGTGTGCATATCTGTCCTCAAAGCAAAATGTGGTACTTAGAAGAATCTAAAATATAAAACACATTCTGTTTTTTAATACGTTTTTGTTTACAGAATAATTCCACGTGTTACTGTATAGTTTCAATGTCTTCAGTATTAAACATACAACGTAAGAAAAATCGTAAAAAGAAAGAAACACATTAATTGAGAAGAAAATAGGTCAGACCGGAAAAAGCTAACAAACGATGGGCTAAGCTAAAGAGTAGTCTAATGAGCAAAAGGCAAAAGGGTCGGGAGCAAAAGAAACAAAAAAAGAAGAACAGCTATATTAGATATTAGAGTAGGAGCAAGAGTGAGCTATATATAGAACAGAGATCAGGTGGGTGCAATCAGTAGGAAGGTGAATCGGAATGCAGATGAGTCACATAATTCCACATCGAAAGCTGTGGGAGGAGTATTGTTTTAAAAAATGTGAATCAATTAATAATAAGAAGATAACGAATAACAGTAAATTTGCTTTTTTTTTTCAAGCAAACATAATGATAGTAATATATCACACATATTGACATCAAAATATTGCTCCTCAAAATGTAGATGATAACGACAGACCCAGCCCTCGCAGGAGCTCTAATGAATCTCTGAGGACGTAACAGGAAAGTGCTTTGGCTACATCCTGGAACTTCTGTCCGACATGCCTCAACGTGACAGTGTTTGAGGTGCAACATCTGGTTGCGGAGCAGAAAGAGCTTTTAAAGCTTCTAAAGACCAAAACATTGCCTGAGGCAGTGGCATCTGCCTGGATCCACTCATCTCTCCGTGCCAGCTATACCGCACCTTTACGACGTTGCTGCATCTGTCAGCTGCACTGACGAAGATCTGAACTGGGATTAGATGAGTCCTGCATTCGTAAATGGAAAGACATAAAACTACAGGAGAGCCGGTCACGCAACAGTAAGCTCGATGCATTCATTTCCCAACGTTACATAAATCCATCCATCCAAAACGTGCCCACTTTACAGACCAGAATTTTCCATACACAAATGTTCTGCGAGAGCACTCCATATACCATTCAGGCAATTCAATCACGAGATACTCTGAATCTCTAATACACTGCAGCAGTCTTACGCATCATAATTAGGACTCCCAATCAATTAAAAATTGTGATTAATCACATTTTTCCTTCTTAACACTGAAACTTATAATAATGTTTTTTTGTTTTATTTATTTATTTTTTTATTATTATTATTATTTATTTTTTTTATATATATATATTTATATTTTATTTACTGATATTTTACAATAATTAAATTTACCTTTTATTTTCTCTGTATGTCAATCCCTGTTTTTGTAAATGCTCGGCTACATTGAAAATGAGGGCTGCCCTCAATGTACATCCGAGTTAAAATAAAGGTTGATTGATTGAAAAATGTGAATTAAATGTAAACATACACCTCTGAAAAAATATAAAAGAGACCACTTCAGTTTATGAATGAGTTTCTCTGATTTTGCTATGTGTAGGTGTATGTTTGAGTAAAATGAACATTGTTTTAGTCTATAAACTAAAGACAACATTTCAAAATGATGCGTAAAATTTACTTTAAAAAAGTTTCGCAACTTTCTGCATTTTCTTTTTTTAAGTACATTTAATTTCAGATAAATTTAAGTAACTTCAACTCGGTTTCAAGACTTAAATGTTACACAGAGTAAATAAGAGAACTGAACTCCAGTCACTCCTTTCTTTAAGTAAATTTTACTTAATTTCTGCATAAAAAAATATTATATTATTATATTATTATTTCAATATTTTTAGTTAAAACACACATATTACACTGTCTCAACACATGAATGGCATGTAATACATTCTTTTTAGTATATTATAAAGAATGTGTCACATGCCATCCATGTGTTGAGACAGTGTAATATGTGTGTTTTAACTAAAAATATTTACATTTCAGGAATTAAATAATATATTATGTATCATAAATTATTTGAGTTATTGTATAAATTAGGTAATTGTAATTAGGTAATACTGTATGCAGAAAGAAAGGATTGACTGAAGTTCAGTTCACTTATTTACTCTATGTAACATTTAAGTCTTAAAACTGAGTTAAGGCGACTTAAATTTATCTGGAATTAAATTTACTTAAAAAAAGCAAGTGCAGAAAGTTGAGAAACTTTTTTGAGTAAATTTTGCTAGTATTGACCCATGCCCTTGTCTGGACAGAGAAGAAGAAAAGAGGGGAGGCGAACTCAGAGTATTTGGGATGGAGTTCGGGGCAGCTTCGCTGTAAAGCGTGAAGATGAAGCCCCACCCCAAACGAAGAGATACATGAGGAAAGAGAATAAACTTAAAGAAGGAGGAAGATGGGGAGGAGGTGGGTGCGAGGTTTGTTCAATGAGCAGGTAGAGAGGAAGTGGCGGTTTGAATAGGGAAGGAAGTGGGAGGAGTGACTATGTTATAATACATAGCTCCACTTCACGCATCATTTTTTTTTCAGTGAATGCAAAGGGTCCTTCAGTTTGGTTCAAACTTCTATGGCACATAGTCTGAGAAATTCAGTCCATCTTTGCTGCAGCCTAGAGTTAAAATATCAGTTTATTCAGTCATATCGGCCTCAGAAGGGTCTCTTCTTACTAAGTAAAAACAATGAACAGTTGTGGTCAGCAAACTGAGCATTACTGAGGTTATGTCCATTTATTAATTGTACAAAAAGTCAATGATGCAATTATCATGACAGACCTGGTGTGGCCCCACTTTTTTCTAAAAGTTGCATGTGAGTTTCCACTACTATCTCCAGTCTCTATTTGCAGTAACTGGAAAATGATCACTGTCCTAATGTGAAGGATGGGGCAGAGATTCTAGGAAGGGCTGTGGCTAAATGCTACATTATTTTACCAGAAGGAGGGTGGTGCATCATCCATCAGCAGCTGAGGGTAAAATCCAATACGGAGTTGTTGACTTCTTGTCGGCTAATTTGTAACATCCATCAGTCCTCAGCCTGAATGATTCTTTTTACATCTTGTTTTTTTCCGTAATGAGGTTGGGTTGCGAGACGATTAGGAGATTTCAATTTACAATTCACTCAGGTATTGGCAAATTGGCAAATGGATCCATCTGCTTTTGATTTGATGAGGATAGTGCCTGACTTGCGGCTTTTAATGGACTTTCTTAGAAGATCTAAATGAATGGAAAATAGTTGGAGGTAGTAGAGTTGAGTGAGGAGCCAGGCCGAGACCATTTAGAGAGGAATCTTGAAATAGAACTAGGGATGTCAGTACCCATTAAAAATTTAATGACCACTGACATTGCTATATTGCTAATGTTCCCTGGAGTGGAATGTTCTCCCACTGGCAGGAGGAGGAGATGAATGTGGGCATCATCACAGTCTTATAGCGCTGTCTTCCAACATGAAATGAGCACTGTAACTCACCCATCCCATCCATCCATCCATCCATCCATCCATCCATTCATCCATCACTATTGTGTACGCACAATAATAATCCAAAAATGACCAACAATGTATATCATGGTATTTTTTATTATTTTATACATACAGCTCTGAAAAAAGAGACCACTTTAAAATAATGAGTTTCTTTGATTTTACCAAATTAAAAACCTCTGGAATAGAATCAAGAGGAAGATGGATGATCACAAGCCATCAAACCAAGCTGAACTGCTTGAATGTTTGCACCAGGAGTGGCATAACCTTATCCAAAAGCAGCGTGTAAGACACACTGTAAAAAGTGTAGCCCTGCTCAAATTAAAAAAATTGATGTCCATTTGTTGCATCTAAACTATTTGACTTCACTCAATCTAAATAAAGTCAATTGTTACAACCTGATTATTTTATTTTGACATAAACCATATTACTTCACTCGACCCAATATTAATTATTCACCTTGATCCAAGTTAAATTCTTTACATTTCAGTTTCGGAACCAAACTAATACATTTAAATTGAACCGAACTTAAAAAAAAATCATGGCAGCATATTCAGAAGTTCCAGAAGTTACTGTGACGTGGAAGAGGACGGATTACCAGCGAGATTCGTTTCAGTGCTCTCTTGCTCTTTTTATTTTGCTCTGAGAAGGACACTAAGAGCTGGATTTACATGGGATTCCTCTTTTGAAAGTGAAACTAACTACAGCTCCAACGCAGCTAACCCCACTCCCACACACAGAAAACACACAAAGGGTGAGGCACTTAAACAAAACAACCACATAACTGATAACTACATGAATAATACTAGAACAGTGATAATAAAACATGACATGAAACTCTGGGATAAACAGTAACATAAACACGCAGAAAAACACCCACTTCCCCCAACAGGGTGAGCTCCCATAATTCCTTCCGCCCCCCCTCCAGTCCCGACGCCACAATACCATAAGCATGCGTTGCTATCTCGCGAGCGCGTTCAGGCACTTTCTCCCTCTCTCATTCTCTCTCTCGCGAGCGCGTTCAGGCACTTTCTCCCTCTCTCATTCTCTCTCTCGCGAGCGCGTTCAGGCACTTTCTCCCTCTCTCATTCTCTCTCTCGCGAGCGCGTTCAGGCACTTTCTCCCTCTCTCCCTCAGTGCTCTGAAGCACTTCTCTACAACTTCTCCCGTGCTCCACAGTGCGCATGCGCAATTCATGTTTGATTCAAATTAAAAATATTACATCCTTATCTCTTTTCTTCGAGTATGATTTCAGTGGAACCAAAACATTTGGTTTATTTCCTTCAGAATTGTAATTAATTTAGTCTGAATCAAAATTGACACATCAAAATTCAATAAGGTTGAGTTTCACAATAAAGTCAATAATTGTACTATGTGTTCAATCATATTTATTAGCTTGAATGAACAGCTCCATGCTTCACTTTTTACAGTGCAGGTGGAGGAGAACATGCCAAGAACCATGAAAACTGTGATTAAAAAGCAGTGTTATTCCACCAAATATTGTTTTCTGAACTCTAAAAACTTTATGAATTTGAACTTGTTTTCTTTGCATTATTTGGGGTCTGAAAGCTCTGCATTTGTTTTGTTATTTCAGCCATTTTTTCATTTGGGAGAAATTTTCATGGTTTATAGAATAAAACAACAGTATTCATTTTACTCAAACATATACCTATAAATAGTAAAATCAAAGTAACCAGGAAGTGGTCTCTTAATTTTTTCCAAAGCTGTATATATATATATATATATATATATATATATATATATATATATATATATATATATATATATATATATATATAAATATATTTTCTATTTTACTTGCATTAGAACGCTTATATTGCAAGGAACAGCAACAGGAGCTCCTCAAGTAAAGTGTAATTCTCATTTCTCTCCAGGCAGTACAGGGCAGAAGGCTTGACTCCACAGAGCTAAGCTGTGGAGCTGGTCTGAGCGAGACTGGCTAATTGGTTAGCGATAGCTAGCAAGCTGTATGCTTTTTTGCTACATATTTTTTGGCGGTGCTGTTCTACACAACGCTCAGCAGCGCCTCTGGTGGTAAGGTGGTATGTAAAAAATGCATAGAGGTTTTAATTATTTCCTCCATTATACCAACCAGCATTAATTTGGAGATGAAGGTGGAATAGATACAAAACAATTTCAGTTAAAGATGAGCCAATGTCACATCAACATACAAAATCCCTATTTCCTGAACTCATCTCATTATTTGAAAAATGGCACTTTCCTATTTCCGTTTTGTCTATTAGTAAAAAAACGTTTAATTTTAGAGTCATTTTCACGCAGAAGGTAGCTAGTCTCATTTGCTTATGAGCAATTTCACAGGCTGCCTGGTCTAATAACTGTCATCTCCAGCGTAGGATTGAGCTTGAGCCGTTGAGCTTTGAGCACGGGCATGAACTATGACTGCTGATTCATTCATAAGCTCCTGAAACCTTTTCACCCTCTATCACAACGAATGCCAAACTGTATTATGTCAGGGAATCGTAGCTTTATTATGCAGTGGCTAAAAAGTCCAGAAACTTTCATCTCACAGGTTTTAATCTCTTCGTTTCTGTCTCCTCTCCCTCTAATTTAAGAGCGTAGAACGTTACGCGTGGCTTCGAGACCTCTGAGGCATCCGGCGCAAACTGAATTCTGCAGTCCGGAATCCATTAGCATGGGAGCGCGCAGCCAATTACTTGGCCTAAAGTGTCTTTAAATAGGGATTACTGATGTGACCTTTCTAATGACTGGGCTTTGCTAAATTAACTCTCAGCACAAGGACGTTTGCGGCTGGAAACCGTGTTTTCTCACTTGTCAAACTCGCTCAGATGACCGGAATGAGGACCTTCTGATCCCGCAGGGTATCGGCGAAGCAAACGCATCCCCGGATTTGGATTGGGACCAAGTGTGGTCCGCTTAAACTGGTCCTTCAGCCAGACAGATGAGGGCACACATGCTATGACACTGATGGACAGAAAGATAGTAGCCCTAATCACACACACACACACACACACACACACACACACACACACACACACGCTATCAGCGCCCTGGATTAGAAGTGCAGGGCGTGCCTGAAGGGCATATATGGCAATAGCTGAGAACAGAATGGAGCACATGACCGAAGCTGTCAAGTGATCTTTCAAATCTGTCCAGCTGATTCTACTCCAAATCATATACTGACCCAATAACAATGTACGGTACCACTTTAAAATAAGACTACCTTTATAAAGGGTTTATAAATGGATTACAATTAGTTTATTAATGGTTACTAATTGGGTTGTAAATGCCTTATAGGTTTGATGCCTTCAGTGAGAATCTACGATGTAAATAGTCATGAAAATAAAGAAAACACATTGAAAAAGAGAAGGTGTGTCCAAACTTTTGGCCTTTTGCTGTATAAATAGCAAAATCATAGAAACTGTATATAACTACGACATTCTCCTATTTGCTCAGTGGAGCTAAACAGATTAATAATGCGTGTAGAAACAAGGAGGTGGTCATAATGTTATGCCTGATCTGCTGTGTAATTCCAGCAGAACTAATTAGATGCTGTTACTACACATTGGGTACCACTTTAAAATAAGACTACCTTTATAAAGGGTTTATAAATGGTTTACAATTAGTTTATTAATTGCTATGCATAAGGTTGTAAATGCCTTAAAATCATTAATAATCAGTTATAACACATACAGAGAAAGGGCAACAATAGATGGCTGTGGGTTCACTATTTGGCAAACAACAGGGCATTGTTGCCCTTTCATTTACTTTCACCTCTTAGTTCATTTGCATTTAATAGACATGTAGTTGAATGTTAGTTGAATGTCAGTTGAGCATCAAAGAGGCCATCAAATGGACCATCCAAGTAAAGTGTTACCGTGGACATCAACTTTCTCAGAAACTATATCATGTAAAAAGATCATTCTTTGTTTTTACACCAATCAGCCCAAATAGCAAAGAGAAATAAAAAAATGCATCCCATGCAAGAGTTCAGGTCTTGGAAGGTTAATCATGTCTAGAAGTCCCTCATTCAGTCCCTCACATAACACAGCACATGACACCCTCAGACGACAATCACCTGAATATTGACTTCCCCTGGTTCACTCACTTTTCACACACTTGCCTGTGTTTTCCCCTGCCTGCTTGTCTCATCCTTGCCTGCCACTGACACATCTTTTCCAGAGATGCCCATGCATCTCTTTTTCAACATGACAGCACTAAACCACATGCTGCACACCTTACAAAAACATGGCTGTCGAAAGAAGAAAATGGTATGGATACCGGAGGGACCTGCCTGCAGTTCTGACCTATTTATCTATCTAAGAGAGAAAAAACAGAGAAAACGTCAAAAACAATATTTGTGGGAAAAATGGGACAAAATAACACCTGTAACTCTTCACTTTACATCACTCAGTATCCTCAGTGCCCCTGTCAGTTCAAAATGTTTTGTTGCACATCAGCTGAAATAGAACCAGCATGCTCTTACTGTTTCCCAGAATTTCTAAACCTTCTAAAACCAACAGCGTCCTGGCGAAAAGGGTAAAACCTAAGCTAGCTACACCACAGAGAGGTGAAAAAGTGTGTGCAGGCTGATATTTATGCTACCCACCTTCAGCCCTAGCTCTCCATCAGTTCCTTGACCTGTGGAAGGTAATGAAGCGAACACCTCCTCACAGCACGCCACCACCTCAACACCTTCTCCTCCTTCCCTCCCTCCCTTTTTCCCCTACAGCCTCTGAAACGTATTCAGGGAGCTCGGCAGAGGAAGATTATTCATACGGCGCTTCATAAATCATGGATCTGAAGATGAGGACGGGGAGCAACGCACACCTGGGGCAAGAATGCACAAGGTACACCAACTGCTCAAACTGGGAGTCAAATGGGTGTCAGGAGGACGCTGCACAGCTGCCACAGAGAAAGCCTGGGATGATGGGTAACATACTGCAGACTGTGGACTGATTACCTTTGGAAAGACGCTAAAGGATGCCAAGGATGGACAAAAGCACTGGCACACCTGCTGATTCATAGTTTCTTCTGAAAACAAATACAGATATTAAAAAGAGTGTATGATGTACGCTTTTGTTGGCGTAACTCTACTGTCTCTACAGTCCAGAGTAGAAGGCTTTCTACTAGATTCTTGAGCATTGCTGTGAGGATTTGATTGTAAAGCTCTGGAAAAATTAAGGAGACCACTTCAGTTCAGTTTCTGAATCAGTTTCTCTGATTTTGCTATTTATAGGTATATGTTTGTATGTTGTTTTATTCTATAAACTGCGGACAACATTTCTCCCAAATTACAAAGAAAAAAAATATTGTCATTTAGAGCATTTATTTGCAAAAAAAAAAGATCAACATTTGGTGTAATAGCCCATTTTTAATCACCGTTTTCATGCATCTTGGCATGTTCTCCTCCACCAGTCTTACACACTGCTTTTGGATAATTATGCCACTCCTGGTGCAAAAAATTAAGCAGTTTAGCTTCATGGTTTGATGACTTGTGATCATCCATCTTCCTCTTGATTATATTCCAGAGGTTTTTTAATTTGGTAAAATCCAGTGGTGTGCAGTGAGGCCCTTCTAACCCTTCAGAGAAGAGGTGACAATAAATGCATGTAAATAATTACATAATTTTTAATCAGGAAATATATATCATAGCTATTGTAAGTGTAAGAATTTATTTTATACATTAACTAAAATAAAAAAATGGTATGGGGGGGTGGTTGCAGAAGGGGTACCAGACCCCCAAATCCATACTTGTATGGAGCAGGAACATTCCAGAGACCACAGTTCCCAGTTCAATGCTTGGGCGTTGGCATTAGGTATGGGTTCAATAGGCTTATATACATGAAATATCTGCTCCAGAGAGTCCTATTTAATTGGCAGTATTTTTAACAGCCACTAGACAAGCTGTATGTGTGTGTGCATTTGTAAATCTGTGCCAGCAATGGGTGCAACTTGGACCCAATCCCATTTTACCCCTTGGCCCTACCACTTAGTCCTACGCCTTATTTTCGAGTGTAACCCTTCCCTTTGAACTTAGTTACAAGGGGAAGTTACAAGGGGAAGGGGTGAAATCCTCCCCCTAAGAATCGGGGCAACCCTTCAAGCCTTGGGGGGGGGGTGGGGGGAAATGTGCAGAAATTGATTATTATTGTCCATTCCTTAATTCCTATGTGAAGGGGAGCTGAAATTAGCTTTGATTAGCTTTCATTTTATTTCACTTTTCTGTTCCACCTTAAATGCTGCAGCCCCTGCCATCTGTTGCACCCTTTAAGGTGGAGCGGCAAAGTTAGCTACTGAGACCAACTACTGGCAATCTCCATTTTTTGGCCATACCGCCCAGCACTACTTCAAGTGTTCAAAAAAAGTGTTTAAAGAACACAAACTTAAATCTGCTTAAGTTCAAAGAAGTTGTACAAAAAAAGCACTTAAAAATTTTTTATGTTGTGTTTAAATATAGCTTCATTACAACTGAAATATACTTAAGTTGCAATAAGTTGTACCAAAAAAGTACATTTAGTATGTATTTAAGTACATATTTTACGTTTTTAAAAGTATGTACTTTTTCATGTTAAGTATTAGAGGTGTGACGAGATCTCATGGCACGAGATCTCGCGAGAATAAAACGTGACAATATTTCTAGTCGAGTTTAAACCTGTCTCACGGGAAAAAATAAAACAGTTTAGTGTGGACTTTTTAAAAGGGATCTGGCAACACAGTAGCGATAGCAGTGAGTGTGGTGGCTGAGCAGTGAGAGCAGCTCTCAGCAGGTACAGAGGAAAATTCGGGCATTTGCATAGAAGATGCTTCTGCTACTTTTAAGTTGTATGTCTGGCTGCATTTTGGCTCCAGTGGAAACAATAAACGGTAACAGAGTGACCAACAAGAAGCAAACCATATATAAATACTGTAAGTAAATCCTACACGTGACTGTTTCATAGACAGTTGTACTAATCCCTTAGCTCCGTACTGTACTTAAAAAATGTTCTGTCTCTGTTTGCACTTCAAGCATAGTCTTAATATGACTGGTTATGGTTATGCAGAGTTAAATTACAAGAGATTTAGGAGAAGAAAAAAAAAAAAACACAAACCATAGGCTTAATATGACTGGTTGTGGTTTGCACTTATTTTTTACACTATTTAAGACCTAGAAAAGTTTTATTTATATTTTTTTTTATTATTTCTATTTCTTATAGAATCAATGTGTGAGAGAACCCAGTCTGTTAAGTTTGTGTTATATGATTTTGTCAAATAAAACTCTAGTTTTCAAGCTAATTTTCATTTTCGACGTTTTCTTAAAATTTGTATTTTTAAATCTCGTCTTGTCTCATTCTTGTGAACCCAGTATTGTGTCTTGTCTCATGATATTAGTGTCTCGTCACACCCCTATTAAGTATACTTTTAAAAAACATACTTAATACAATTAAGCCATGACAAGAAACATACATATCCAGTTTACTCGTAATATCTCTGCTGTTAGCTTGATGTCGATACTGTGAGCCTGTAGCTGTATTGCCCTCTTCACAACCAAATGCAACCTGATCCACACCAGTCTCCTTTCATCTTGTCCAAAACTTCAGGGCATAATTAAATATACACATACAGTACAAGCCTTGTTTTCCGGATGTACGCCACAAACCCCTGTAAAGAAAACTCTCGCTGCTAACATGCTAATATCTGGGAGCTGCATCTGCAGCGCAGCGTTTGCTTTGGTGAAGACGTCGCAGCTGACAGCGCACACAACCAGCAGGCCATCTAGCCTCAGCGCACCTGGCAGTTTCTGCACGCAGCGCCTCTACACACCAGCGGCCGTGCCAAACAGGCGGCGGGCTGCCAGCGATCGCTCCTCGCCGCCTGCAAGCACGACATTAGGGAGAGACAGATGGAGAGAGCAAAGGGAAACGGGTAGCGGCTGGTGGGCGCTGGAGAAAAAGGAGGGGTGGCAAATGAAGAAGAGTCAGTGGAAATAAATAACGATAGACGGCGGGGAAGGGGGACGACAGTCGGCGCCAAATGAGGCCGTGGCTGAATGTATAATTGCCTCTATTAGCACCATTACTCTGGCGTTTCAGTGCTGCTCCCTTTTTTGCTCTGCATCTCGAGAACCGTCTGAGAATGGCTTTGAATTTTGCATGAGACATTTGGTGGAGAAACTGGAAACGTTGCGGTGGTGGAAGAACAACAACAAAAAGACAAAAAGAAAAGCTTGAACCATTATTTCTTTCTTCCTATTAGGGCAGCATGATATGGAAAAATAAAATAAAATGCTGTTCTGTACCCTGATTTCAATGTGAAAAATGAGGGATGAGACTTTAAAGGAGGCAATTAAAAAAAGGTGTCATCCACACTCTTAGTCAGCAACAGGCAAGATCAGTAATATGTAAAAGACCAATACAAAAAGCGGTAAACATACCAAGAATGGTGAAAGAGTCAAAAACACGGCAGAGCGGTATAGGACTGCAATGCAAAATTGTAGCCAAAGATGCAAAAACACAAGAAATACACAGAGAAAACAATAAGGGCAAGATAAACGCTTTGTAAAAAAGAAGGACAGAACCAAATCTAATACTCTGCAGTAACCTAGTGAAGTAAACAGTGAGGTAAACAGGTGAAATCAATACTCTGAGGATTGTCGTCTTGGAGGTGTCATGAGATTTGTCGTGTGAGGGAGTGAATTAGTGATGTCAGTATGTGTTGAATTCTGGGTAATGGAGTGTAGAGCTGGGAGATCAGGGTAGACACAGTTGCAGGAGGAATAGAAGTGCTATCAGTGCCAGGTGTGACTAAATGTAGATCTAAACTAGTTATAATATTTATCTTTACTATTTCAAGTTATTTTATTTTAAGGGCCTATACGAATAGAGAACTATGAGTCTATACAAAGCACATCCCAAAAGTAAGACATTTTATTTAATGAACTTAAATGTAGGGACACTGGGACACAAATTTAACGACCATACGTATGTAGGTACACCACACAGCTAGCTAACAAGCTAACTTTGTGATGTATCAAGAGCCACGGTATTCAGGGTAATGTCAGCATACCACCAAGAAGGACCAACCCCATCCAACAGGATTAACTGTGGACGCTGTAAGAGGAAGCTGTCTGAAAGGGATGTTCGGGTGCTAACCCGGATTGTATCCAAAAAACAAAAAACCACGGCTGCCCAAATCACGGCAGAATTCAATGTGCACCTCAACTCTCCTGTTTCCACCAGAACTGTCCGTCACCACAATAAATGATTGTGGTCTAAAACCAGGTGCTTCAGTTTCATTGTCCAACCCCTGTAAGAACAGAAGTAAAGTAGTTCTACTTTGTTACTACACATCTCTGGGTTTATGATATCTGTCACAACTTCAATTTTGATGTGGACCAAACTGAAAAGTCTCAAGGTCAGGACACAAACAAGGTAAGCATCTTATGAAAAAGCACTTTCGAAATAAATATTTAATAACTCAACCTGCGTGTCCCTCTGTCTTTTTAGAATTGGTGGAGCGAGGGACATCTTGACAGCGCAGATTAACTCCAATAAGAGAGGTCCCCGTTTTGGTTTTGTTTACATGCTGCCTGTCGCCGCCTCCACAATTACCGCAGAGTGCCTCTCAAAGCGCTCTTTCATTACGAATGCAAATAGCGTTTTGTTCATGGCTTCACGTTGGCGGAGTGGAGGCCCCTGCAGCAGGTCTGCGCTTCTGTTTTAGCCTTGTCTCTTTTTTTTTCCCTCCATTTTTGCCAAGAGCCTGAGCCACCCCGATTGTGAGGCTTTAACAGGCCGACCTTAACTGAGCGCAGAAACTGTTCATTTGCATGTGATGGATTTGCTGGAGAGCGAAAACAGAGACATCATTACAGAGGAAGGTGAAGACATTTGGAGCACATCTGGGAGCGTTTATGCCATATGTCTTACTTTTGGAAACAGCATGGGTGGGAAGAGATCTGCCATGCACCTTAAAGATCATGCTTAAAAAGAAAAAGACAATAGGGAAATTAATTCTACTAACTTAGTCTGAGGTGTGAGCATTTTACACAGTAAAACTGACAGTGTTAATTGAACTCTTAACGAATAGAATTTAACACTCTTCTGGATGACGTATTGGGCTCTACAGTAGGGTGACCATATTTTTATTTGGGTAAACCAGGACACCTGGCTAAATGACGTCAACACGTTTTTGAAGCTGTAAAGGATTAAGGTTGTGGGAGTGAAAAAAGTGAGTAAAAACACCCTAAATATGTTAGAAATGATACAAATGAACAACTTCTGTTGCTTTTTAAATAGCCCGTCACTTTTTTACAATAACTTTATTTTTACGTGAATTACATAAATTAGTTTTTTGCCGTGTTCTTAAATGTGATTATAAGAGCAGCAGTTAGACTGAACTGTTATTCATTTTTTGGGGGGGTTTTGTTTGTTTTATTTTATTATTTTTTTACGTTTTCTTTATTTTTAAAGCTATCATAGACAAATTGTTCAATGGATCAATAGATATTTGGCTTTTTACAAAGAGGCATACACTGTGGAGGAGGTGAGTGACAGGCTGTGTGGTGGGGGGGGGCTTTGATTTGGAGCCCCCTCTAGGCTGCATACCCCCCCTTAAAAAGAGGGCTGCTCTCACTGACGCGACTCAGGGATTATGTCACACGCCTGTAAATTTAACAGTCCAATGAAGGTAATTTAAAAAACAGGACATTTCCTCACTTTTTGAAAAAAAAAAAAACCGGGACGCCCGGGACAGGACGTGAAATACGGACATTTCCCGGGAAATACGGACGTTTGGTCACCCTACTCTACAGTGTATCACAAAAGTGAGTACACCTCTCACATTTCTGCAGATTTTTAAAAATATGTCTTTTCATGGGACAACACTGACTAAACTTTGACACAATGAAAAGTAGTCTATGTGCAGCTTATATCCTTCAAAATAACTCAATATACCGCCATTAATGTCTAAACTATAGCCCTAAGTGTCTAAATTGAGCACTGCAATTCTGCAATATCTGCAGAAATGTGAGGGGCATACTCACTTTGGCGACACACTGTATCTTACACCCTATGCAAGGTGCATTGCAATGTTCATTGCTATCTATCTTACACCCTGCCAACGGTCGATGTTTGCACCTTGCGCTGCCGGCATCATTTAAACAGCAAAGGTGCTTGTAAATACCTCTACGCTAATAATCTGGGTGATCTCGAAATAGTCTTGTGTGTTCAGGTAAATTTCTGTTATATTGCTATCTTGGCAATGGAAAACACAGGTGCATCACTGACTGAAAGCTACCTAGACCACCGTCACTAGTCGACAGTCAGAAGTTCATTGCTATCTTGGCAGTGAATAGTCAACAGGCTCATTCCCAACGCACACACACCCTTGCTTACTAGTATGCACACATGGACAAATGCAGCAGTGCACAAACCCATAGCGCATGCCTGTTGGCAGCTATGTAAACTTTTGCATCAACAATAAACAGAATGATTGAGCGTGAACAAGCAGGTCACATCCAATAGTCACATCCCGCACATCAGAAATAGAAGAAGCATGTGTTAGTCTTCACCCTCCTGGTGTGTTGGGGCATCACTAGTGATAGGGGGAGTCCTAATGAGTGGGTTGAGTAATTGGCCGTGTAAATTGGGGAGAAAATGGGAAAAAATAGAAATAAAATTATTAAAAAGAAAGCTGTGCAGGGTCAAGAGATCTATTTGAGTAAGGTTCTAATCATTATGTTTATATATATATTTATATATTATGGCAAGAACTACTCAACTAAGTAAAGCAAAATATTACTTTAAGAAATGACCATCACTTTATGATGAAATTGGCTCTCATTAGGTCCACCCCAAGAAGTGGGTGATATTGTTTCTATCAGTGTTAAAAGAAAGTGTTGCAGTTGTTCTGAGCTCTGGTGCAAATAAAAAAAACGTAAACATATCTTTATATAAACACACAGTCCCTGTTTCACTCAGACTTTGGGTAAAAGCCGAGAAAGCCTTCTCTGCCAAGGTTAATTACTTTGTCAACATGAATCCAAAGGTCTGGAGAAGAAGATTAATGTTGCCGCTCACTTTGCCCCCGTTTCATTTCTTTTCAAATGCTCATAAGAGCCTTCAGTTGATGGGTGCTTGATAGCCAGGAGTATTTTTAAATGCTGGCACACCGCTAGCGTCCTGTCCTTTGTTATGTTCCTGAAAGATGCTAAAAGGAGATCCAGTTACCGAGCGGAGGAGGCATGCTGCTGCTGCGAAACACCACCAATATTCCTGCGGGTGGGCGGATGTGGACTATTTATAGGGAGTCAATAGTAGACGCTGTGGTCCTGTATAGCACTGGACTATTTACAGACTAACGCTTTGTTCCAGATCTGTTTCTTCAACCTGATTTTTTTTTTTTGGAGCGTTCGAATTACAACTAACAAAATCTGATATATTTTTTTTAAGACAGCATTACACAATCAGTCTCTAGGTTATGTAGGAGAGGATGAAGAGAAAAAATACCTTTGGTATGTTTTTTATTGTGGACTTCTGTATTTTTTTAATGTGATAACCCACTGAGTTTGAGGTCCAAACATTTGACTGGTTCTACATATACTAAATTCTCTTTATACCAGAGTTTGGAAAGCCCTCATCACCTTTTTAAACCGGTTATGTAACTATTATCTCCCACCTGTGAGAAAGAAGGAGGTCATTGGGGTTGGAAATCACAACATACTATTAAAAGATGAAGATGAACACACTTTTACAGTATTGTTAAAGTGAGATTCAGGGTGATCCTGGGTTTGGCATTTATGTTGTTAGTATTGCTACAAAAATATATTGCAACAAGGGTGTGGTATAGGGTGAAGCTGGAGATGTTGAATTAATTTTTTGAGGATCAAAATATAAAATATAATCAATATTTGGCGGAATAACACTGGTTTTTAATCACAGTTTTCATGCATCTTGGCATGTTCCTCCACCAGTCTTACACACTGCTTTTGGATAACTTTATGCCTTTACTCCTGGCGCAAAAGTTCAAGCAGTTGAGTTTGGTTTGATGGCTTGCGATCACAGATCTTCTTCTTGATTATATTCCAGAGGTTTTCAATTTGGTAAAATCAAATAAACTCATATTTTTTTCCCAAGTGTTTTTTTTTTCTTTCAGAGCTGTATATGAGAACAGAAAATCTGTTTGTATCAAAAATCGCATCGCCTTCTGATGGAACTAATATCGCCCACCTCTAAGAAAGAAAGAAGGAGGTCATTAGGGTTGAAAATTACAACCTACTAAAAAACAAGATAAACGCACAAACAAGGTTTGCCGCTGTTCTTTTCCCATCCATCTAGCCTCCAACCGACCAAAAAACATCCATCTGAGAGCAGAGCAGAGGCGAAATCAATGCAGGCGACATTTAGGAAACGTAATGAACGAGCCGTCTAGACTCCGAAACATTAAAATTGGTGTGAGTGAAATTACTTTTCTGGCCGGTGGTGATGTTTGGCCTGAGAGGGAGGGGGAAGGGGAGCTATTGACTGGTCTAGTAAACCTGATACCCTCATTCTGTCCCTGTTTCCAGACCCTTACTTACTGACTGGCAACCCAATGAAGAAGATCTCCAATGCTGGAAGGAAGCAGGACAGTACAACAGGTCATGAACAGGCTGAGCCAGCACTGTCCAGAAGAACGTTTAAGTAAGTCTTTTCTGTTCAGAAAAATAAAAAAAATAAACCCAACAAATAAAAAAAAACAACAGCAGGTATTTCTCAGTCATCCCCTGCTGAGTTAATGGCCAAGATGACCCCCGGTAATGATATCTGTCTGTGAACAACACAATTATTGCTCAGATCCAGCACTAAAATGACCAGCGTGGTGTCATCCCCTGTCTTCCATTAGCTTAGAAGGGAGCATGACTTTCCATGATGAAACATTTCTCTTAATCCTTTAGATTCATATCTCTTTTAATGGGAGAATAAAGGTTAAAATGCAAACACACATCTCTATCTGCTGACCCGGTAGTGCAGGTTCAGCTCCCACAGACCATCATTCTGCACATTTCCCAGTACTTTCAAAAGAAAACCTGGACTCAAATACATTTAAAATACATTTAAAATAGTAGTTAATGGGCATGCACATAATGCCATGAGCAAATATGTATTTAAAAAAAAGCATTGGTAAAAAAAAAAAGTTTGCAAACTGTTTACTTGAGTTAATGTAGAGATAAAAGTGGTAAAATATTACTCCACTAAATACGGTTCTACCTTTAGACCTTCCCTTAAATAAAAGTACAAAAGTACTTTAATTCTTTAAATGTACTTAAGTATCAAAAGTATCGAATATACTGAAGTGGTCTCTAAAAATTCAAGAGACCACTTCAGTTTGTGAATCAGTTTCTCTGGTTTTGCTATTTATAGGTATATGTTTGAGTAAAATGAAAATTGTTGTTTTATTCTATAAACTACAGACAATGTAAAAAATATTGTCATTTAGAGCATTTATTTGCAGAAAATTAGAAATGTCTGAAATAACAAAAAAATTTTCCTCAAATAATGCAAAAAAAAAGTTCATATTCACAAAGTTTTAAGAGTTCAGAAATCAATATTTTGCGGAATAACTTAATCACAGTTTTCATGCATCTTGGCATGTTCTCCTCCACCAGTCTTACACACTGCTTTTGGATAACTTTATGCCACTCCTGCTGCAAAAATTCAAGCAGGTCAGCTTGGTTTTGGTTATTTGGTTATTTTGTTTTAGTTATTGAACAAACACGGAAGAATTCTTATGTAAAATGTGAATACTTCAAATGCTGTTGTATGCAATATATCAAAGCACTTGCTTTGCTCATTCCTACTCTCTCACCTATGTTCTAAACTGCATCCTGTGGTCTGCTCAATACTGGTGCAGGTCCATTCTTGGTTGGGTCCTGGTGCCTGCCTACCCCTGGATCAGTCTTTTCTCTATGTAAAATTGTCACAATCCTTCTAAAGCCTCTTTGTTTTTTCTACATTTCTGCTCATTTTATCTAATGTAGTTCCCTGTAAAGCCCTGTACCTACTCTTCTGTTCTGGTGTTATTAGTAAGTTTTCACAATTTTCGAGAAAAAAGCGCAATTTAAGTGAAAGACAAACACTGTAATGAACAGACACTTCCACTAGGGATGCTTTAAGGGGGCGGGGGGACAAAAAAGGTAAAATATGGTAACTAAAGAAAAGGTTTTGACCAATTAACCAGCTCTTTTTTTCCCATTCACACACTCCAACCAATGAACCATCCCTGTTTCCCACCAAACACCAAATATATACCAATAAACCAACCCTATATCCATCCCCATTTGCCCATCAAAGAACAAGCCTTCTCTCAAGCCTTCTTTTTTTATAACCAGAAAACATGATGGAGGGGTATGTGCAAAATGTGTTGGGTTATTCATAGTGTTTTAATTTTGTGTCTATATGTACCTGGTCTTTAGAAAAAAGGATAAAACAAAAAAAAAAATAAATGTTAGGGATTTTTCTGTCCAGGATAAAATCTCTCCCTGCTCATTTAGGACTGGACCAGTTGGAATCTAGATGGTCTAACATAAAGACCTATTAAACAATCTATATTATACCCTATTGCCTACTTAGTGCACTACAATAGAGAGCCATTTGGTATTCAGCAAGGGACAACAGAGAAAGCTCGATCTTGATTGGTTGGCAGTGCTGACACATGGCTCCCTATCATGGATACTCAGCAGAAAAGTTTTTCAGAACCTCGCAGGGCTGCAGGGATACTTTACTACTAGCTGTAAAAGCAACAGCAATCCAATCACACGTAAGGGTCGTAATGCCACGCGCCTCCCACCCACTGTGTCTGCCAAGCTCATACAGCAGAGCAATATGTGGGCTTCTTCAGCAATAACATCTAACACCAGCATCTAACATCTCCCATCCATCCTCGGGACCGCGTTGGACTCTTAGGCCGAGCAGATTTGTTCTCTGGGACTCTGTTTTCTGACTGTCTGCGTTTGACATTTCGACTAGCATCAGGTTGAGGTTTCTGCAGTTTTGGAGGCTCAGAGGCCTGCAGCTCCTTCTTCTTTACTGTGTCTTCTGGTCTGCCAGGAGTGACTGCTGAGTCTAGAGTGCAGAACTGCTACAAACACAAGGCTTTTTTTCTGTGAGGTCGGCATTGCTTTGGTGAATCAGTGGAAAAGGCAGAAAAATGATTTTTTGCTGCACTCTGAGAATCAAAGCACATGTTTTCTTGTTTCTTAAAACCATCTAACTTAGGGTGACCATATTTTCATTTGGGTAAACCAGGACACCTGGTAGCGGGGGGGAGGGGGGGCTCCATGCTGACAGTCACGCTGTCTACTGCTCTCTGGTCCAATGAAGGTAATTTAAAAACCAGGACATTTCCTCACTTTTTGAAAAAAAAACCCGGGACGCCCGGGACAGGACGTAAAATATGTAAAAATGTCCCGGGAAATACGGACGTTTGGTCACCCTAACCTAACTAGATATTTTCAATGAGTTCTCCACTCTCAGCATGTAAATGCTTGATTCAGCTCGTTTGTCCTAAATATATGTTCAAATATATCGTTTTTAATAATTACAGTTTCGCTCACGTAGCTTACCTTTTCATTAACATAGTTAGCTACCCCCACCACCACAACCCAGTGGCAAGACCTGCTGAATTAGAAGGAAAACATGGCGAGACCCCTGTTCCTTACTAGTGTCGCATAATGTGCTTCATGATCCAGTAATCCAGTGCGCCTTATGTATAAATATAGACCAGAAAATAGACGTTCATTGATGGTGCGCCTTATCATTGCTACTTGCTCTTGTAGCCTACAATATACACCTGAATATTCCATGAAAAGAAGCCCTGGTGGGCAAGACTAGACAAGACTGTTGAGTGAGAGCCGGAGAGACATGCTCATATCATGCAAAAAAATGGATTTTAAAACTTTAGATTCCTATTAAAACCAAAGCAACAATGCAATACATTTTACTTCAAGCTTACATCTCCTGTCAATATTAATATCAATATCAATCTCTTGTTTTTTTACATTGGTGACAAGTACTCTGAAGGACTAAATTATATCGTACAAGGTAGGAGTATATTCAGAAATGTTGTGAAATGATTTTTGAAATTGTTCAGTTGAAATTGTACACTTTTGGTGTATTACTATCTTGCCAACAGAAAACACAGGTGTGCCACTAACTAAAAAACGTGTAGACAGACGTCAACAGTCAGACGATCATTGCTATCTTGGGAGTGAATTGTCGACACAGACATTTGCCAAACGTGCATACACACCCATACCCTCTTGTTACTCTCACAAATGGACACGCAGCAGTGCACAAACCCATAGCACATCTCTTTGTTGGGTAGCCGCACCCCTGAAATAGTAATACGCGCCAAAGTCAGAGCGCACCTGTCTTTGGTGTACTTTTCCTGTTGTTACGATAGCAAAGACACACTGACACACGCTCTAAATTAAACTGCATGGAGCACAGTTGATGGCTCATATATAGATCGTTAAAATAGGGCTCCAGCTCTTAGAAAAGTAATTCTTTAACTCTGGTCTAGAATCTACTCAAAGTTCACACATACACTCTCAAAAGTTGATTGAACACAGAATTTACTCTGTAGAGCTTCTGGAAAGTTACATTACGTTTGCACAGCATTTGCACAGCCAAATCTGATTTGGTTAAACTCTAAAACGGAGTTACAAAACGAAGGGTGGCGATTTCATTATTGCCAGACATTACCTTCACCTCGGCCCATATGGTTCTAAGAGGTGTTGTTTCGCAAACTCGCTAAATCTAAAAGACAACGGCAGGCACTTCACCTCAGTAACTTCGTTTGGAGGGCCACTTTAGCCAATAAGAGGCAGGCTGTGATGGATTGAGGAGAAAACGAGGTGCTGCAACTGGCTCTTATTCGATTTGTGGACCACACTTACGCTTGCATAATTTAACGAGACCGCCAGTACCTGCCTCCCCACCATCCCAGCCCCCAACCACCCATTGCAAAAAGAAAACACTGCAAAGAACGCTTCATTAATGAGCACAACTTTTTCATTAATCTTTTTTGACGCCAAATGCTACAACCGTCTACACTGTGCTCCAGAGGCCGGTGCAAATCCAGCATATGCGATTGCCTGTGCAGTAATTACCTCAGCGATGAGCTGAACGTGATCTAAAATTACACTCATCCTAAACCTCAATGAGACGAGAGCTGTCTGCAGAATGACAGGAACTCAGTGGGGGTGGAGCGATTTTTGCAGTACATTACAAGAGCTAAGCAAAACAAGTGGAAGTGGAAGTGTTCTACCTCCTATACTGTACATCTGACACCTTATACCAGCTATATTTATATCATTCTCAGTATTAAATTTCATAGGAAGCAGTTATGTGGGTAGGATGTGACATGACTGCTGAACTGCATACAAAAAAAAGCAGCAGCTGATATTTACTGAGAGACATTTATTTATTAAAAAAATATCCAGGAATAGCTTCCCAGTCAAGAGGTCTGCGACAGTGGCGGTAGGGCATTAGCTGCTGTGAACTAAAGCCAAACTATCAGGCCTTACTTAAAGCCTCATTGCTGGGAAGTTCACATTGCCTTGCCATGAGCATGTTGACCAATGTCCCAACCACTCACAAGATACCACCTCACAATATACCTCCTAAGCCTTGTCCTGATGCAATTCCTTAGAATTTACTTACATACAGTACTCCTATCCTATGTGATGTCTGGCTTGTCAGTGTATGTTTCTATTTCTATTTTATTATCTGCATTTTTTATTATTTTTATCTGTTTCTGCATAAATATGACCTAAAACCTCATCAGATTCTCACACAAGTAATACAAGTAGATAAAGAGAGCCCAGTTAAACATATGAGACTCACTATATTATACTTAATCATTTATATATAGAGCAAAATTAGCAAATGTTTTATGTTTGTCAGTGGCAAAAGTATGTGAACCTCTAAGATTAGCAGTTAATTTTAAGGGTAAATAAGATTTAGATGTTTTAAATCAATGGGATTAGAATTGGTTGTGGAAGTGCCTCACGGCACAGGAGAGACACAACAAAGGAGATTACTAAGAATCTCAGAAAAAGAGTTGTTGATGCTTATCGGGCTGAAAAAAGGTTACAAAACCATCTTTTAAGAATTTGGACTCCAATCCACAGTCAAATGGACAATGTGTACAAATGAAGGAAATTTAAGGTCATTGTTACCCTTCCTAGGAGTGTTCGACCAACACAGATCACTCCAAAAACAAGGCATGTTCTAGTCGGCGAGAACAAAATAGACCCCAGGGTAACTTCTAAGCAACTGAAGGCCTCTCTCAAATTGGCTAATGTTAATGTTCATGAGTCCACCATCAGAAGAACACTGAAAGATAATGGCAGAGTTGCAAGAAGAGTTGCAAGCCACTGCTCTCCAAAAAGAACTTTACTGCTCGTCTGCAGTTTGGTAAAGATCATGTGTATGGATGCGTATGGACCAAAATAGAACTTTTTGGTTTAAATAAAAAGCGTTATGTTTGGAGAAAGGAAAACACTGGATTCCAGCATAAAAACTTTTTCACATCTGTAAAAAACATGGTGGTGATACTATCATGGTTTGGGACTCTTTTGCTGCATCTGGCATCTGCATTCTGAATTATATCAGAGAATTCTAAAGAAAAATGTCAGGAGACCTGTCCATAAACTGAATCTCAAGAGAAGGTGGGTCACACAGCAAGACGACGAACCTAAGCACACAAGTTGTTCTACCAAAGAATGATTAAAGAAGAAGAAATTTTTGTATATATGGAGGAATGGTTAAAACGGCTCAAAGCCGGTGTTCAGGACTGATCACAGAACAGTTTCCGAAAACGTTTAGTTGCAGTTATTGCTTATTGTAAGAGGGGTCACACCAGATACTGAAGGCAAAGGATACTTTTTCTTAATAAATACATGAGCAAGTATAATATACTGTGTCTCATTTGTTTAACTGGGTTCTCTTTATCTAGCTTTAGAACTTTAGAACCGTTTTTGCAGAGAAACTACCGTATTTTACTCCTCTTTCCCGCCGTCCTCCCCTATTAGTATTTTTCCGTACATTTCCCGTATTTTATCCCAAAAAAAAAAAACAAATTATTAATGAGGCCACTGACTGCTGTGCAAATGGAATATCTCTTAACACCAATCACGGTGCCGGTTCAAGGAGAAAGTCCCGCCTCTCAGCTTGCTGGTTTTGCAGAGCGCGGAGAATGGTTAGTGTGGGGAAAATCCCCATAAAGTTATTTATTCATTCTGGAAACTGTGAGGGCTTTGGAGGCTCCTACAGGACACTTGGGCACTCAGATCAGTAACAGGAATCAACTCTAAATTCCTAAAACAAAAAAAAAATACACTTAAAAACTAGACAACCGTAATGAAACAAATGGTTTGGAGGACGTGAACGGTTTCGTGTGTATTTAGGATAATATTTATTTTAAAAATAATTTCAGGAAAGTGCCTAAACTTATTATTTTTTAAATTATATTTCGACAATTGCAGATTTACTTTTTTTTTTTTTATTTTCTATTACCATTACAATTAGGACTGTGCATAATGTTTCTTACCAAACATTAAAGCTTTTTTTATGTAATGCTTGAATAAAAAACTTAAATGATATATTTGTGTAATATCAGACAGAAAATTGACAAAAATGTCTGACTGTTAAGGGGTTCAGCTACACTGTAAGCCCGGATAAGTTGAATTTACTTTAAAATTTTGAGGAAACGGGTTGCCTTAAAAAAGTTAAGTACCGTATTTTTCGGACTATAAGGCGCACCGTATTATAAGACGCACTATCAAAGAACGCCTATTTTCTGCTATTTTTCCATACATAGGGCGCATTGCATTATAAGGCGCGTTAAGTGACACTAGAAAGGGTGCCTATATCAAAGTGAACAGGGGTGGCGCCATGTTTCCCTTCCCCCACCGGGGGTGGTCTCTTGGCGGTGGAGCGTCTCAGTATACAAATCTAGCTTTTTCAAAGTCAAACGAGTGCTGGATATTAATCTACACAGATTCCTCTCCTGAAAACTGTTTATTTGGGTGAGTAACGTGCTTCAGTTTATTTACAGTAAGCTTAGATTTCCAGATTTCCACTAAGGCTTGCTGCACCAGCGTTAGCATAGCTATCCGCTAGCACGCTAGCTAGTCACCTAAACTAGTAAAGTTAACCCAAACTTAAACGACAGCGTTACACTGAGTAATCCTGCGTGTTCTGGTAAGACAGTGAGATATTAGCTAGCGATTCGTCCCCCGTAGCTTGTTTTAACACGGTAAACAAGCAGATTACAGGCTGATAAAACTCACCTCTGAGAGAGTTAGCGCTTAGCATCTAGCTAATGCTAGCCAGGCAAAGCAGCACAGACTTACAGGCCGATAACTCACCTCTGAACGGTGAACGCTTAGCGATTAGCATCTAACTCTAATAATACTGCTCCAGCAGTATTAAAAGTACTAAATTTAGAAAATACTGATCTCTGAACAGTGAAAAAGCTAGCTAGCTAAGCGGTTAGCATCTAGCTAATGCTATTGCTGCTCCAGCCTCGGAGCGGCACGGCTCTGCACGGAGTGTGTGTTTACAGCTCCTTACACCTGACGGGTAAAATTTAGATAATACTGATCTCTGAACAGTGAATAAGCTAGCTAATGCTATTTGCTGCTCCAGCCTCGGAGCTGCACGGCTCTGGACTCTGTATAGCACTGAAACTCTGTATAACGCTGCACCGAGTGTGTGTTTACTGCTCCTTACAACCTGACGAGTAAAATTTAGATAATACTGATCTCTGAACAGTGAATAAGCTAGCTAGCTTAGCGGTTAGCATCTAGCTAATGCTATTGCTGCTCCAGCCTCGGAGCTGCACGGCTCTGGACTCTGTATAGCACTGAAACTCTCTATAACGCTGCACGGAGTGTGTGTTTACTGCTCCTTACAACCTGACCAGTAAAATTTAGATAATACTGATCTCTGAACAGTGAATAAGCTAGCTAGCTTAGCGGTTAGCATCTAGCTAATGCTATTGCTGCTCCAGCCTCGGAGCTGCACGGCTCTGGACTCTGTATAGCACTGAAACTCTGTATAACGCTGCACGGAGTGTGTGTTTACTGCTCCTTACAACCTGACGAGTAAAATTTAGATAATACTGATCTCAGTGAATAAGCTAGCTAGCTTAGCGGTTAGCATCTAGCTAATGCTATTGCTGCTCAGCCTCGGAGCTGCACGGCTCTGGACTCTGTATAGCACTGAAACTCTCTATAACGCTGCACGGAGTGTGTGTTTACTGCTCCTTACAACCTGACGAGTAAAATCCATACAAAAGGCGCACCGTATTATAAGACGCACTGTCAATTTTTGTGAAAATTAAAAGTTTTTAAGTGCGCCTTATAGTCCGAAAAATACGGTAATGGGTAATGAAAACTTAAGTTAGCATAACTTACGACTAAAGGGGAAGTGGATTTAACTTTTTTTTGTTATACTGTAAGACTGGTTAAGTGGAGTTTGCTCAAATTTTAAAGTTATTAAAGTTATTACAACTAAAGGGGAACTTGATTATTTCTAAGGTAGCCCAGGAAGAATCACTACACACTGATGGTGAGTGTCTGTCAGAATCTGTTGGACACACCCAGTATGCAAATAGATTGTGACAGAAGCCAATGGAAAAGAAGCTGCAAAAGGCAACAGTCTAAACTCAGTTATTATAAGTTGGTTCAACTCAAAGATCCCAGTTTGAATGTATATATGTCCCCACAAATGCTCAACTAACTCAAAATAGTTGAGTATTGTTTAGAAATGTCCAATTTTATGTAAAACAGACTTAAATAATTTGAGTTCAAACAACGTATAGGTTTACAGTGTATCAAAATCCTAACTTTTTATCTTTACTTTGCCTTCTCGATATTGGCCTTAGTGCAAATATGAGAACTCAATCCATAACTCAATGTTTTAACACAACTGGAGCAGTCTGCAAACTGCTGACTCATGTGGACTCGTCAGTTTTCAGTACAGCAGAGATGCGTTTGGAGGCCGGCTAACCAGGGACAGAGCTGCCGGCAACAGAGAACACTGCTGTACTGATGGTGGAACAGGAAGTCTGTCTCCTGTCAGCGAAATTAATGAGTGTCCAGCAGCTTTTTACCACAGCTAATGCACTAGCGCTGGAAAGACCAGCGTCCCACAGGCACCTCTCTGCCTCCAGGGCTGTTAGGTCTGCCCACTCCCCGCCCTAGCACCCAGCTAATGAAGGGAGACCTCCGACTGGGAAGCTATTCCAGGATATCTAATCACATTGCTATTGAGTGCGGCGGATGCACACGACTGAAAGCGCCGGAGTCGAAGCCGCCGCCCTCGGACGGCTCGGCCGCTGGAGGTTTTTTCAGAGAGTCTGCCTCGTGTTTTAGAGGTATCGATTCGTCAGCTGCTGACGGGATTGTTTCATTATTCATGCCTCGAACTTGGGTAGAACTTCTTTGAGGGCTGAGTTTTGAGGGCTGCCAGAATCCTTGGAGTGAATCGCGCACTCTAAAGCACAGACTAACTGCTGCCAAAGAACAGTGAGAACAGCGAGAGGACTGATGAAAACTTTTGCAATGCCTGAGCAACAGAACAAGAAGAACGGACCAAATGAGGCACGCGTCAGTCTGGTAGCGTAACCAATCATGACTTCAGGTCATCTGCACAGAACCTCTGCAGTGTGTTTCCACATGAAAAGCTCAGAAAAGCTAAAGCTAAATTTCTTTTCTTTTCTTTTTTTTATATACAAGCCCAAAGCTTATTTACTTTTTTCTATTATTTGATCGCAGACAGTATGAACTTTTATTTTTTTCCTACATTGTAAATTAATAATGAAATCATCCAGACTACGAAGGAACACATAAGGAATCATGTAGTAAAAATTAAAACTAAAGGTGTTAAACAAACCAAATGACCAAACATATCCTGTGGAACAGAGGTAACTTCCTTTTTTCTGAGACATTCCTGATGAAAGCCAGTTCCATCATAACATTTTCAATGGTCTTTGTTTTTAAAATTCTTGAATTTTTTTCAGATTGACTGACCTTAATTTCTTAAAAGTTATTTCTTTTCTTTACTTGTGTTTTTGCCATAATATGGATTAAAACATTACTCAAATAGAGCTATTCACTGTAAACAACTGATGCTCTCAAGCACAATGAGCTCTTGACAAATGCTAAGATGTGCAAAGCTGTCATCTAAGCAAGAGTAAAAAAAAATATAAAACATATTCTGGTTTATTTAACACTTTTTTTGTTTATCACATATTAGTCTACAATGAAAAATTATTATGCAACACTAGTAAGGAACAGGGGTGTCGCCATGTTTTTCTTCTAATTCAGCAAGTATCACCACTGTGTGGTGAGACATGTAAAGCTAATCTAAGCTAAGTAAACAAAACTGTAATAAAAAAATAAAATTAAATTAAAACAAGCACTGGTTGTTAATCTACACAGATTTCTCTATCCTGAAACTGTTTATTTATAGGTGAATAAAGCACTTCTGTTTATTTACAGTAAGCTTAGATTTCCAGATTTTCACTAAGGCTAGCTGCGGTTAGCACACTACACTGTTCACTCTGCTGACTCATGACTGTACTGCAAAGTACAGCTCAAACCACATCATCAAGTTCGCTGATGACACAACTGTAGTTGGCCTCATCAGCAAGAACGACGAGTCAGCATACAGAGAGGAGGTGCAGTGGCTGACAGACTGGTGCAGAACCTACAACCTATCTCTTAACGTGGATAAAATCAAGGAGATGGTTGTTGACTTCAGGAGAGCTCCAGGTGTCCACCACCCGCTGAACATCAACGGCTCTGCTGTGGAAATTGTGGATAACACCAAGTTCCTCGGTGTTCACATTGCAGAGAACCTCACCTGGTCCCTCAACACCAGCTCCATAACCAAGAAAGCCCAGCAGCGCCTCTACTTCCTGCGGAGACTGAGGAAAGCACATCTCCCACCCCCCATCCTCACCATGTTCTACAGAGGCACTGTAGAAAGCATCCTGAGCACCTGCATTACCGTCTGGTTTGGGAATTGCAACACCTCAGACCGCAAGACCCTACAGCGGATAGTGCGGACAGCTGAGAAAATCATCGGAGTCTCTCTTCCCTCCATCACTGAGATCTACACCACACGCTGCATCCGCAAAGCCACCAGCATTGTGGACGACCCCACCCATCCCTCACACGGACTCTTCGCTCTGATGCCGTCCGGCAGAAGATACAGGAGCATCCAAGCCTCCACTACTAGACTCTGCAACAGCTTCATCCACCAGGCAGTCAGACTTCTCAACGCACAGAGACAGAACTGAACCCCCACCCCACCCACCACTCACCCAACACACTCGCACAAAACTAAACTGTACACCCCCCCCTTTACAAAAAACTAAACTGTACACCCGCCCCCCCTTTACACTCACAAAGAACTGAACTTCACCCACACACACACCCAGTCAGCACACAGAGGCTGACATGACTTTATTTGCTGCACTCTTAAAAACTATAAACTCTACCTCAGTAACTGCTGTGATTATATATGTTCTATATGTTACAGTATGTCACACATCTCTGCACCTTATCCCAACTATACACTTTATTATACCGTATCGGTACTGCACTGTCCTGTCTTTAAATTGTCTCGTCCTTTGTATTTATTGTATTTATTGTTATTTAGTGTTATAATTTTATAATTTTATGTTGCACTGTCGTCACTCCTGCACTTTATGTTGTCTATTGCTTGTGGTTCTATGTTGCACCATGGTTCCGGAGGAACGTAATTTCATCACACTGTGTACCTGTACTCAGATGTAATGACAATAAAAGCCTCTTGACTTGACTTGACTTGACACTTCACTACACTGAAGAACCCTGAGTGTTCCGGTAAGCCAGGGCGGTTCGTCCCACTTAGTTTGTTTTTAACACAGTAAACACACAAGCTACAGACCAATATTCTCACCTCTGAACGCCAACAGAGCTAGTGCTTAGCCTGTATAGTGGCTAATGCTAATGTTGCTCCAGCAGTGCTAGCCAGGGTTAGGAGCAGGCTGCAGGCTGATAATACTCACCTCTGAATGGCAAAAGAGCTAGCGCTTACCGCATTTAGCAGCTAATGCTAATACTGTTCCAGTCTCGAGTTCTGGTGCTGGAGAACTAAACTGAAACTCCTGTATAACGCTGTATTTCAGTGGAGTGGCTTTACTGCTCTTTACAACCTGACTGGTACAATTCATACATAAACTTTTTGGGAAAATTAAAAAGTGTGAAGTGCGCCTAATAGTGCAAAAAATATGGTGTGTATGTATATATATATACATATATATATATATATATATATATATATATATATATATATATATATATATATATATATATATATATATATATATATATATATATATTAGGGCTGTCATGAATGTGATTAATTTGGAAACAGGTAATGCGTTTTTATTTTTCTTTAAAGCAAATCAATTATGCCACCAAGTTTGACCCCAACTTTCAACACAATCTGCCCCACATGCATCATGGAATATTTTCAGTAAGCTTTCAGTATTTTAATTGACACCACTCATATAAATATAATTGCATCTTACATTCATTCTTTTAATTACATTTAAATATCCAAATTTAAAGCAAAAAAAATCTGTGATTTTTGCTTGATTCAGGTCTTTATTCAAACATCTCGAGATTTTGTGATTGCTTTTTTAAAGTAATCTTACTAAGAAAAAATAGTTTACCCCATTAATAGATTTTTATTGTAAATATAAGCATATATATCTCATTTTACAAAAACAATGGTATGAAAAAGTTCAGGTACCCTTAATAATTTTCATGATTTTCCTTTTATAAATCATTGGGTGTTCGAATAAGAAATTTCAGTTAAATATATCATATAGCAGAAGTGAAATAAAGTTTTTTTTTACATTAATTTTTTTATTTACATTTAAATATACACTATAAAATTTGCGTCTTAATAAGAACAAGTGCGACTGATCGCAGTTTATCAAAGAATATTGTCGTGATTAATCAAATTAATCAAAAAAAAAAATGTTTTAAATCGATTGATACCACTAATTTATATTAGTATAAATGGTATATACAGTCTATTGCCTTCAGGGAGCTTTCTGACGAGACTTCCGCCTGAGAAGTTTAAGTTCAGTGCCGTAGATAGAGAGCAATCTGAGATAATGGAGAGCTTACATGAGCAATCTGGGCATGAATCTTTTAGAGCTATCAACACATTTCAGGCGTTTTCAGCACTGGAAGTCATGCTATGGCAGCGTGGTCTCCGAGGGCAGCGCTGCTGATTGTTGTAATAGATGCTGTTGCCGAGCTTTTGGAGCAGGCTGACACGGTCCTTGCAATCATGTCCTATTTTTGCAATTGGCAAATTGTACTCTCTGGGACAATGTACTGAGCCTTTTGCATTTGTTCCAGGTGCAGATCAGACTGTTTTTTTTACCCATGTGTTATGCATTTAGTTTAGTGCATGGAAAAACGTGCATTTGTACCAACTGTGGAGATGCATTTGTTAGGACAATGTGGGTGGATGGTGCATAATTCCACCCCTAACACAATTTGTGTAAAAAGATGCTGAAAAAAAAAAAAACATCAGAGCTGTTAGTTAAATCTACAACCCCTTGTGAATGTATATTTTTGCAATGTTTTGATTGTTCTCACATTATAAACTAGCTCATGGATTTTATTTAACTCTGTTAGGTTGATGCACCCTGGGTTAATTATCCCGTAAACTGAAGTTACAACTCAAATACAGAGAATATTGTATCCCTTGGTTTCTGTCATATATTTGACATGATAGCAACATGTTAGCATGTTGTAGCAAGCATTCCCAGCATAGTCCATAGCTACATCCATCAATATTTTAAATACCTCAAGTGCAGGAGGATGAATATGAGTATGAATACAAGCACATGAACGTTGCTTAAAAATATATTCAAATGCCTGCCCCTACTATTCTAGTGATTGTGAAATATAACCTACCTGAAGCTAAGTGCGTACTTAAAAACTGAGAAACTCACTGCCAATATTTACTCTTATTTTACTCCGTCTCTGATCATATAGCTCTTTTATATGGATGCTGAAGGTTTTTGTAGGTTGTTTTGTAGAACCTGATGTTCTTTCTGCTAAACCAGTATGTTATTGTGTGATTGTCTGTTATTGTGTTCTATACTTGGTAATCCGAGGTGTGGAAATTGTGAGACTCTGGAAGACTAGTGGGCAGACTTAGAAGCCAAAACTCATACAGATCTCTGTGACGTACCAGGCAGTTCAAATAAGAAAATACTGGCTGAACCAGTATCTAAACCGGTAATGTTTACATAATATCTGAACACATATCTCGATCACGTTATGAGTTACCACAGAAAATTGAGTCTTTATTGGTCCCATTTTAAAAAGAAAATACGCACTTGAAAAGACTTTTTTTTTTAACCTTTCCATAAAAACAGAATTTAGCTTCAATTAACAGTATCTTTTTCTAGCATCTTTTAAACCAAATAGTGTTTGATGATAGTCACAAAAAAGTGACAAAAAGTGTCACTATGTTTGTTGGTTTATTAGATAAGCATGGCAAAAAAATATCTTATTTAATTTCAATGCATTTTTTGTATTACTAAGCATTGTAAGTGTAAGATTATGTCACTTATTTTAAAAATTATGTTCTTATTTACACTAAATTAGAATTTGCATCTTATTATCGTAAGTATTTTAAACTCACACAAAAAAATCACCGGTCAAGTTATTTGAATTCTTTTGTCCAAATGTAAGCCAAATAAATAAATATTTTGCTTGATTTAAGTCTCAATTCACTCATTTTGAGATTTTGCGATTTCTTAATTTAAAGTAATCTTACTAAGAAAAATTTAAATTTTAATACAAGCATATATATCTCAATTTAAATATGTTATGTAAAGTTTTTGCCAATGTGTTTTTTGCAGTCACCCTGAGCAAGGTGCTTTGTGATGCTCTTTGCTATCTTACACCCCGTAAAAAGTCTATTTTCACGTCTTATGCCTGTGCAGTTAAAATAGCGTTGGATTTTAGGAATAAATGTACATTGATGGGTGTGGTGGTCTGAAAGTTGTGTGTGTTCAGGTAAATTTCTGTGATGTTTCTATATTGGCAGCGACACCAGCGCACCTACGTCCCTACTCGTTAAACACACGCACACACACACAGGTGTGCTGCAGAGTGCAAACCCAACTTTTACATCACCAATAAACATAATAAAGAATAAAATAACATTGCTGTTCTCTGAAATGAGCAGCTGGTGCACTTTCAAAGTGTGAAAGCACATGTCAGTATTCTCTGCTGAGATGCACAAAATGCTGCGCTGCTAAGATACCAACGTGCCAAAGCCAGAGCACACCTGCTTCTTAAAGGCAGGGGCAGATCTAGGATATTTTGGGGCCCTAGGCAAAATATAAACAAGGGGCCCTCATTCTTAAAACACACACATAAACCAAATAACTAGAGATGGAACGATCGATCGGCAGTGTATCGGTATCGGCCGATTTTCAGCCAAAATACGATATCGGCGATCGGCAGATATTCTTCTGATTTTAGCCGATCTGATTCAGGAGTTTAGGGTTAAACATTTTGTCAGAGCTGTGTGTGGATGAAACTGGTGAAACTGCTCGCTCACAGGAAGCTGCAATTCCTCATCCAACCACTAGTAGGAGCTGCAGCAGCAGCACAAGCCCTGCTGTCTTTACTCAGTCAGTCCTACAGCCCAGCCACGGGCTACAGGCTCAGCTGAGCCAGTCTGGAGCGTTTTTTTTACAGTTTAAAGTTCATCTGTGTAGGAAATAAAGGTTTTAACCCCACTAAACAGATAATACAGCTCTCTACAGTTTATCTTTCAGCCCAAGCAGCTAACAGCAGCAGTTTAGAGCAGCCGTCACGGAGTCACTGCTCGCATTACATTAGAAACAGGTCAGTTAACCCGCTGCTAACCTCATGATGTTTATAACTACATAGTTTAGTGAACACACCACGGCTGCCAGGTAAGACTGTTGAAGGCTACTGAAGACTATTAAAGGCTATTGGAGGTTATTGAAAGGGTTATTGCGAGCAGAAATCAGTAAAGGCTGGTTAGATAAGTGATTCACGTCCTCGTCCTTTGCTGAGGTGAAACTGCGACTAGCGCTGTCACAGTGATGTTTATTAACATCATTAAAACAGATTTTGTCAGGTATTGTCTTATAAATATTTACACATTTCTTACTGCAGAAGCGCCCTCTAGCGGGCCCGCCGGCGGGCCCGTTCTGACTATGTAAATTAGAACGCTTAAAAGCGTCAAATATTCTAAACATACCGACCAACTAACCAACTCATATTCATTAGTACTACTTTAACTACCTGCATGCAAATTTACAGCCATCTACATGAAACCAGTCGCCAGAAATCTCCAACTGAAAACAGCCTGTTTTTTCACATTGTTTACACGAGAAACACGCCTCCCCAACAAAATAGCCTTATAAAATAATATTAGTGTATAAAATAACATCATATTATATTATTGAAAATTCACTTACTATCACAGCATCCACAATACAGCACTGAACCGCAGGTAAAATATCCATAAAGTCCTTTATTTGCCTGCTCACTGCTCCTCAAAAACATGCGTTTAGTTTCAGCGCAGCCATAACGTTGTATTCTCAAGCTCCCAGCGACTACACAATGGAATATTTTCCGTAAAGTTGTACGTGAATACAAAGCTAAGGGTGTCCTCTTCTAGATTCAGTGGTTTTTATTGGTCTACAATCCACTACTTTTCTTGAGTGATCGTCTTTTGAACCAATGGCGTGAGCGCTGGATCGCGCTGGTGTTCAGGGCTGTCCAATCAAATCAGATCATAGCCTTTCTCCAGCGTCACAAAAGTGATTGACACCTATTTCAACCAATAGTCCACCCTTAGACGAAAACACTGATACGTAATTTGCCCTGATTGGTCTCCGAATGGCTGGGGGAGGGGCATGCCAAACCGTCACCACGTCACAAAAAAAACACCCCTCTCCAAACGCTAAAACTCCATAGCGCACACAGCGCGCAAACATGTGATTTTATGTGTCATTTCATCAAAAAAATATTAATATTACCCTGAGATGGACTCACATTAATTTATTTTATCACAAAGAAACAAAAAAATATTAAAATGTTGTTTTATAGAGACAGATTCACCTCTGTATTAGACTGGGGCGCTCTGGAGAGGTTTTTAAGCCTTTGGTGACGCCTGGTGGACACCTTATATATAATGCAGTGTAAATTCCCATGCTGTCAAAATAATGTTTTCAAATTTTGTACTTTGTTTGACAAGACCCTAATAAACCAGGAAATGTAGAGAATGATTAGCTAATCATCACCAACATCCATACACACACTATAAACTCAAAATATAATAGGCGCTTTTTGTTTTTTTTACATTTTCCTCTGCATTTAATGTTCTCAAATAGATCCTAAATAATGAAAATTACCTCTTGAAAGTGAATTACTGTTTTGTCCCAAGTGTCTACTTCAGTTTAAGCCCTGACTGGTCATTGTGCTATATGTAAAACTTAAGATATCCAGTGTGATAGCATAGTAGTGCAAATCGCATGAAAATGAGCAAAAACATGGATCTGCAGTAAGGGCTATTGGAGGTTATTGAAAGGGTTATTGGGGGCAGAAATCAGTAAAGGCTGGTTAGATAAGTGATTCACGTCCTCGTCCTTTGCTGAGGTGAAACTGCGACTAGCGCTGTCACAGTGATGTTTATTTAACGTCATTAAAACTGATTTTGTCAGGTATTGTCTTATAAATATTTACACAGAACTTATATCTCTCCTAAAAAGTGTTTATTTTGGTCAATAACACTCGTGTTTATTTACTAGCAGCGTAAATTACCAGTGTTTGCTTAGGCGTGGATGTAATTAGGGGAATCTGTACCAGGTTTGCCTGGCACCTGTGTGGCATTAATGTGGCATTTGGCCCCGCCCAATATCGGTATCGGCGATCGGCCCATCGTGGTGAAAGACGATCGGCGTTCAGAATCGGCCCCAAAAACACTCATCGGTCCAGGAGGTGTAAAAAAGGAGGTGAGTTTTGGCAGTGCATCTGCGATTCTTTTGCTCTCTGCCCGTTTCTTTCGTTTAGCAGAACCACTTTCATAACTCCGCTTCATTTTCACAGTTCCCACTGTTTTGGTTTGAAGTCACGTCGTGTGGCACATTGCTACGTCATCATATTATGGACTAGTTCAATGCAAGCAACGGAGGGGGGTATGTGTGTTTGGACAATTAGTATTTAGACATTAATTCGGTATTCTACTGATATTTCTGTTGTTTTTTTTATAGAAATATGTTTTTTCTTTACTTTACATAAGTAACAAATTAACATTGTTTTTGGTGTATTTACTGTAGCTGGGATGGTCAGATTTGGGGGCCCCTATGGAGGACAGATTTGGTCGAGGCCCTAGGCAAATGCTTAGGTTTGCCTAATTAAAGAACCGCCTCTGCTTAAAGGGAATGGCAGCTGACACACTGATTGGGCATTTCGAGCTGTGCAAGGCATATTTTTGCACTCTCATGATACCAAAGATACACCATCACTCCCTAAATCCAGCGGCACAGTGCGTAATTGACCGGTGCGCTATAGATCATTAAAATAGGGCCCCTTGTCTTTTCTACTGTGCAGTATACTGTAGTATACAATACATTACAGCGGTATAGTACGATGCATAATTCAGTTAGCACTGCTGCCTCACAGTTCATATACCAGAGGCCACAAATTCTCCCGTATCTCTGATCAACAGCAGAAATGAATCCAGGCTGCCTTGTGTGTTTCCTCCTCTGCTTTCCATCTCCAAAGCTGTGAAACCTGGCTGAGCTTTGAAGTAGCGACTCACGGTGGAAAAACTTCAGCTGTCTCTGAAGACTTCAAACATGATTAGGCTAAGAAAGGCGTTTGAAGAAAACTCCCCTAATGGTGTGTGGTGAGAGCGATGAAGATGAGAGGAGAAGATGAAGAGGCAATCTTTCAGCTCCAAAAGAAAAATTTTGATGGCTCACTGATGGTCCAAGCCTGTTTTTATTTATTTATTTTTTTTTTTTTTAAGCTGTTTCGAGAAGTTTCTGGCATAGTCGTGATACAGAAAAGGTGGAAAACTAGGCATTTTGTTGTAAACTGTCTACAACTGGTTGTCACATCCTGTAAACCGGATACCAACAAATGTATAATGCATGATATTTGCTTAATTATGAGTTATTTTTTGGAATGTTCATCCATCTTCTTTAAAAGACAACTGTTATTGTGCTTTTGTCACTAGATGGTTTATTTAATCATACAATTATACTATCCCGCTCTATTAGAAATTATAGGTTTAATTTGACACTTTGGGCTCTATTCTACCGATCGATATAAGCGAGACATCAATTGCGCAGCTGGATTTAGGGTATATTGGTGTGTCTTTGGTATCGTGAGGGCGCAAAAAGCACACCTTGAGCAGCTCAAAATGCGCACAAGCCATGTACTAAATCTCTTAAATGATCACGTGAAAACACGTGAAATAAATCATCAGAGCCAATATTACATGTTATAGCACAAACCTTAAGTGTATTTTTTCTGCTTCCTGCTTCTGTGCCGTTCAGACGCTTCTCTGCTTAGCTCTGCTATCTCTGCTATCTTTCATACTTTTCTTTATTTTCAGATATTTTCGAGCTACAGTGTCTGAGCTCATTATTTAGATTAGCACTAGCACTACCATATTTTGTTTCTTATTTTATTTTTTTCTAGTTTCTTTTGGACATTTTATAGTAGAGCCATAAGCACAGGAATCAGAAAAGTTCCTGTAGAGTACTTAAGAAGAAATCTGCAAGATGCCTCCTTGTGTGGGTTCAGAGCACCTGTGCTGCCAGAACTGCTACAATCTTCTACAAAGAATGACTGTTTTGGAAACAAATTTTCGGTCCTTGTTACCAGAGTTTAAGGACTGGCATTTCTGCGCTAGCGGACAACGGGCAGGGATTTTAACGGAGCAGCGAGCAGTGGAGACGAACAGAACTGGACCAGCAGATCATGTGGACATCCCTAATGTGAGTACAGCTGAAAGATATGGGCAAAACCAGCAATGGGTTCGCATTGGAGCTAAACCCAAACGCCATGCCACATACAGCTCTGTAGTATCCTCCACTCCTGCTAACATAGCACATCTGGCTAATGCTAATGCTAAAGCTATTGCTCGGAGATCAGAGCACAGAGCCAGAGGAAATCAGTTCCAGTCACTTAGTTTGCAAAATAGATTTGAGCCACTGCAAGACCTCAATGACTTTCCTAATACCAGCCAGTATGATGCAGAAAGAACCAGAAGATTCAGCCATTCAAAACACCCCAGGAGAGCCACAGGGCTCCAGGCTGTGGCCACAGCAGACACCCTTGTTTTGGGGGATGACTCTGTTCATGGCATGAACAATAATCAGAAACTCATTGTTCGATGTGAGCCAAACATCACAGTTTCTGAACTGAATGAGAAGCTTCCAACACTACTGGCTGAATACAGAACAGTGAAACGGATCATTGTTCATGTTGGAAAGAACGATACAAGGAAAGAGGAGTCTGAGGTGTTAAAAAGGGACTTTAATGATCTTTTTACCACACTGCGCAAGTTCAACATCCAGACATTCATTAGTGGTCCTCTACCTGCAAGAGGCTGCAATATGTTCTCTAGGCTGTTGGCTTTAAACATATGGCTTCAGAAAACCTGCAGGTCAAACGGACTGAACTTCATTGACAATTTCAATCTGTTTTTTGGGAAGAGAGAGTTTTTCAGGAGAGATGGACTGCACACCAACAAGAGGGGAGTCAAATTCCTGTCAGAGAACTTCATTTTTTCTCTGTGCAACTTCTCTGTTCCCACTGGTGAAGACACGTCAGCTTTAACACCCAATCAATCATGCTTTATTCTTATTTTAGTTTTTATTTCCATTTTTACTGTTAATCTTTTACAAGTTTTTTTTTTATTTTTTTTTATTTCTCTGTGTATTTTCTAATTTGTAAAGCACTTTGAATGACCGTTGTGTATGAAAGGTGCTATATAAATAAACTTGCCTTGCCTTGCCTATTATTGTGATTATACCATCGCAACAGTTCTATTATCTCATTTTATTGAAAGATTTTGAGTTAAAGAGGACAAAAAAGAAAAACTACGCGAGTTAAAACAGTTCCCTTGCTGCTCTGTTATTGATATCTTAACAGTGCAGCGCTTTGCACATCTCAGCAGATGATACTGACATGCTCGTTCACACTGTGAAGCTGTGCCAGCAGGTAATTTACAGGAACAGCAGTGTTATTTTTTTCTTTATTCTTTTTATTGTTGATTTAAATGCTGGATTTGCGTGCTGAGCGAGTGCCTTGCACACAGTGCACCTGTGTATCTAAGAAGATGACTGTTGACTGTTGTCAGGGTTTAAATCGATCAGTGGCGCACCTGTGTTTTCCACCTCCAGGGATAAAAACTGAACCTACCTCACTCCCAGACCACCACGCCCATCAGTGTAGATATATTCCTAAACTCTGTCGCTATTTTAACAGTTGACAGGGTGCAAGATATCAATGAGCCTCACGACATGACTTTGATAGGTTTGATAGGAACCTGCGATATTTGTTTACTGTGGTTTGGGTCAGCTTGGGCTTGGACAAAATTTCAAGTCATCTTTCCATATCATACACTTTAACACAAGCAATGTATAGTTCGGTAGTTCTTATAGTTTGGTAGTTTACATTTATCCCTACGGCTGATTGATCATCTGGTCTTATACAAAGTAAAGCAAAGCTACGATGACTACGATAGTACCTTGCTGTCAATTCAGAAAGTATTCCTAGCTGACTGTACTGTAGACCAAATTCAACCCAAATATACCCTTGTGCTAAAAAAACTGCCAGACACTGGAGCAAGTGTTAATACTTACTCTAGTAAAGAAAAGTTCTCCCCTACACCTTGATTCCAGGGCGAGAGAAAAAGTCTACACGCTCATCTTTCATACGTCTTATTGGATCAAGTCAAGCTGTACTTACAGCTTGAAGGGTTCTGGGTGTCAGGCAGGGAGGAGCTGGCCTGTTTTTTTGGATTTGTAGGCCAGCTGAGCTTTAAGAAGACAGAAGACAAGTCAAGCTGCTTTATTCTGGATCAGGAGAGACTGTGGTCTGAGACTGAAAGAGCGTGTAGAGCACGTTTGCCTCTATAGACGACAACGATCAAATTCTCTGGGTGTTGTAAAAGAAGGATATGCATGACCAGGTCAAACAAGGTTTCTGTAACTGATTAAACTGGTTAAGGCTGTTTATTAAAAAAACATGTTTATTTAAGTCAAATAAAGAATATATAGCTTTGTCACGTCCTCGCCCTGTTCCTGTCTGTCCTCGTGCCTGTGTGTTATTCCAACGTAACCCCTGCTTCTCTGTGTCTCCTGTCTCAGTAGTTTTCCACCACGTGTCTCATTTTGTAGCTCCGCCCCATCCCCAGGTGTTTCCACTTCTAGTGTGTTTCCGGTTCATATAATTAGATCCCCTGTGCCACTTTGTCTTCGTCGGTCTTTGCACTAAACCTCTGTTGTTTGTCTCTCTCTGTGTTCCATAGCTTCTCTCAGTGTTTCCTTGTCTCCTATAGCCTTAGTCCCTTGTTTCTCGTTTATAGTTTATTTCCTTGTTTATTTCTAGTTTATTCCCTTGTATATATCCCCTGTTTATTTATGATCATTATCTCTAGTTGGTTTAGTTTATGTTCTCTGGTTTGTTTTGGTTATTGGTTATTTGTGTTTCTTTGTTTACGTGTTTACTTGTTCCTTGTTTATTTGTTATTTATTTATTAAATATTTCTTTCTTACCTGCATTTACGTCCGCCTCCACGTCTTCCCTACACCTCACCCTGACAAGCTTTAAAAACGTACCACAGCTTTTAAAGATCCAATAAACCCTGAACCATGTTTTTTCCATTAATAGCTGAAATGTGTTCCTTAGAAGTAACTAAGCAATACGACCGCAGCACAGCAGTGCCAATATTAGACGTTATAGCACGAACCTCGAATAGTTCCATTATCTCTATTTATTGAAAGATTTTGAGTTACAGAGGACAAGAAATGATGATCTGTTTGGTTATAAAAACTCCGCAAGTTAAAACAGTTCCGTTGGTGCTCTGTGTGTAGCTGCGCTGTTTGGCTTGTAAGCGCTCCATCGTTGATAGGTTACCTGTAAGTGGTGGAGTGATACATGGAGAGCTTCATTACAGTGCATTACATTGGCACTCACAGAACGCCTCTCAGCCAATCACATTGCAGGGTCAGAACAAACTGTGATATAATAAAATATAAAAATACCATTCCTGCTTAAAATTTTTATAAACATTTCCTAATTAATGTGGTAATTTACACCTCTGCTGCGCCCTCTCAGGTTCAACTGTGCTATAGGCTGACAATGGCAGCTCATGTGACCGAGTACTTTGGTACACAGACATTACACAATATTCAGATCAGCCAATCAATAATACACATAAATCATAAGTCAAAATGAAGTGTAATAGGATGGGCTGCTACAGACTTGTAGCTCTCCAGCCCAGAGGGTTGTTGAACCCAATTGCAGAACAGTCTGTTTCAAAGCAGGTAAACTCAAGAAGGAAAAAATAAATAAGTAAATAAACACAGCGTTTCTAATGCTGGATCGAAACCGTTTCTTCAGGCTCGTGGTCCAATACACTACCACTGTGTAAAATGCCCTTATAAGGAGATAGGGAGCCCAGGAACGGATGGAAACTAAAGTCACGCCAAGCGTGACAGAGAGACAGAGGGGAGAGATGTAAACAAAAGCTCACCAGAGAGAAATTTTATTTTATTTTATTTTTTCATTATCGTTCACTATAGTTCAAACAACTTCACGGGCCAGATGTTTTAATGCTTGCTGGCCACATCTGGCCTGCAGGCCGCCTTTTGCCGACCCTTGTCCTAAAAGTTAACATATTTTATTGAAATTAACCATTACAGTCAACTGAATCAATTCATCTAAAATCAAAAATGCTAAAAAGTTGATCTTATACTAATAATGAGAGTGTGTATATTATTTCTGTAGTATTTAAGTTATATTAACTTGATTAATTCAAGTACATTTTTGACATTTTACACTCAAATACAATTTTTACAGTCTGCTTCCAAAAAGAAAATCTGCAGTAAAGTTCAGCACTATTCCCGTCTCTGCCCACAAAATGCCAGCAGTTCAGAGAAAACCCAACAGATGCTTAAAGGCAGTGCTCATAATCGTCTACAGCACCCCCGTGACTCTGCTGAACGCTGAGGGGCATTCGGAGTACAATGGGCTCCTTCGCTCTGCTTAAACCTATAGGCCAGCAGAATCTTAATGAAATGAATTAGGGAGAGTATTACTTCAGCGGGGGAGCTACAATTAGATTTTATCAATGTCCGTGGGCTTGGATTATACTTAACGTTTTTAGATGCAAATTTACAACCCACAGACGGAGTAGCACAGTGCGGTGAACGAGAGCTTTAAGTAGAAAGTGAGGGAAGATGTGTTTTATAAAGTTGTCCTTGAGGTATTGGTACAAAAATGGGCACACAGTGAAGGCAATTCTATATACTGGTGGACTCAAGGGGGGGCTGGGGGGGCAACTGCCTAGTTCCAAGGGCCCTTGGTTAAAAAACATCCCTAAAGAGCTGCTATGCAATTTCTATAGTAGTGACAAAAAGACACTCAGGGCCCTATTTTAGCGATCTAATGTGTTAGGGTTGGGGTAGGTGTGGGATCCAAGTGCAGAGCAGATAGGGAGATTTATGTAATGAATATATAATGAATATGTACAGTAATGGTTTTGAAATAATAATTTTATTAGTTTTGTGCCTAAGCAACTGTTTCTCCAAAGAGACTGGAGAATGGGTGGGAAAAATACCCCACAAGATGTGTGGTAAAAAAAGGCGGGAAACAGAACAAAGGAAAGGCCACAAACTGGCTCGTACCAACAAAAGACACCAAACTCAAAACTGGCTGAGTACAGCTCAGTCCTCTCTTAATGCTTTTTTTGAGATATTTTCTATTCTTTTCTTTTTGTGTGGCTTTCCTTTTAGATCTCTTTCCTTCTTTTGAGATCACCTTTTCTTTTGTTTTTGTGTGGCTTTCTTTCAGATCTCTTTCCTTCTTTTGAGATCACCTTTTCTTTTTTTTGTGTGGCTTTCTTTTCAGATCTCTTTCCTTCTTTTAAGATCTCATTTTCTTTTCTTTTATTTTCTTTTTGTGTGGCTTTCTTTTCAGATCTCTTTCCTTCTTTTGATATCACCTTTTCTTTTCTTTTCCTATATGGTCACCCCCCTGTAAAGGTGCAACAGTAAAATCTGGTTTGACTGAGGTTTATATAGGGTAGTGCACAGGTGCAGATGGTTGACGCTGATTACCGCCGGGGATTCTGGGACTTGGAGTTTTGGGATCCAACTCTACCATTTTCTCCCCTATGTCTACCAGTCCCCCTGCTGGCAGTCCATGGTGCAGCACTGCCCATCACATATTGTGCACATCACGCAGCTTGATTTAGGGCGTGTCAGTGTGTCTTTGGTATAGTGAGGGCACAAAAAAAAATACGAGACACACTGGTACCATTAAACACTATTTTTTATCCCTTCTCCACTCAGAAATGCTTCTGCTTTCAGTTTAGAAACAAAACAATACAGACTGTCACTTTAAATACACAAATGCTACGTCATGGACAGCCACATAGCCAGACCTTTCCTTGATTAAAAAAGTGTGTGGGATGCTATTGGATGTTCCAATTTACCTGTTCCAAGCGATTTCTAAGACTGAGGTGAAAACATGATTGAGGTGACTCCTCAGAGACTCAGAAATTGTACTAAATATCTGTGAAATTAAATGGTTAAGACATAAAATACATCTTTCGGTGCGGATCGGTGTGAAATGTTCTGTTCTGGAGAAACACAATGAGTCAGAATAGTTCACAGTGGTTGCAATAAGATCTCTGAAGAGTTTAAACAGCTCTAAAAGCCACTTCACACAAAGGTATTAACTGAAGTGATTACAATTACACTCCTTGATGCCTGAGAGACTACTTTTACTAAAGTTTCCACGCAAAGTTTTGGTTTAAAATATATATTTTTAATCCCTTTATGATGCAAAGGCACATGCAGACTGTTTTAACGCAACATATCCAATAGAAAAAAGACATTTTATTAGACGTACCAACTTACGAACACTAGTCACTAGTCATTTTGAGTAGTAGGTAGAATAGTAAGAATAAACTTAGTGGGTTGTTTTTTTTTTTATATGATGCCAGTTTATCTTTAGTCTTCATTACAGGATCTTTACAGAAAGCTTAACAGTATGTTAATAAGGTCCTGTAACCAGTGACCCTACCTTTTTTGAATGCACCTTTTTTGAATGTGCTATTCCAACAGGACAATGCTGGTCCACGTACTGCTGCCATCTAAAGAGCTCGCCTTGAATACACAGATACTATGCCATGGTCAACCACATCGCCAAACCTATACCCAATGGAAAATGTGTGGGATGCTATTGGATGCCCCTATCTGCACTCAACAACCCAAATATTCAAGTTGCATGGGACAACAACTCTTTGCAGGACACCATTAGGAACCTCTACTACTCCTTGCCAAGATGTCTGGAATGTGGCATTACACAAACATTACACATACATTACACAGTACTTCTGTATGTGTCGCTCAATAAATATAACCAGGAGTGTCTTGCATCATTTACAATTTTTAATAATTTGTTGTTCCTGGTGATACGAAATACGTATTTCCCCCACTGTAATAAGAGTTAATCTACTGTTACAGTAAATAATAATAATACTCAGTCTAAGTGTTTGTGTCCATACTGCTTAGTCAGATTTTAACTCAACACCAATTTTTTTGTTATTTTTTTTCGTCTGGTTTGTGTAGATCTAGACCGAAAACAACTTGTCCCTTTTTGACCCTGCTTTGTCTGACTACTCTTTGAACTGCCAGTTTATTTATAAAAGTTTATATTTCACATCTGCATTTGTCTGAGTTCTGCCCCAAGATGACACACCTCTTGTGGTCTTTTGTTCTGGACTGTGGTTTGCATTCTCTTAACAGCTGCGACAGAACCTGAAAATTCTGAAAAAAGTCTGGACCGAACAAAGTAGGTGTGAAAACACCCTTAATACACATCATTAAAGAATGATAAATTACAGGGTAATTACTTGTCAGTTTGAAATATTTTTTCTCTTTTTGTCTTTTCTGAAGCAGATGATGAAGGTAAGGCCCTAGCAATTCCCCTCACCTCTGTGACTGTAACTAAACGAGAAGGAATAACAGCTCTTTGACTTTAACAGTAGCGTTGCTTTAATGCTAATGAAATTTGAACAGCAATCAGTGTGCTAATTACAGAAATTACAGAACGCAGCGAACACCACGGGTACATTAGTCATTTGCTTGACAAAAAAAAAAAAGCAAAAGAATGAAGCTGCTGCTCTGTATGTGTATGTGTGCTATTTTTTTCCCACAGAATTAAGTCTAATCACTTAGTCTGTGCCTGTGGCAACTCATTGTTCATTTTATGCATTTAAACTATTCTATAATTTGTTCTATAAACAGCTATAAAGTATCAGATAAGCAAAGCAGATGTTATATCAAGCACTATTAGAGCTAAACTGCTGTGGACGTGACTGCTTAAGACTGGGCAGTTGTTGTAGATGGGGGAGATTAGGCCGCGGCGCTCTCTACGGGGACTTTCTTTAGGGCTTTTTGACAAAACAGATTAAATTTCCTCTCTGATCGTGTGCAGCAAATCCTGGCTGCAAAGTGTACATGATGGCTTAAGGTTTGTCACTTGAGGAATAAGCTAAAGTGACAGGCCAAACAAAAACGAGAAAATTGAATGCCAATCATAGAGCAGCTGCGGAGACGTCCCGGTGGAGACGCGGCATTAAAAAACACGGTCCAGCCAATGAGACGTCAGCTTCCCCCAAAATGTAACAGGCTTTGTGCCTGGCTTAGAAAATCCATTTATTTGTGCTAGCAGAAACAAAAATTACCAACCCGGGTCTCATAAAGCTGCGTCAGTGATTTTTGATGCGAGTATGGCACCATTCCTGGGAATTAATTAAATTGCCAGGGTGAATTTCTCTGGACATATTACATATAAAAGTGATGCTCTTAATTGCGGTTGCTTAAACTACCCCTGTGTGTTGGTTTCATGTCTGTTATGCTTGCTGTGTCGGGTGCCAGGTTTGCTAAAGCCAAATCCCTTGCTTATTTAACCCTTTGAGGCACAGTGGTCACTATAAGAAACCTTCCCATTTATTTTTCTCATTTATTTCTCACTTTGTTATTGTGTTTAAAATATTATAAAAATGTTTTATTGCTTTCTAGGGAACAGTTCAAATATAGCACACAGGAAGTGATGTAAGTAAATAGCAGATTTTTTTGGTGCAAAGCTGCACTGCAAAAAAAATAAATCTTAGGTAGTAAAATTATTATATTAAAACATTTCAAGGCAATAAATCCTATTTTTTCTCTGAGTTTTTGTCTTACTAAGCATTGTGTAAGTGTAAGATTATTTTGCTTATTTTAGGAATAATGATCTTAATCAGATCTTATTTTAAGTAGGTTAAACTTACTAATAAGCACAAAAAGTCATCAGTCAAGTTATTCTGTTTCTTGTGTCCAAATTTAAGCCAAGAAACAGTGATCTTTGCTTGATTTGGGTGTTACTTCACTTATTTTAAGACTTTGCAATTGCTTGTTCTAATAAATCTTACTAAGAAAAAATAGCTTACCCCATTGGCATTGCTTATCATAAGCATACATATCTCATTTTACATATATTTTGTCTAGTTTTTGCCAATGGATATTTTTGCAGTGTGAGTATAGCCTTTTTTAAGATTAAAATATTTATTATGTACTGTATTTTTTGCACTATGAGGCACACTATCAATGAATGTCTATTGTCCGGTCTATTTTCATACATAAGGCACACAGGACTATTTTTAGAGACACTATAAGCAAAGTCTAATTCAGCTGATCTCCTGGCTGGGTTGGTGGTTTGGGCGGTTAGCTAACTAAGCTAAGTAAAGCTAAGCTAAGTAAACAAAACTGCAATAAACAAAGACTTTCTTTTAAAGTCAAACGAGTGCTACACAGATTTCTCTCCTGAAAACAGTTTACAGTTTTTTTTGGGTGAGTAAATCGTTTCAGTTTATTTACAGTAAGCTTAGATTCCCGAATTTCTCCAGAATTAAGGCTGTAGCATTAGCATTAGAAGCTAATCGCTAGCAGTTAGCGGCTAATGCCGCCCGACAGTGCTACACTGAGGAACCCTGAGTGTACTGGTAAGCCAGGGTTATTATTTGATATTAGCTAGCGGTTCATTCCATGTAGCTTGTTTTAATACGGTAAACACACAGACACACACAGTCCAATATTCTCACTTCTAAATGACGAAAGAGTTAGCGCGGTTAGTGGCTAATGCTGCACAAGCAGTGCTAGCCTGGGTTAGCAGCAGGACACAATCTAATAATAATCATCTCTGAACAGGAAAATAGTGGTTAGCAGCTAATGCTAATGCTACTCCAGCCCCAGTGCTGGAGAACTAAACTGAAACTGCTGTATAATGCTGCACTTCAATGGAGTACCTTTACTGCTCCTTAATACCTGAGTTGTAAAATTTATACATAAGGTGCACTGGATTATAAGGCGAACTGATCATTTGTGGGAAAATTAAAGGATTTTAAGTATGTTAGTTGGTTGTTGGACAAATTTGATCAATTTATTTAGTGTAAAAACAAAATCTCAGCAAATTTAAAGGATCTCATTTCAAGGGCATAAAGTTTCCCATACAAAGAAATCTTTTTTTTTACAGCATTGCTTAGTTTAAAGTAGCTTCACACTTCATTGGTAAAATTCTGAGGGCCCTGAATTTAACTGAATTTAGGTCATTTCAATTCAAAGTAAGCACAAAAAATCACCTGTCAAATTATTATGATTCTTGTGTCAAAATGTAAGAAATAAAATCAGAAACAGTACTTGATTTAAGTCTTATTTTAAGGCTTTTTTTATTTTAAGAAATATTACTGAAAAAAATGCGCTTACCCCATTGGCAAAATGTTTTGCTAAATTTGCATATATACCTCTTTCCTATATACCATTTGCATATATACCTCTTTTTTTTTTCATTTTGTGCAGTGTTTCTCGTGGTAATTTCATAAACAGTTAATCTTTTTTAATTAAAAAAGAGTTCAATAATATATTAATGCTGAATTATTTGTGCATAATATCAATTAATAATAATAATAATTATTTATAAAAAGCTGGATCTAGCCCTGCTAACAGACGCATTATATACGTTCTCTGAGTGTCAGTGATAGCTGTGTGTGTCCTTGATAGAAGCCCATCCATCATTGGGCTAAAGTAATGATGTCAGTTTGACTGTGCTAAACACTATTGGACCAGAGAGTTGTCAATGGTTACCTGATTTCCTGACAATCAATCACTGCCTGGAACACCACTGGATTAGCGCACTGTCAATAGTTCATTCATTAGCAATGCATAATCTCAATACTGCTTTATTCAAACAGAAGAGAGGTAAGACCAGGGAAATGTATGCACACACTTAATAATAAAATTATATAATGAGGCCGTGTCTTTCTCCTCTGTATATCAATATTAAACGGCTAGTTAGTTAGTAGGGATGCACAGACTATTTGGACACATACAGTGCATTATCGGCTGATAATATCACTCATAAAACGCCTCTCAGCCAATCACATTGCAGAGTCGGAACTAACTGTGGTATAATTGTCATTGAAAGTACAAGACTCAAACGGACTCATGTGGTATGATGTAATATATCTCAGAAAGTTTCACCAAAGTTACATAGTGCAGAAAGCAGTGTTCCGGGCCGAAAGTGGCAACGATCAATAAACTGTTCTCCCTATTACAGTTAGTGGAGCATAAAAAAAAGGATTTTTAAGCTGTCATGTTCAGGTATAAATGGTACATGATTTTGTTTAAGGCTGTGTCAGTGTGTTGGCATAGCCACATGGATGAATAGTGAAATTTCCCACACTGGCAGCTTTCATGTCATCTGATTTTTCCCCTGAAAAGCATCAGCTCTATATTCTCAACTTTTCTTTGTCTGTTTTCTTCTGAAGGCAGCGCTCTCTCAGGACTCTCAGGACTGTGACGTATTCTGCCAGACTCCAAAACACTGCACAGCGAATATCAAATGAGCGCTTATGTATTCTTTACTGTTTCATAAAAAAGTTTGTTCTCCAAAGGAAGCAAAAGCTCCTTCCACCTGGGATTTCTGCTTCAAGAAGATATAATCTTATGAAAGCCCAAGCCCAAAGAAGAGCTTTGATTTCACCTAGAGGCCTACAAAAGCCCTGAGTTGTTTCGAGTGGTCACTTTGCAATATTTGTAATATTTCAGCTGGGATTCCTGAAGCTTATACAAGTCCATAACAGACCAATAAAACACGTTTCCTTGCTGAAAACCGGAAAACAAAATAAGAAAAAGTAGAAGACCTTAAGGGAAAGAGGGTTTTATCACTCCCTTGAGGAGCCTTGTTTGCCGAATACACTTCAGATTGGTTTTCGTGTTACGCAGGTCCCACTGGGCCAGTTCAGGCAAATTGCCAAGCACGCCCCTAAACTGTCAGGGCAGCAGCTTTCAGGTGATCAATTTGACCATAAAGATGGCAAGCCCAGGTGGCGAATTGAGAAGAAATGCGAACTGATAACGCCAGATGACTGCTTGATTAAAAACGACCTTATCCATTGATCCACGAGCAAAGTGATGACTCACGAACGTGTGGGGAGAAGTGCAGACTCTTTCAGTCTCTTTCAACGAGAAAAAAAGTTTGGAGAGAAACAGGAGAAACAGAATGAAATAAATCTTGCCTGGTTTCTCCAATTCAAAAAAGAAGCACATAGAATCTAAAGTTTTTTACAGAAACTACTTCTGCATTTATTTGTGAGCAAACAAGGGTATTTAAACAGCTCGATTTTGATACGTCACTCCAAGATAAGATAATTCCAGGAGAATTCAGTTTCTTGGCCAGTTAATGTGAGATACATAATACACAACGCCACACATATACATATTATGCATATATATAATAGATAGATATATAAAGAATAAGGCAGAGTAGGCTAACTGCACTATATAACTATGATAAATCATGAAGGGCAACATTTGCAAAAGCTGTGTACTGATCTTTAAGTCTGAAAAAAAAAGCAGTAACAAAAACTGTGACAATTCCTGGAGGAGTTCATCTGAAATCTGAACTCTGGCATGCCTGATAAATACGTTTCTGTTTCTGGATACCACAATTCAAATATTTAACTTGAAATTTGACATCAATTTGTGTAAAATTCTGTAATAATTCTCTACCCTCTCAGTCCACATGCATTTTATCTCTTTCATTAACAGTTATGCATCTCTCAGCTTGTCCAGAAATGCCTGTGTAAATCAGAAGCAAGGAATTTAAAAACTGACATAATAATAATGCTGATTCAAAAATAAGGCGAAATCTATGCTTCAATCAGATTAAACTGCATGACAGACCATAAAATAATAATAAATAATATAGAGACTGAATTAAATTTGGCGTATTACTGATGCTAACCATAGTCCAGGATAAAGGACCAGAAATTGGTCCAGCCAAAAGGTGTGGTGGTCTCAGTGCAGATCTACTGAATTATGGATTTTTAAGTAAAACTAATCTTCTGGTTGTTTTTTTAATTACTGCTCAGAAGTTGAGACAGGCTATCATCACTTATTAAACAACAGAAAATGAAAAAAATAAATAAATAACTGGTGCTGTGCAAAAATTCAGCTCCCCATTGCATGGACGCACATCATGTAGAAGGATGGGCACAACAGATTTTGCTAGTGATTCCTGTGTCTACCGTAACTGTAGATTAACCCGTATTTATAAACATTCTGCTGCATGACGCACATGTTTTTGAAGACAGTCAGATTCCTTCAGGAAGTCAGGCTTGGCGCAACACCTGGAAAAGGAACTTACAAAACTGCCAAATTGTACAAACCAAACAATGTCAAAAGTTTAAGGAGATGCAGCCTACGAAGGATCTACTGAAGGCTCAACTGAAAAGGTCAGTATCTACTGTTGTTCTTTAATGTGAGCACTAAACTGCAGCATGAAATCAAAATGAACCAGCCTAAATATAGTGTGTACAATGCAACCAACGCATCAACCTTCGGGGGATAAAAACTGTGTGCAGCCATGCAAACTCATGATTAGCACTTCAATCGTGCTGTTGCCCAAACAGTCAGTCACCCCTAGTAGTGATACGAGGAACATTAACGTTTTGCCTCTCATGGCAGGGCTTCCAAGTGGCTTTTTCAGTAGGATAATGCTCATCCACACACTGCTAGCGTTTCCCAGAAATACAAGCACTAAATTGCACCATTTTCTTGGTCTACCTACTTGATACAGATTTATTGCCAAAAGAGCTTTTATGTGATATCAGAGCCTCCTTTCAACTGTACAGTTTTAATGCTTCTAGAATGATTAACCACCTCAGCATGGTACAACTACTACACAGTAGGAGAAACCAAATGTCCAATAAGTCCTTTTTTCAAGCCTTTTTTGGGTCACGAGTAAGGCCCTCAGTGCAGAGCAGTGTGCACAGGGTTTCAGTATGTTCTCCAGCACACTCAGGCCGTGCTGTTCGCTCACGACTGAGATGGAAAAAGTTATGTGCAGCCACGCGAGCTGTTCCAAATGAGTTCACTTCTTCTGGCTCCCTCCAGTCCGTTTGTTTTAAGAAGCAGATTTCAGTTCTTGGTAGGCCTGTGTTTGCACCGGGGTGCCAAACACTGAGGAATTAATATTTGGATCCAGCGACTAAGCCACGAGCGATTAAATGAAATGGAAATATGAGTTACTGTACTGTACGTCTGTGAAAGAGAAAAAAAGAGACAGAGAGCGAGAGAGAGAGGGATAACAATGGCTTTGTTGACAGAGTGAGAGTCTCAGAGAAGATAATAGAAGGAGGCCAAAGCCAAATTTAAGGCAAAAGTGAGACAAGTTACACTTCATGAATCTTCTGAGTCTGATTAGAAAGTGTTCCTGTAATAATTAAAAGGCAAGTGTGGATTCAATCTTCAGGACATGGCATGAAGTACACTGGAGATTTACTCTGTAAGCATTTGAGCAAAAGGCTACTTTTGGGTAGCGTAACTCTTGGTGAGAGATCATTGATGGCCAGCCATGCCTTTAAGACACCATTGAGGAATTTTTGCATACTTGTCAGGCTTTAAAATGGGGCTTTTGTCTGTGGAGCATGACATACACAACCAATCGGTAACTTCTTGTAGTGATATGAGGGACATTAACAGCTCAGAGATATTGCATGTGTTACCTTTCATGGCAGGGCTTCCAAGTGGCTTTTTCAGCAGGATAATGCTCATCCACACACTGCAAGGGTTTCCCAGGAATGCGTCCACTAAATTGTAACATTTTCTTAGCCTGCCTACTTGCCACTTTTATCGGCAATAGAGGGGTTTGAGACCAGCTTGGATGCCAGCTTTGGATATTAGTTTAATGCTTCTGGCATGTCTATGCTTTTACAAAAATGCTACCAGTCGAAACTGTTAGAACACTCACACTCACTTTAATTTTGTCATTTACCGCATTTTAGCAACAATAAGCTAGCAGCGGGTAGCAGCAGCACTAGCCATGGTAAGCAGTGCTTTGCGCTTGCAAACGCTGCCCAACAGCACTACATTAAGGAATCCCGAGTGTTCCGGTAAGCCAGCTAGCGGTTTATTCCACATAGTTTGTTTTAACAAAGAGCTAATGCTGCAGTTAGCTGCTAATGCTAATACTGCTCCAGCCTCGGTGCTGGAGAAACTTCCATGAAACTCCTTTATAATGCTGGACTTTAGCAAATTAGCTTTACTGCTTCTTACATCCTGACTGGTAAAATTTATACATAAGGTGCACCGGATTATAAGGTGCACTGTAAATTTTTGGGAAAATTGAAGATTTGTAAGTGCATCTTATAGTGCGAAAAATACGGTAAGCTCTTCAGGTCCAGTCAATAATCAGATATGATGCAAAATCCAATGTAAAAGATTTTGAAGTAAACTGCCAGGGCCTTTAAGAAAAACAAATTAATTAAAAATGAAAAAAAAATATATATATATATATATATATATATATATATATATATATATATATATATATAGTTAACAGCTGGTGGAAATAATGGAAATAAAATGAGGATTTTACAAAATGTCAATTTACAAAGTCTATAATAATAGTGTTATAACAGACTGTGTTACTGCGCTCTCTACTGAAGCATTGAAGCATTTACACACTTACACACAGCACATTCACACTTTCAGCATCATAACAAAAAAAGACAGAGAAACACAGAGAACTCAGTAAATATTAAAAGTTTAAGTATTTTTTTCTTAAGAGAAATTACAGGTGAAGCCAGAGAGTGATGAGTACTGTTTCTTATATATTCAAAATCCCTTGGAAACTAGAGAAAACTGGTACAGGAAGAGGTTTGGCTGACCCACATGGCAGCACCAGCCTTTAGCTCAGCTTAACATTGGACTATGTCTCAGTTTCAGCAGTGAAGAAAAGAGTCCTGACAGGTGAAGTGCAGTAATAGTAAGTAAATCATTGCAAAGATGATAAAATTAAAGCAATTTTTCAGCTGGACTGAAAACTAAAAAATAGAGGTTTTCTAAAAGTGTTGAACGGTAGTAAATCTTAAGTGTAAATAGTCTGTCTGTAATCGTCTCTGGACATTGTCTGGCTATGATACGCATAACAAGATAAAGTGCAAATAGCCCGTAAAAAAAAATTCCACACAGCCAGAGCCCACCCGTTTGAATCAGCAGCCCACTGAGCTTGCGAAAGCTCATTACTAAGAACCTAATGCAGTGCAGCCGCGAGAAGCTCTGCCTCGCGAGCAAGTGGGCGACCTGATCAACCTCCACCAGCGAGTCCACAGAGGAGGAGCGCAGCAGTAAGACGACAGACCAAATCAGTCTTCATCAATCACAGGGAGGCCACTTCTGTCCGCCAGCCTCTGTCAATTCACAGCCACTTTTCTCACCTTGGGAAGGTCGGCAGGAAATCCGTGTGGCAGGAGGCAAGAAATCGAGCGTTAGCTCACAGAGGATAGTCTTTTAGTTCCTATTAAGTGGCGAATGGATTTTTGAGACCACTGGCCACTTGCTTCTTTTCTTCTCCTTCTTCTTCTTCCTCTTTTTTTTTTTTTTTTTTTTTAGCGCCACCCTGCCGATGTGAAGATATAGACAGATAAGGCCAGTCTCCACAGGTACACTTTTCCCTGGGGAGTCTCCAGCGTCATCCAGCTGCACAGTAAATCCACTACAGAAGAAGATTGAGTCACTGTGACGGAGTGTGCATAACCTTTCAAAGCTGTCAATCAGCCGGGGGGCTCCAGGTGTCCTCTAGGCCAGAACCCGCAGAGGGGCTTTAGAATGAGTTCTTCAGAAGTAGCACTCGAGCAGAAGAACAGTATAACAGTACTGAAGAGGAGAGTCCTGGAGTGAAAATACTGAGAATACAGTGCATTCTGTACCATCTTTTTGTAAGGACTTAGCTTGAATATCTAGAGTGTTGCATATGGAGTTAAATTTGTGACAATAAAAACAGCAAAAAAATGTTTTAATAATGTAAAAGACAAAAATACACATTTACAAATATATACAGCTCTGGGAAAAAATAAGAGATCACTTAAAAATGATGAGTCAATTTTACCAAATTGAAAACCTCTGGAATATAATCAAGAGGAAGAGGGATGATCACAAGCCATCAAACCAAACTGAACTGCTTAATTTTTTGCACCACGCGCAGCCCCGGTCGGCCCCAGCTGGGCCTCGTTGGACTGATTGAGCAGCCAGCTGGGACCGGCATAAAACCCTACTTCAGCCTGTACTCTGTAAGAGGATGGCTAAGACTGTTGTGTTGCTAGTCAAAATAAGGCAAAATGTTTACAGTTTCTAAACTGAACCATCACATGTTTATTACATAATTTACATTTTATCGTATCGTTGTAATGTTTCATTTACTGCTTTTTTATATAAAAAGGGTTATTATAAATGCTGTATATATATACATATATATATATATATATATATATATATATATATATATATATATATATATATATATATATATATGTATATATATATTCAGCAGAACCGAGTTAAGTATATTAGGCTGGCCCTCTTTAATTTCTTATGTGGCCCCTTGGGAAAATTAATTGCCCATCCCTGGCTAAGACAATAAGGACCCAAAGAATCTAAAGTAAAGCGACAAGAGCCGGTACGGTTGAGTTAATTTACTCTCTGTGCTTTTTGTCCCTCTGTGCTTCCAGACTACGGTCACGGTGGCCACGCCCCTATCCCCAGGGGCGCCGTCACAGTATAAAAACAAGAAGGAGGTTGTAGCATACTTACTGGACTGTGTAATGATGGTATCTGTCTGTAGTTTCACCCATTTTATAACCCTTTATCAACCTTTATTTTGAGTTTGGTCTGTATCATAGATGGATGGCTGGATGGATGGATGGATGGATGGATACTTTATTTATCCCGAAGGAAATTTACATTTTTTACATATAAAAGTATGTTCAACAGTGTCAGAAACCACAGTATTACATTAACACATTATAACATTATGTAACATCTGAGAGCGCTTGAGGCATGGTTGTGATCATTTAAGCGTTCAGTTTGCACAATGCTAATTGGTGGAGTGTAAGTCGTTACATTAGCCTTGCAGCTCCACTGCTAAGCTGAAAAAAGCACATTTAGACACCAAGCAGATTTAATTCCGTTCAATTACGACTCCTAAGTATAATGTGGTCAATGAATTAAACTTTAATTTCCACCTTGTGTGGCTTTGCTCGTCAGCTTTGCTGTGATCAGTGATTTACTGTAATGCAGTAATGCAGTAATTCAGTTCACAGTGGTGCTCAGTGCTTTAATATAGCTACAAATGATAAGCTGTTTATTATAGAAAAACCTCCATTTTTTGTACACAAGATCTGCATGCAGTATTTACAGTGTTTATCACTCTGAGGTAAACAAATGCACTGGTAGGTCCATATTCAATGTTACATGATGTATCTATTAGTATTTTTCTAATAATACAGCATAGCACAGTTGAAAAACTACACTCAGAAGGCACACACAAAATAATATAGTGAGAACACATGCCCAGAGTGGTGGGCAGCCATTGCTCTAGTGCCTGGGGAGCAGAGAGGGCATCCTCAAACAGTACACAGCAGGATTAGCCATCTGACTTTATCTGACTGAGGGATCTGTACCTTCTATCCATGGCAAGACATCAGATGAGGAGATTAGTAAGTACTTTTAAATAATGTTAAGTTTGTGCTTCTATTGCAGTGAAGCAGGAACTAGGTTGTTTGTGTTTTGCCATTTACACTAAACGTATACATGCGTGGTCAGCAATAGCCAATTTGCATTAAAGTGACAGAGCCCTTAAACGGCTCGTTTTGAAAGGGACTGAAACTGCAGAGATAGAGCTGGTGGTGAGATCTCTTCATGATTTATTGATTTATTAATGCAGATATTAGTTAATATAAAGCACTTTTTTCCAATTCTTTTTAGTTCGTCATTTATTCATTTGTTTAATAAAAAGCATAAAATAAATTTGATCAAATTCAGGTTTGGGTCTTCTTGAAAAGATAAAAATAGCTTTGCATCTTTTAGAGAAATGCAATGTTCATGCATATATAGTGATTTTTGTTGTAAATACTCATTCCTGTAATCTAAATTAATTCTTAGATCCTATTTGTTTTTTGTTTTTTGTTTTTTTGGGGGGGAAATCACTAGAATGTGCTCAGTGTCCTCATGCTATTAGCATAGCCGCATTCAGATTTCTTTTTTCATGTTTTTGCTAATTCTAAGCTTAAAATTAATTTCTGTTACTTTCAATCCTGTTAATCAAAACATAAGAGTAACAGGAGTGAGTTCCAGCAACAGGAATGAGCGCCAGTAACAGGAGTGTTACTCCAGTATTGTCTCCTAATTTATTGATTAATTAATGTGAATATTAGTTAATGTAAACCACTTTTTTCCAATTCTGTTTGGTTCATCATTTATCCATTTGTTTAATAAAATGCATAAAATACATTTGATCAATTTCAGGTTTGGGTCTTCTTGAAAAGATTAAAATAGCCTTGCCTCTTTAAAAAAAAATACAATGTGCATGCATATATAGTGATTTCTTTTTTTTTTGGTCATAAATAGCAATTATTCGAACATTCAGTCAACCATTTCTTTAAAATAAAGAATTTTTCTTGAGATAAAATCAAAGAAATGAGTGGACTTGCATTTTAAACATGCTTTTTAAATGTCATGTAAATGTAATTTAAACATCTTCGGATTAGAAACCTTAATTTGGAAGAGTTACAACAAAAAAATGGCACCTATTTGTTGGAATAGCCCTTCTAACTTGTGTAAAAAGAGATGTAATATTATAATATGTCCCCTTTAAAGAATACAGGGCTGAATTCAAGCACTTTAGTAACACTGTAATAACTGTGCAGTACTCGTGTGCAGCAGACCACTCACTCCCATAGTGTTCACCATATATATTTATAATGAAATAATGAGCCATTAGCTTCACCGAGACCATTCCAGCACTGCCACGGCTCAGGCTGAGTCAAAAAAAAAAAAAAAAAAAAAAAGAAAATCAATGGATGCGCTTCTCGGCTTTATGCTGAAGACAGCTGAAGGGAAGAACATACACCATGTACACCAGAGCGCTCCTCTCAAAGCTTTTAGCACACACAGTCCTCCTTCAGTGCAAGCCTGGTTGAGGCCTCATTTCCAATGCAAGGCATGCAGGAGAATTAGCTATGTTTGAGTGGCAAACACTGCCTGAGCAGCCGTGAGCATTCCGTCTAAATTCACAAGCTAGAGAAAACAATTTGGCTCTGCGGAGCAGTTCAAAGAGAAACAGACGCATGCCCGGATGGGTACGGGGGTGGAAACACGAGACGAGTCAGTGCTCTGTATGAAACAAGGCTCCGAGAAAATGAGAACAACATAGCGGGAAGAAGAAAAGAACGAAAAAAAAGAAAAGAGAGAAAGAAAAAAAAACACACACACAGAGCGTAGGCTGATTATAAGGTGGCTCAATTAAATGCAGAAATGTGAAATATTTTTCAAGGTGAAGAATGGAAAGCGTGCGCTCTCCACAGACACAGCCTTTTCTATCGACTGTTATTTATGCTAAACAGCGAGGTTCGAGATCGAATTAGGCAGGGATTCCAATTCAAATCAGCAGCGCTAGTATTTGATGGCTCCGGCTGCTCTAAATGCGAACTTTTCTTATACATCAAAACCAAAAGGGAAATGATTAAAGAGAAGCTTCACACATGGCAATGTCAGTTACTTGGCTTTAACATTACTTAGCTTTAACCCTCTCATGTCCTTATCAAGGAAAGAAAAAGTATTATTTTAGGTACTGTATTATTTATTATTATTATTATTATTATTATTATTATTATTATTATTTTATGAAGGGACACATAAGGAATCATATATTAAAAATAGATTAACCCTTGTGTGGTGTTCGGGTCTGTGGGACCCGTTTTCATCTTTTATCAAATGATACAAAAAAAATATTTTTTCTAACTCAAACTCATTGGCATTGGCTCATTTTTTGTGAAAACCATATATCAAAACACATTTTCGATAAACACACACTGTACACCCCCCCCCCCTACACATTTATATTATATATATATTATATTATATTATATTATATTATATTATATTATATATATATTACATACAGTATGTTTGGCCAAGGGCTAATAAACATTGCTTCATTTGTAAATTTGAAACTAAACAAATTTTCTACTCATATCTTGAGTTTAATTCATTTTCTTTTACATTTTATTTAAAAACTAATAAAAAAAGAGTAGCACTTTTTAAAAGAAATGGAACATAAGAAAGGTAAAGGGCAAATACTAACCATGTAAGCTTTAATATTACCATGTAATATTAACCATGCATGTTTATATTGCTTGCAGTTTAGGTGAAGCAAGCAGGTGTAAAGCATTTTAATGTAAAATTGCTTAAGTTTGCTGAATTAAATACAAGTAACAAAGTAAACGAGTAACATAAATATGAACACCACACAAAGGTTAAAAGTGTTAAACAAACCAAAATACTCAGTGAAGCATTTGGGTGACTCTTATCTGGGTTGACTCTTATCTGTTAACTTGCCGTTTCTGAGGCTGGTAACTCTGAAGAACTTATCCTGTGCAACAGAGGAAACTCTTGGTCTTCCTTTGTCTTTCTGGGCTTGTCCTGCTGAGAGCCAGTTTCATCCTCATCTACATTTTTTATGGTCTTCGTGACTGCACTTGAGCGTACCTTCAAAATTTTTGAATTGTTCTAGATTAACCGACCTTAATTTCTTTAAGGGTAACTAAACCCCCTGATTTTTGCTGACTCCACACTCAGCTCAAATTTTAAAAATGCTAAAAAAAAAAAAAAAAAAAAGTGAGGAGTAGCTTGGGAGGGGCACTGGGTGATGTATGGGTTTAGGAGCGGGCAGGAGAGAGCTGATTGGGTGGAGCAGTGTGCCTCTGATAGCTGTGAGGCGCAGATAGTTAGACGTCACAAATGAGGGCAGTATTATTAATTAATCAATCTGGATATTGTGATGTGTCTGCATACCAAAAACAACACGGAAACATGCTTCTCGCTTTTAGCACAGTTGAACCTGTGAGGGCGCTACAGAGCAGAATGACTGCAGTAAAAGCACTGTTTCATTCATATTACTTCAGTGGAACTTCAGTGGAACTTATTTTCTTTTTATAGAGCAGTATTAGCATTAGCCACTTTACAGGTGAGTTTTATTGGCCTGCAGATTAATGTCCAGTGCTCATTTGACTTTTAAAGAAAATGTTGTTTGTTTTTTTTTGAGAATTACAGTTTTGTTTACTTAAAATAGCTTAGCTTTATAGGTCTCGCCACCCAGCGTTAAGACCTGCTGAATTAGAAGAAAACATGGCGACACCCCTGTTCCTTACTAGTGTCTTATAATGCGCCTTATAATCCGGTGTGCCTTACAGCATAGTGTGAAAAATATCGTACTTTTTGCCCACAAACTGCATATCTTTTATTTATTGACTGTTATTTATGCTAAACAGTGTTGTTTGAGATCCAATCAAGCAGGAAGTCCAATTGCAAACGGCTAATGCTAATATTTGCTGGCTCCTGTCCATAAGTTGGACGGGCTGCTCTCTGTAAACGCTGACATTTCTCACCCATCAAGCCCAAAAGCGAAATGATTAAAGAGAAGCTTGGCACCGCAATGTCAGGCCGCAACGTTACTTGTCTTTAATTGGCTAAAATGAGATTCATGGGTGATGGATTTTGATAATTGTCAGCCCCGTTCGCCATGAAGCACAAGGCTGGCGAAGTGTCTTGCATATTAAGTCTCCGGACCTCCGCTTAGAGCGCGGAGCGGGTACACCGCGCAATTATCCCTCTGCCTCCGAGGCATGCTGATCAATGCTAACGTTTACACAATTAAGAGCCGGTCCTGCCGCTATAATGGGGGATGTGACAGCCGGCTTTTTAATGCAGGCAGATTTCAGGCCTCCGAGCTCTTACCAGCACATGGCTTTGTGACTTCTTGACTTCTTCTTTTTTACAGAGCCTTAATAAGCTTTTGGAACTCAACCTTTGCTTCACCTTCACTTTAGTATTAGCGAAGTGTCAAAGTGTCTAGATAAAACTGGACTCGGGATGTTAACGTTAACTCGATGGCCGCAGCTCAGATGTAAACCCAGATTAATCACTGACAGAATTAAATACAGGCTCTGAATCCAGCAAGAACATGGAGTATTTTTTAAGGCCTTCATTCTTATTTAATTCAAAGAAGGAACAACAATGTAAACATACAGTAATTATGAGTCTGAGTAAAGCAATTCAAAATGCTCATGCAAACACTCTTAAAAATAAATATGCCAGAAATGCAGTGGCTTCAAATCACAGGGGAATACATAGTTAGAGAGAGCTGGAGTATTTCATAACTCTGGCTCTTAAAGATCAGACCTGGACAACCCTGGCTCTGTTTTATTGCTAGCATATACCGTTCATAAATGACAAGCCAACAGTTATGAAATGGCAAAAAGTAACACAATGTCACGCCTAGCGCACTCAGCGCTGGTGTTTCTCCCACACTCTATCTGCGATTCTGCTCCACAAGACTACAATACCCAGAACACACCACAAAGAGACTCATGTGACCTTACCAGGAAGCAATTCCCCTAATTACTAACACCTGTTGTACACACTATTTAAGCTCTCTCAGAACTCTCATTCCCTGCTGAGTATTGTTCGGTTCGTCCAGCTTTACAACGCGCTTATCTGATCTCTATTTTGTTACTCCATGTATTACCTTTTTTCCGTGTACCCCGACCTCGATTTTTGCCTGCCCTGTTTCCTGCTCTATTCGTGTTTTTCTGACCATTGGACTGTTTATTCGACTTTGATTTTTGCCTGCTCTCTGATATTGCCCTGCCCGTGTTAGACCCCGGACTGTGTACCCCGTTACGGTATTGTCAGGTCTTTTGTCTGTCTGCTTCTCATGTCTGTGTTATTCTCAGGTCTGTGTTTCATTCCCAGTGTTTTTCCACTCACCTGTGTTCATTTGTAGCTCCGCCCCTTCGTCCCAGGTGTTTCCTGTTTCCTGTGTGTGTGCACCTCTATTTAAGGTCCGTGTTCCATTTCCCCGGTGTCGATCCTTGTACGTTTATCGTCTGTCAGTGCTCCATGTTTTCCCCAGTTTCCTCAGTCCTGTTTTCGGTAGTTCTCTGTGTATTTTGTATTTGTTTTTCGTTAATAAATCCCATTTTGTTTGCATTTGCGTCCGCCTCCGCGTCCTCCCTGCACCCGCACCTGACAGAAGGATCGACCAAATATGGACGGAGCAAACGAGTGGACCGGCTCCAGGTTGGCGATCCGCCATGCACCATGCGGGACCCCGGCGTTGGAATCCCTGAGGCCTAAAGGACGCCACAGGCCTCGGGGTAGACGTTCTAAGGGGTCCCGCCAGCATAAAGAGGATCCCTTTACGGGGGAGGATTTTCTTGGGGGGGCGCTAAGGGTTGGTGCGTTGAGCCTCGGGTCTCATCCCGTGTTTGGCAGTAGCCATGAGTACCCGAGGCAAGTGGCGCGCAGCCCGTGGGACTACCTGGGATGTGCGCCCAGTAGCTCCGAGGAGGAGGAGGAGCTCTACCCCGCACCAGCCCGTACTCCATTGCCGTTTCCCCCAGGGGCTGTACTCTACCCGCGCTCAGTGACTTTCGCGGCCTAGATGCCGCGCTCCGAGAATCCCGCGACCGAGACGCCACGCTCCGTGAAGCCAGCGGATGGGACGCCACGCTCTGTGACTCCCGTGGCTCATCCGCGCTCTGAGAATCCCGCGGCCGAGACGCCGCGCTCCGAGAATCCCGCGACCGAGACGCCACGCTCCGTGAAGACAGCGGATGGGACGCCACGCTCTGTGACTCCCGTGGCTCATCCGCGCTCCGAGAATCCCGCGGCCGAGACGCCGCGCTCCGAGAATCCCGCGACCGAGACGCCACGGTCCGTGAAGCCAGCAGATGGGACGCCACGCTCTGTGACTCCCGTGGCTCATCCGCGCTCCGAGAATCCCGCGGCCGAGACGCCGCGCTCCGAGAATCCCGCGGCCGAGACGCCGCGCTCCGAGTATATCGCGGCGGAGGCTCCGCGCTCCGAGACCCCCGCGGCTCATCCGCGCTCCGAGAAGCTCGCGGCTGAGGCTCCGCGCTCCGAGACCCCCGCGGCTCATCCGCTCTCCGAGAATCTTGCGGCTGAGGCTCCGCGCTCCGAGACCCCCGCGGCTCATCCGTGCTCCGAGAAGCTTGCGGCTGAGGCTCCGCGCTCCGAGACCCCCGCGGCTCATCCGCGCTCCGAGAAGCTTGCGGCTGAGGCTCCACGCTCCGAGACCCCCGCAGCTCATCCGCACTCCGAGAAGCTCGCGGCTGAGGCTCCGCGCTCCGAGACCCCCGCGGCTCATCCGCACTCCGAGAAGCTCGCGGCTGAGGCTCCGCGCTCCGAGACCCCCGCGGCTCATCCGCTCCCCGAGACTTCAGCGGTGGCCGCGCCGCCCCCCGAGAAAGCGCCGGCGGCAGCGCCGCTCTCTGAAGCTCCGGCTAAGCTAGCTAGCCTGCTAGCTCCACCGCGCTCTCAAGCCCCACCTGCTTCCAGCTCTCAAGCCCCACCTGCTTCCAGCTCTCCAGCCCGGCCGGATTCCAGGTCTGCGACTCCTGCTCCAGAAGCAAGCTCCGGTCCGGTTTTTACAGCCTCGCCCACTGCTGAATCTGCGGTTCCAGGCCGGATCTTGGCGGCAGCCACACTCTCAGCTCCCGCTGAATCGGCGTCTTCGCCAGCTGTATCAGCGCTGCCCGTGGCTCCGGCCGCCTCTGTATCAGCGCTGCCCGCGGCTCCGGACGCCTCTGACCCTGTTCCCTGGGCTCCGGCCGCCTCTGACTCTGTGCCCGCGGCTCCGTCCGCCTCTGACTCTGTGCCCGCGGCTCCGGCCGCCTCTGACTCTGTGCCAGCGGTGCCCGCCGCTCCTGTGTCTGCAGTGCCTGCCACCCACGTGGTACCCACTGCTTCAGCTCCACTGCCAGCGGTGCCCGCCGCTCCTGTGTCTGCAGTGCCTGCCACCCACGTGGTACCCACTGCTTCAGCTCCAGTGCCAGCGGTGCCCGCCGCTCCTGTTCCTGTACCTGCTCCAAGAACAATGTTTGGCCCTAGGCCCCGTGTCCCTAGGCCAGCAAGGCCTCCTGACTTTGCCCCCAGTACTGTGCCCAGGCTGTCCCCACAGACTTTTGCTGGTCCTGGGCACCCTCCTATGTTTTTGGTCCCCCTGTCTCTCCCTGTCCTGGTCCCCGTATCTGTGTTCATTCATGTTCCTGTCCCCTTAGGTTTTTCTGTTCCTGTCCCCGTCACTGTGCTAGTTTCTGTCCCTGTAAGTGTATTTGTCCCGGTTCTCTCGTCCACAGTCCAGTCCAGTCCAACCCCCTGTCCAGTCTTTCGTCCAGTCTCCGTCCCCTGTCCAGTCTTTGTTCATGTCCCCTGCCCTGTCTGCATCCCTGCCCGATGTACAGCCCTCTGTCCCGTCTCAGTTCTTGTCCCCTGTCCGGTCTCTACTTTTCCCACCTCCCCAGTCTCCATTCCAGTCCCAGTCTGTATCCCCTGTCCAGCCCAATGTCCAGTCTCCGTTTATGCCCACTGTCCAGTCCCCTGTTCAGTCTCATTTCCCGTCCCCTGTCCTGCCCAATATCCAGTCTCCATTTGTGTCTAGTGTTCAGTCTAACGTCCAATGTCCGTTCACATCCTTAGTCCAGTCCCCTGTTCGATCTCCAGTCCAGTCCCCTTTGTTGTCTAGGGTCCAGTCTGTGTTTCAGTTTCCTGTCCCGTCCTTTGGCCAGTCTCCTCTCGTCTGTGCTCAGTCTTAGTCTTGTTTGGTATCCTGTTGTGTTTTCCACCCCCTCTTGCCCGGCTCCTGGGGATCTGTTTTTACGCGCCCCGGGAGTTGCGCGTTAAAGGGGGGGTTCTGTCAGGTCTTTTGTCTGTCTGCTTCTCATGTCTGTGTTATTCTCAGGTCTGTGTTTCATTCCCAGTGTTTTTCCACTCACCTGTGTTCATTTGTAGCTCCGCCCCTTCGTCCCAGGTGTTTCTTGTTTCCTGTGTGTGTGCACCTCTATTTAAGGTCCGTGTTCCATTTCCCCGGTGTCGATCCTTGTACGTTTATTGTCTGTCAGTGCTCCATGTTTTCCCCAGTTTCCTCAGTCCTGTTTTCGGTAGTTCCCTGTGTATTTTGTATTTGTTTTTCGTTAATAAATCCCATTTTGTTTGCATTTGCGTCCGCCTCCGCGTCCTCCCTGCACCCGCACCTGACAGGTATGGTTTTCTCTGTATGCATCTGTTTTTTGGTATATACCCTGTTTTGCCCGACTACTCTCTGTACTGCTCCTTTTTCTAATAAATACTTTTATTTACGTCTGCATTTGTCTGAGTCCTGGGTAATCATGACACACAATAGTACAGGTGCATCTCAAAAAAAATTTAATATCATTGAAAATTTACTTATTTCAGTAAATCTGAATATAGATGTATTACACTAAGTGTCATGGCTGGACAGGACTCAGACACACGCTGATGCAGATAAAACGTGACCTTATTAAATAATAAAGGGATAGACAAAGGGATAGTAAGACAAATATATCAACAGGGACAAACAACAGCAGAAGGGATATAACATACCAGAGTAGAAAACCTGTTGTCCAGTTGTTGCAGAAGGGGTACGCACTAAATTAACTGCACGCCACAGCTTTTACCTCAACAATAAACAGAATAAAGAATAAAATAACATTACTGTTCCCTTAAATGAGCTGCTGGTGCACCTTTACAGCATGAATGCGCAGGTCACTATCCTCAGCTGAGACGTGCAAAAAAGCACCGCTGTTAAGATACAAACGCTGCACAAGATGTATTTTTTGTGCCTTCATGATACCAAAGACCCTGAACACTTTGAATCAAGCTGCCCAATGTGCAATTGACTGATGTGCTATAAATTGCTAAAATAGGGCCCATAGTTAAGGAAGAAGGCACTTTGCACCAGAGTGCATATTCTGCAGGTCAGGACGTGTCAAAAGTCATCATACAGACTAGAGACTGTAAACGCCTTGTCGCCGTTCCCATTCATTCAAAGAAAATGAAGCCAAAATCTTCCGCCATGTTGGAGATCCTGAAACCCGAGTCTGTGCAGTAGAGACCAGAGGAGGGAGAAAGACTGTGGTGAGAGAGCCTACTCATTTAAATAACCCCGCCCCTGAGGGCTGCCTCCACAGAGCTATACACAGTCTATTGTCCCACCCATACAGTCACTGGTCCCACCCCGGCTAGGTGTAACCCAGCCCTTTTCCAATAACCACACCTTTTTAAATAGAGCTGAATAAGGATATAAAAAATTGACCATATAAGCAGAGGGTACACTAGCTGTTGCATTTAAATAATGGAGGTAGAATTACAGCATATTGGATAAAAAAAAACGTGATTGAAAGTTGTCTGTTTTGCCATTGAAACCTATGGGGATGGGTGGGGTTACACAGCTTTCTGCAACCGAACAGCAGGGGGCGTCCGACCTGTGGTGGCTTCACTTTTAAGAGACGACGCTCTGTCCAGCTATACACAGTCTATGATACAGACAGTCAGTTTATATGTGAGCCTACAAGTTGAAAAACCCTTCTACAGAAGATTTTCAGACATTTATCTAATAATTTCAGTCTATCATTCCTTCAAAAACTGTATTCAAAAAATTGTATCCACTGAACTGAAAGATTCTGTAATAAACCAAAAACGAATCTTTTATGAGCATCACTGAAGAACTCTTATGGCATCTCCATTCTTTTAAGAGCCTGCTTGGATGTATCTTGGCCTGGAGCAAAATGTTAAACGGATCCAACATACACACTGCTTGAACTCACAGCATCAGAGCCGGCGGAAAAAAGCATTGCATGGACTCCAGTGACTCACTACAGAGAAGCGATATGATTTCTATTTATGTGTTCCGCGCTTCAAAGCCACTCCTTCTTGGATGCGATCCCGCTTTAGAAACAGTGTATTCTGCCTCATCGGGCTTGTGAATCTATAAGAATAACGGCGGGAGCTCACTGCAAGTCTTTATCAAAGAGAGATTAGGAGTTTTTATTCACACAGTGCTAAAGTATTTAGCGCAGGAATCCTGCTGGCGTTCGCTGGGATCAGGTATGAGTGACGCAAGTGTTTCTGCTTAGACGTCAGAATGTGTGTGTGTGTATATATATATACATATATATATATATATATATATATATATATATACAGTGAGTCCAAGAAGTATTTGATCCCTTGCTGATTTTCTTTGTTTGCCCACTAATAAAGACACTATCCTTGTGCACTTTTAATGGTAGATATATTCTAACATGGAGAGACAGAATATCAAGACAAAAATCCAGAATATAATTTTAAAGAATATATTTTAATTAATTTGTATTTCAATGAGGAAAATAAGTATTTGATCCCTCTTGCCAAACACACTCAATACTTAGTGGCAAAGCCTTTGTTTGCAAGCACAGCGGTGAGACGTTTGTTGTAGTTAACCACAAGTTTAGCACACACACCAGGGGGAATTTTGGCCCACTCTTCTTTGCAGATCCTCTCTAAATCATGAAGGTTGGTGGGCTGTCGCTTGGCAACTCTGACCTTCAGCTCCCTCCATAGATTTTCGATCGGATTGAGGTCTGGCGACTGGCTGGGCCACTCCATGACCTTAATGTGATTTTTCTTGAGCCAATCCTTTGTTGCCTTTGCTGTATGTTTAGGGTCGTTATCATGTTGGAAGACCCAACCACGGCCCATTTTCAGATCCCTGGCAGAGGGGAGGAGGTTGTCCCTCAGGATTGTGCGGTACATGGCTCCATCCATCTTCCCAGTGATGCGGTGAAGTAGCCCTGTACCCTTGGCAGAGAAACACCCCCAAAACATTATGCTTCCACTTCCATGCTTGACGGTGGGCACAGTGTTCTTGGGGTCATAGGCAGCATTTTTCTTCCTCCACACATGGCGGGTGGAGTTGAGGCCAAAAAGTTCAATTTTGGTCTCGTCTGACCACAAAACCTTCTCCCAATAACTTGGTTCATCTTTCAAATGATCATTGGCATACTTGAGGCGCGCCTCCACATGTGCTCTCTTCAGCAGGGGTACCTTTCGGGCACTGCAGGATGTGAATCCATTGTTGCGCAAAGTGTTGCCAATTGTTTCCTTGCAAACTGTGGTCCCAGCTGCCTTCAGGTCATTTGCTAACTCCTGCCGAGTGGTTGCAGGACGATTTCTGACCGTTCTCAGCATCGTTGCCACCCCTCGAGGCGAAATCTTCTTTGGAGCACCGGGCCGAGGTCTGTTGATTGTCATGTTATACTCTTTAAACTTTCTGATAATTGCACCAATAGTTGTTACTTTCACATCCAACACCTTACTAATCTTTTTGTAGCCCATTCCAGCTTTGTGAAGGTCAACAATTCTGACTCTGAGGTCCTGTGACAGCTCTTTGGTTTTACCCATGTTGGAGACTTGAAATCTGTGTGATCTGTCTGATTCTGTGGACAGGTGTTTTTCACACAAGTGATTAGTGAGAACAGGTGGCTTCAGGTCAGGTAACAAGTTGATTGGGAGTGTCTAACTGGTCTGTAAAAGCCAGAACTGCTAATGAATACTAAGGGATCAAATACTTATTTCACTCCATGAAATACAAATCAATTAATATATATTGCTTAGATTTATTTTCTGGATTTTCTTTTTAATATTCTGTCTCTCCATGTAAGAATACATCTACCATTAAAAGTATAGAATGATCATGTCTTTATTAGTGGGCCAACGAAGAAAATCAGCAAGGGATCAAATACTTCTTGGACTCACTGTATATATGTATATATATACATACATATATACGTATATATTGATTTACTTCACCTGTTTAAATGAGCTTTGTTTTATAATTTATGCTCCCGTTGCTGTCAGAAGTCTGCAGTTTATTTGAAATATTGATCCGTCGTTCACTGTGGGTGGTAGAATCAGGACGGAACCTCTGATCTGAGACCAATTTAGTAGTAATTTGGGTGAAATGTGGGTGTGGAAAATTGCTTCCCAGTCAGAAACCTCTCAACACAGCGGGGCACCTGAACTAATTAGCCGTAACATTAAAACCAGCTGCAAAATACTGTGTAGGTTTTACATGTTCGTCCAAATGAGCTTTTATCCATCAAAGCATGAACTGCACAAGCAAGACTTCAGTACAGCACTATCAGTGTCAGCACCAGCCATGCTCTTTTTTTCCAAGCACGGAACAAAATGATGTCAATGACGTGACGGTCCTGTACAAAAACATGGCGTTGTTGTGTCGAATTCAGCACCCCAGCCAGGAAAAGCACCACCTCTGGGAAGCGCGCGCTAGGTCGCAATGTATGTAACCGTGACTGGGACAACTGTGACTTTTTGTAAGTAAGTTAAAGCAGATTATCTCCGCTTATATTAAGAGGACGGGCTCCTGAGAGAGGGTGCTTTTCAGGGTGGGAGTGCTGAATTCAGCACAACATCAGAAAGCCTACCAAGCAGTGATTGATGATGGAAGCGTGTTCGGGCACGGATTGTTTAAACGCAGTGTGAGTGCAGGCTCCAGAAATATCATAATTTCATACCATTTGTTACTTACATTATTGAAAATATGGAAAGGGTTCTTTAAGGATTTTATGGTGGAATTTGATAACAGTTGGAGTTGCTGCTTTTATAGGACTTTTTATAGAAATTCTGGTTTATGCAAAACCAAATGGACACTTTTCATAAGTTTGACTTTCCATTACTCCAATATGCTACAGTAATACCAGGTAATATATATACCATTAATAGTATAGAGAGGCTACTTCAAGAATTTAATGATGTTAACTGATACAAGTTTGATTTGCTGGACTTATAGGACTCCAAATTCTGATTTATGCAAAAGCGAATGGACACTTTTACTAAGTTTGACTTCCCAGAACTCCATTGATCCATTATGAAATTAGTAGTGGGATATGATAAACTTTATGATACATTTTCATGTTTAAAAAATAAGTATGAAAACTTGTTTATTTTCCATTTTCAGTCTTCACATGAAAAGCACAAGCAGCTTCTCCACCAGCTCCACTGTGCATGCGGCTATCGTAATACACAGTTTATACACACACTTGTGCACAAATTCATCTTTTTCTCGAACAAATATGTTACTTTTGTTTATTGCTTATATCTGTTAACATGCTTTACATATTTTTATTTTTAATATGTCATTATTATAATTACTATTGTTATTATGATTTTTTTTGGTGACAACATATATCCTATGAAATCTGCCCACTGTGGGTGGTAATGTCTTGTATTAAACGTATTCCCAGTACACGTGACCCTGTAAATCGAGCAACTGTAATCGCCTACACAACCTAAGAAATAGTCAGCATCATTCACAAGATAGCACCTCACAACGTATACAAGTCTAAACAACATAATTTACAATGTTCTATTCCATTGTAAAATAGTCCCACTCTGCAGACTCTGACTAAAGTCTTTTATTTACCCTCTGAGGACTCTCCTCACTCTCCAGTGCAACAGGATGGGCAATAATATCTGGTAATTGTGCTCTTAGGGCAGAGTTTTTCAATCCCCCTGCACATTTTGGAGGACTGCCTGCATTAACACACCCCTGCAACTCTGAAAGTGTGCAGAGAAGGGGGTTGCTAGATGCTGCTCTGAATACTGTAGTTAAAGCAAAGACCCAGAACTGATTTGGGATAAAAAATACTGCAAAACTAAACCTGCAAACACAAGAAATACATTGTGTGTTTTTTACGTATATTAAAGCAAACCAGTCTTACTACATCCTTTTATTAGGCCAGTGGTTGCCAACCCAGGTCCTGAAGGACCCCCTGCCCTGCATATATTAATGTTTACTCTGCTCCCAATAGACCTGGTTCAGTGAATCAGCTAATTAACAAGCCCTTCCAGAGCTTCCAGAGAAAGTAGTGTTTTCACTACACAATGTTAACCCAGATTTTCAGGTTAGCTACTGTTTTTTGGAGGTTACAGACAAAAGCTTCAGGTTAAAGACAGATCTGTTAAATGACTGCTGATGCCTTGCAAGTCCCTAATAAATATCTAGCAGGTTGTATATCTGGACATGTTAGCAACTCTTAGTCTGGAAGTGTGAAAAGTGAGAATGCAGGGCATGGGGTGAGAAGCTCAGATTGGAACTATTCACTTTTTTTCTGTTTGATTTTCAGACATCCCAAGTTGCAAAAGTTGATTTCAGGGAGAAAGCCATGATCTGCTTTCCCTCACTCACTGAACAAATCCCGTCCGGGAGGGGGGAAAACACTGCCCGCCCACACTAAAAACTGATTGGCTGTCTCACAGACTCTTTGCACAGAACAGGCCAATCAGAACCCTCTCTGTTTTCTCTCTCTCCTTCCCACACGCGATTAGAGAAAAAAAGTCTGTCGCCTGTGTGCACATTTGTGTGCAGTGCACTCTTGGGGCGCTCGTTCTGAATTCCGGGAGATTATATGTGACTCGCGGGCATCAGGGAGCCACTACCGAAATGCGGGAGACTCCCGCAGCTTCAGGGAGACTTGGTTTGTCTGGATTTTGTCTCTTGCACATGCCATTGCATTAGTTCTTAAAACTGAAACTTTACCGTAAAAAAAAAAAAAACTTCTTAACTTTCAATGTTAGTCAATGTCATAAAGATTCTGTTCCAAGTCAGATTATCCCTATTGGTCCATTCATCTTGAAAGTTTTTGTCTTAATGTCTAATGCCTAAACCATTAAATTCAACCACCAAACTCAAATGAAGTATAAAAGTACAAATGTACAGTCACTTTTTAAATTTTGAACGATGCCGATGAAATGAATCAATACTATTGCAGTGTAATATATATCCTTTATACAACAGTTAGTTCCAACCTCACAATCTGATTGGTTGAGAAGTGTTCTAGCCGTGTTGATATATGTGATAAAATCACGGCCTTCTCACACTAAGCTTGTATCACTCCACTGGCGCGTTGCCGAGTAACGGCGTATACACACAGTACAGTTTTACATAACCATTAGCACAGGCTAGCGCTCAGCCGCGGCACGCTCGCCCGCAGCGCTGGCTCGTCTTTTGTGGAAAAAAGGGAAAGAAAATCGCTCTGCTACTGCCGTCTGAGAGCCGGAGTGGTAACCAGCCAGGCTAGGCTAAGCTAAGTTAATGCTGAGCTAAAGCAAGCTACGCTAACCTAACCACAGTCCAGCCGGCTAGCTAAAACCAACACCACCCAGCAAAACAAGCAGAATTGCTCAAAAAAAGCGTTCACCTGAAGACTCCACAAAGCAGAAGATGAGAGTATTAGCGTTATTTTACGGTCCTAACGTTACCATCTTCGCTTATTTCCAATTTTGCTTTCAAGCTAACTTTCGTAAAGCATATTCATTCTTAATTTCTTAAAGTTCTTTGATTTATTTTGTTTATTCATTTCGTAAAAAAAAAAAATAATGTTGTGTAAAAGCAATAGAACACTCGAGGTCGTGTGTTATCACGAATAAGATCTCGGCTGTAATGATCTACGACCGAATCACAGCCGTGATGTTATTCGTGATAACACACTCCCTCTCGTGTTCTATTGCTTAAATATCATCCACATAATTAAGCATAGTGTCATACCTGGAACTGTAAGTGCTCCTGTCTTACACACTCAACTCTACTTGCGATCTACCTGTAGTCTCCAGACTACGATACCCAGTATGCACCACGCACTGATTGTCACGATCACATGACACTGCACACGGCACCACCAGGAAGTATATCACCGGAATTCTAAACGCCTGTGTTAGGCCTTATTTAAGGGGTGCAGTTCAGCTCATCCTTTGCTGAGTATTGTTGGTTTATCCACTTTACAATGCATTTGTTTTCCTTGCCTGTTATTTCCATTTTGTGTATTTTTTTTTTTTTTTACCCTGATCCTTGCCTGCCCTCTGATACCTCCTTGCTTGTGTATGACCCTCACACTGTCACTAGTTTATGGTACGTTCTCAACCCTTGTAATGCGCCTTTTGTCAATAAACCTGTTTTATTGTATCTGTGCAGCCTTATTTTGGTTTTCTTTTTATGAAAGATCTTGTAACATATAACCCCCTGTCGTGACCCCCTGCCCCCTGTCTGGGAACTCCAGAATCGGTGTTTCAGTTGTACTACTACACACATTAATCACACGAATGAGCCTAGGGTGCCCATGTTGTCCTTCCCTGAACTATACTTGGTAGGATCTATCCTCTGAGACCATCTGACCTAGTCGTCTAGCCGTCATAATTTGGCTCCTGGTCATGTGGCTCAGGTTTTCCCATCTCCATTTTTCACAGTTTATGCCCATTCATTCAATGAAAATGAATCCAAAATCTTCCGCCATGTTGGCGATCCCGAAACCCGAGTCTGCGCAGTAGAGTCCAGAGGAGGGAGAAAGACAGTTGAGACAGCCTACTCATTTAAATAACCCCGCCCCTGAGTGCTGCCTCGCGGCCACAGGCTGCAGAGCGGGGCGGAGCGGAGCTGACGGTCTGTTATTGGTCCCGCCCATAACCAGCCCTTTTACAATAACCACACCTTTTTTGAATAGAGCTGAATAACGTTTTAAACACCGAATTCTGTGGGGATCTAAAAAAAATTGACAATATAAGCAGAGGTTACACTAGCTGCTGCATTTAAATAATGTAGGTAGAATTACAGTATATTGGAAACAAACGTGATTGAAAGTTGTCTGTTTTGCCATTGAAACCTATGGGGATGGGTGGAGTTACACAGCTTTCTGCAGCCGAACAGCAGGGGTATGTTTTAGGAATGACCTTTCTATTTCATAGATACTATAAACTCTACAGAATTCTGCTTCAGCTTTATTGCAATTTTTTTATATTCTTGTCAGGTATGCAAAACTTGTCAAATGTATCAGCTGTTGTACTGTTTTATGGTGCAACTCTCCATTAAACAGATGAGACTTTAAAGCTGTGATCTCATGAGGTCAGAGCTTGAAGCCGTAATATCATGTGATCATTTGAATTTTACATAATTTCTGAAATATCCCATTTTTAGAAGGGAGCAATCTTTAAACAGATAACACCCCACATAAGGTCCACCCATAGTCCTGTCAAAGGAATACATTTCTTCTATATAAAAAAACCCTACTATTAGAATGTGTTTGTTTTTCTCATAATTAAATATTAGAATATAATGGAAATATCCTCTATACTTTTTGATATTAAAAATATACTTGTCTCCTGTTTTAGGAAATAGGTTTTAAATGTTGCTATAACAATGGTTATTACAGAGTTTTATTATTCTAGTGGATAATTTAAGATATTTAAAGTGAGTGGCAAATTATATTCAATATCTTGGAGTGACTGCGTCTCTATGAAAAAGGGTTTGAGGGCTTTTCAATAACTTAACATTTTAATATTGTAATTCATGGCAATGTTTAATTCATGAATGTTTAGCTGTGCATTTAATTCAGCTTTGCCTGCATGAAAGTTCCTCCCTAATGTCTTTTTAACGAAGTCATTCCACAAAAATCCTTAAAACGGCAGCGTTACAGGAAAAGCAAAACTCGTTCAAAACTTCAAAACAATCACCAAGTTCAACCACAAAATTTAAATATTTAGAGTCCTAAAGTATGCATGCAAAAAAAATACAATGTGAATAAAATTCATCAAAATCTTTTCAGCCTGTTATAAAACAAATAGCATCCACATGTAATCCATATTCCATGTATTTTATGTGTGTAATATACATTTATTTTACAGCATACATCCTGAGGATGGTGCAGAGGTACAGTGTGAGGATGAATGGGGTGCACTGGCTTCTTACCATGCTGTGCAACAATTAAAAATATTTATAGTGATTAAAAATGTAAAAAAAAAAAAATGCTATGATTTTTCAAACATACTTCTAATATTTGATTTTTTTTACTGACTGACCTTCATTACAGGGCTCTTTATATGAAATGGCAAATACAACTCTGGAAAAAATTAAGATACTACCTGAGTTTCTGAATCAGTTTCTCTGATTTTGCTATTTATAGGTATATGTTTGAGTAAAATGAACATTGTTGTTTTATTCTATAAACTACAAACAACATTTCTCCCAAATTCCAAATAAAAATATTGTTATTTAGAGTATTTATTTGCAGAAAATGAGAAATGGCTGAAAAAAAAAAAAAAAAAGATGCAGAGCTTTCAGACCTTAAATAATGCAAAGAAAACAAGTTCATATTCATAAAGCTTTAAGAGTTCAGAAATCAGTATTTGGTGAAATAACCCTGGTTTTTAATCACAGTTTTCATGCATCTTGGCATGTTCTCCTCCACCAGTCTTACACACTGCTTTTGGATAACTTTACACCACACCTGCTGCAAAAATTCAAGCAGTTCAGCTTGGTTTGATGGTTTTTGATTATCCATCTTCTTCTTGATTATATTCCAGAGGTTTTCAATTTGTTAAAATCAAAGAAACTCATCATTTTTAAGTGGTCTCTTATTATTTTTTCCAGAGCTGTTTAGAACTGTAGCCTGGAAATGACCCAGTTCGACACTTCTAGTCTCTGTCAAGATTCTTGCAGTCCTTGTGATATATCTTAACTGTAGTCAGAGGACACCTCTGTGGACAGCAGCCCTGTCCATTTATTTTCTTTAAAGACATTCTGTCATGGTATTTTTGGTTCTCCACTTTCTCTCTCTCTGTCTCCCCTTCATCTTTCTTGTCCTCTCTATCTCTATCTGTCTTTTTCATGCCTTACTCCACTTTGCAGCTGCATTTCTCTATATATAGCTGGAGCATATGGTCACTTTTCAAAGAATGACATTGTCCAATTAAAAGTGTCTGCAGTGCTACAGATGCTAGACATGTCTTGTTTTGATGTGGGGACAAAATAAATACTTTCAGTATAGAGATTCAGTACAGTGTAACAGATAGAGAAACTAAAAGCTTCTCAGTCCAGGGACTAGTTTAAAAAAATCTATTATTAAGTAAAAAATATCACATTCTTATATTTTCAAGGATAGGGCTAGCTTAGCAGAGTTTCTCTGGGACTTTTTAGTTTGTTTAAGTCTAAATGTGTGTTTATATTTAATTCCACCATCTTTTACCTCCTGTAAACTGCCTTTAAGATTTATAGCAGCTTTCTAGACACTCAATAACATTCTTCACACAATCTGCACTTAATCAAAACACATGGAAGAGGCGTCAGCCAATCATGTGCTGCCTACTATCATCCGGAAACATACGTCCATCTGGAGGACTAAATCAAGCATTAAGGTAGAGTGGCATACAGACATATACTTCGAAACACCATAGTAACCACCTCTGAATCCATAGCAACCACATACGAACAGAATTGCAACCCTCTGAGACACCACAGCAACCACCTATCAACACTATAGAAACTACCCTTAATGCCATATCAATCAACTCAACCAACTATCAACAATTTAACAAGACCACAATGACAAGCTAGCAACACCACAGAAACCTCCTAGAATACCTGTTTTTCATTCAGGAAATACACTTTTTTATAGCTTTTAACAGAGTAAAACCTCATCGTTTTACACTCTACTGGTTCTGTTCATCTTTAATTGCATTAGATTAGCTAATTCAGATTTTATTATGCTAACACATACTCCCTCTTTTAGAGTATTTTTTTACACCTCTAGTTTGTTTTTCTAGTCAGAATCAGCCAACGAGTTTCCTTCTTGGTTTGGTTTCACACACGAAAAACTGCAATTGCAACAAAATGCATCAAAACAAACTCTGTCAGCATGTTATCTCTGCTTATTAATGTGGGATCAAGAAAGTAAATACAGAAAAAAAGACTCTGTGTTCCAGATTAATGCATATTTCAGAGCAATTTAGCATTTAATCAGCAGCAACTCTCAAGCTTTAATTCACAGCCATATTTACCTGCACTTTCCTATTTGTCATTTTTTCATCCCTTTTATTAAAGGCAATAGCCAACAGCCACCTAATTGCATTTACTCCCTCATAGCAGATCCTTAAGCTCAAATCCAGAACATTCTTTTTTTGTTGTTTATCATTTTGTCATACCATATTCCAACCATTCAGCTGCACAACTAATCTGTGTTTCCTTCTGTTCAGTTTCTTATGCTACTCAAAACGTCAATTGTCAGCATGTTGTCTCTGCATATTAAGAAAGCAAGTAAGCAAGAAAGTACAGTAAATACAGGAAGAAGCTGCTGTATGTTTTCCAATAATGCCAACGCTGCCATCTCCAACAACTCCAGCTCAACATTTTATGCATATTAATATAATCTAGGCTAAGTGGAAACACGTTGAACAATTATTTCAGTAAGCCAATGAAATTGTCTGATTAATTTACTGTTTAATTGTCTGATTAATGTACTTTATTTTACCCATTAATGGCTTACTACACTGTGTGCGTAATGGGTCTAATCTTAATAGTTGTTTCAATTTCAATGCATCGCCTCTTAGTGTCGCCCAATGACAAAAACACAATACATACGTACAAAAAACATACGTACGCCTGAACTGAAAATGCCGTGGGGGAAACGCACTTTCTTACGTTCAAGTCGTCATTTAGTCGTCATTCATCTGACCGTGAGCGTGAAATATGGCGTATGCAAACCAAACCAACCAGACTCTCTTTCCATATCATCTTTTTCCAGGTTAAAAAAAAAGGATGTGTTAACAAAAATAGCCAGAATGGTCCAACACAAAGACCGATACCGACGTGCAAGCTTTCGTTAAACCAACAACACTGTCAGTTAAAGCAAATGAAGATGACCTTACAAAGCAAATGAACTGATAGGCCTGATATTCCCTCCATTTCCCAACTACAGGCAATGCCCTCTTCTCTCGTTCTCTGTCTGGTAGTTAATAATGCAGATGCTGGATTCAGTGGCAGGTCCCCTGATGGACTGAACTGGGGAGCAGCTGCACCTAACAAGAGGAGCATCCGAGCTGTCATGGCTCATCTCCTCACCGGGCAAATTAGTTTAAACAGGACCACACAGCGCTGTCCGTCCCGTCTTTTTTTAACCACCCTGTCCCTGTCACGCTACACGCTCCCCAAGCCCCTGCCATGCTATGCCCCCTTTTCTCTTTGGTGCTGGTGTTGGTGTGGTTATGAATACTAAGGTAGATCCTTGTGTGGATACGATGTAAAATCACCAGATCACTGTAGGGTCCAAATCTGAGTGTGACTGCTTCAGCAGATACAATGGAACACTGGCATATACTTGACTGACTATGCCAAGCTTGGATGATAACGTTCATGCTTGGATGATAATTTATGCTTTAAGACAGCCTTAAAGGACACACTTTACACATGCAGTTCTGGACAAGCTGATATACAGTATACAGAACTGTGACTGAAAGCAAAAGACGTGTTAATTGAGAACTGTTATTTCTTGCTCCCAAACATCAGTTGTATTCATTGTAAATCAAGCTTTCAACCACATCTAAAATATGCATTTTACACATGCATTTCTGGACAAGCTGAGATAGACTCCAATTTACTTTCCCCCCTAACCAATTCCAGTCACCAGTTTGTCTGAAAGCTACCAAATTACATGTTTGTCAGTCAGGATGGGCTTTCGATCCATAAGCCATGGTCATACTGACCCGCACTCATCTATTTGCACTTTTTTCATCCTTCTGTCCCCCTATTAACTTTCATTTTTGTGTCCCAACAGCCACTAAACGTCTTGTACTCAGCTCTAATCCACAGCCCTGCTGACCTGCGTTCATCTTTTGGCACTTTTTTTTATCCCTCTGCACTTCTTTTCATTTACTTCTATTCATGTTCACACACCCTTTAACCATAGAGTTTCATCCACCAAGCGCTATTCCTTAATTACTTTTGTTTGATAATTATACATCACTTCCATACATGAATTATTATTGAAAATGAATGCAGCTAATTTTTGACCCATGTGTTTAATTTTTTTTTTTTTAATAATTAAAGTTAAAATGAAAATAATGACCAGCGGTGATCAAAAACAAGATATTTAAAGAACACTTGGAATATTCAACCATAAAATAAATAAAAAATATATAAAAGCTCAGCCAGCATGAAATAACTAATATCAGTACAGACTATACACACACATATATATCCTCCTGTATGCAGTGGTGGAGGGTCTGAGATCTTTAAAAGATACCGTCTCCCTGTTCCGCAGATTAAGCCGACACTGACACCAAGGCCAGGAGGGCAGAAAGAGGGTGGGATTGTTTTCCAAAGGTTAGGAAAAGGTTATCCTACCTTGGAAGGAGTAAATGGCGTGCTCGAGGGCAGCGGCTCCAGACGCGGCGACAAAGTCCTCGGCCCGTCACGGGCGGTGATTGATTGTCAGTCACTCTAACCATGCGTAAATAAATTTGCCTGCGGGGGAATGCACCCTGAGCAGCCACCGCAACCGAGCAGCAACAAAGCAGCGAAGCCTTGAAAAAGCAACTGGTGCCCCCCTGCCAGGGGCAAACGCAAGAGCGGCAGCCTGGCAGCAGAGCTCACGGCACAGAGGGGGTCAGGCAGCACTTCAGCAGCTCCAACAAACTGCTGCAAACTTTCTTCAGCACTTTGTTGAGGAGCACACTGTGCTCAAGGTTAGAGATGGAGCAGGCCCGAGGCCATGATGCACCATACTAATAAATCTTGAAAAACTTAGGTGTGATAAATAATGAATGGGAGGCATGGCAGGGTCACTAGAATTGACTGTTTGCACAGATTTTTATAGTGTTGCTCAGTGAACAGAAATGTTTTGCACTATTTCTAGATGCAGTAGGTGTATAATATCCATTGGTGTAGGAACCGGGGGGTGGGGGGTTTCAAAAACAGGTGGATTTGTCCCCCCCAAAAATTATATCGCAGAACAGGGTCGCCGCCAAGAGCGAATTGTTTCGCTCATTTCAGCTACACTAATAATAAGGAGACAGGTCACTGAGCGCTGTTTTAATGAGAAATCTTTTAGCCCCAATCATGGAGCCAGTTCAGGGATAAAGTTCCGCCTTTCAGGAGAAACAGCCAATAAGCTCGCTGGTTTTGCGGAGCATGGAGGAGAGTAGGGAAACCCCTGGATGTGGAGGATTTTTTGAGTTTTGGCAGGGGGTGCAGCAAGCTAATGCTAAAACATATCTGGATATACGGCGATTTTTCTAAAAGAAAGGTAACTAACTGTAGACTAACCATGTAAACTGTAATGAGATTGTTTTTGATAGCTTGTTAAAGAGACTCGTCTCTGAATCAAAACAAACAGATCAAACCCACTGTGTGCTTAATAAACTGCAGCTTTCTGACTAGTCATTGTGACTTGTAGACTAGAATTGCAGGACTTACTGTCAGCTATAATGAAGGAACATTCTTTTAGCTAGCTTAACTAGTTAGCTAGAAGCTGGATGTAGAGGATAGAGGATTTGTAGTTTAAAGAGGTTTCTTAAATCTTAGCCCTAAAATTTACCTCTTAAAATCCTTTAGCCCCCATGGATCATAAATCAGTTGGATCAATTTTTATGTATATGCAGTAGTGCATTAGACACATCATACCACCACTTACTTTATTACAGTGCCTTTAAAGCAGAGAAAGCTCTAGAATATGCAAAAAAAACATTATGAAATGAATAGATTAAGATCTACAAGAAATATGTATTATTATAAGTAATAATACAATAAAATGTATTATTAAAAGTGATACATTTCCTTATTTGTTTTATAACATAGTCTGTGGCCCGTGATTGCACATATATTTCTCTTCCTGGCCCTCAACAAGAAAAGTTTGGACACCCCTGATGTAGGCTACGCAAAACCAATGTCAGATATGGTTCAAACAAAAAAACTAAATCAGTGTGAACAGCCCAAAATGTTGAACAATCAAGAATAATTGTTCAAAAAAAGACTAAAACTTGTATTACTGTTGAACACAGTTGATTTGATCTGAACACCAAGACAAGAAGAAAAACATAATATTTGGACTTTTACAAGTCACAAGAGGTGGTCCAGCATCCAGATTTGCAAATGATGCTGCTTATGTTACTCTAAAGTGCTTGTGAGGTAATAACTGCTACTACAATGGAACAAGCCTCATCATATAAAACGTACAAACCCTCTGGAGGATGACAGCAGTAATTTCTTTAATGGGACCACTTTAGGCCCCATTATGAGCTTCCTCCATTTTACCTTGTGCTGGGGCCAAGCAATGCATTAGAGGGGGGTGCTTTGTTGCGCTATAAAATATTATGAGAGCCATTACCAAAGCCATCATCCTTCGCCACTTCACTGAGATGGCTGACTGAGATGAAGAAGACAGGAAGGGAGGGGGGGGGGGTAGTTTTGTGTTGCCAGTTACACAAGCTTTATGTAAAATACAAATGTTGGCAGTGGCAACACTTGGACATCAGACTGTGTTCAGAATGGCTGTGAGCATGCAAGAATTTATGTCCGTATTAAACTGATGTGACAGTGGACTGATAGGGCAGCTGGGAAAAATCTTCTAGAGGCTTTGCTTAGACTAGTCTGTAATTAAGTCAGGTTTAAAGTATAAGACGTAGTTACTATAACAGTACCATAGCAGCAGCTCACCATAGTAATATTTCATGGTTGAAGAGGTGAAGTTGTCTTAGATTAGTATAGATTATGTACTTTGTAATAATAGGACATGTTTATCAGTGTGTGTTTCTGGTTACACATATGGAACAGGCTAACTAAGCTTTGTGTTAATGTCACCAGGACACTAAAACTTGTGGAAGCTCTTCATGGGATTATAAAAAATGTAAAAAGCTCTGGATGTGCAGTTTCTGGGTACATGAGGCCCTGAAAGGATACATCAGCTGCGTCCCTGAAATAGTTTCAAACACCTGCTGCATTTCTTGACTGTATAGAAAGGGTCCTTCACTTTGAAACAGCCTTCTATGACATAGTGGCTAAGAAATGCAAGGCTTTGGGACATAGTTGCTATCCACCATTACTTTCTTATTTATTTCTCATTTTTCTAGACATGTATAGCAAGAAATCATTACAATAAAATCTGTCTGTCTGACAACATAAAGTAGGATAAAAGATCTCAAAAAGCAACAAGTTATGCCCCGATCCAAAGAAATTCAAAAACAGATGAGAAAACAAAGTCATTGGTCATCTATCAGTCTGTAAAAGGTTACAAAGTCATTTCTAAAGCTTTGGAACTCCATTGAACCACACTGAAAGCTATTATTCACAAATGAAGAAAATATGGGACACTGGCGAACCTTCCGAGAAGTGACTGGCCTGTCAAACTTACTCCAAAAGGGCATGGACAACTCATCCAGGAGGCCACAAAAGAACATCAGATCAGAGTTAATGATTCAATAATAAGAAAGAGACTGAGCAAAAATGGTTTCCATGAGAGACTTTCAAGGCAAAAACACCTGCAACCCCCACAAGGTTTCTGTATTTGTTGTAAGAATGAAAGAAAAAGATCAATATTCCAAAGCACCAAAAATATTATAATATATATAGAAGATGTTAAATATGGCGTATGTTCCCACAGTAAGACTTACTGTCTTTTGTTGATGTTTAAAATGTGTTTCAGTGTCCATACAGAACTGTTTCTCAATCCTGGTCCTGGAGGCACCTTGCTCTGCACATTTAAGTGGTTTTCCTTCTTTTTTCACACCCTCTGAAAGGAATGATTAGTTATCAGATTACTTGAATCGGGTGTGTTGAGAGAAGGGAAGGTAATGAATGTGCCTGGCAGGATGAGAAACACTGCCTTATAAAATTAGCCCACTATTGATCTGAAACAGTATACCACTATCATAGCAAGCGGATGTGAGATCATGTGTCGACCGGCATTATGCAGTTCCAAATAGGCCAGGATAAAAATATTGTTGGAAAAAAGTTAAATATGGTGTATGTGTCCTCTGTAAGACTTTTAGGGATGTTTAGGTTATGCTGTTCATTAATGATACAACACAGTAGAGGACTTTACTATCTGGTGGTTGCAACATATCTCAGACACTTACGAGGCTGCAAACAAACCAAGATTTTTTTTTTCAGATGCGAGTAGCTCCTCCTACTCAATTTCGCATTGCGTTGTGGAAAAACAAACCAACTGAAGTTTGCCTTGTTGATATTTAGCTATACTTAACTTTGACAACTCTTGTTTGAGCTTGGAGTTATTTTAATATTGGTTAACTATTACCTACACAGTTTGGGCAAACTCTAAAATCTTGTCTTGTTAACTCTACTTACACATGTGTCATTGTGTTTGTTTGTTTGTGTGTGTGTTTGTGTGTGTTTGTGTGTGTTTTTCACAAGTAATAGTGTGTGTTGTGTAATAAGTTGTCTATAAACTTTTGTTTCTCCAACAACCCTTCTTGTAATTAGGGCTGTGATTGTTTATAAAATACAAAAAATCATAATTCAATTTGATTGTTTAAAGTGGAACCATTATTTTTTTTTCTTGTTAACCCTTATCTTTATTACTTAATTAAGTAATTAAGTAGTAGCATAATTTATTATTTTATTTACTAGCATGGAGCTTTCTAGTGAGCAAAAACAGTAGCAGTAAGGGCCAAGGCTAGCAGCCCGCACGTACAACACAGTCTAGGGTTAAGGAGTAAATATTTTATTACTCTATCCTGGTTCTGTTTTTATTTTTATTTTTTTTTTGGAAGGTGGGCGTGTGTTTGGTGGAGGGTTTAACCTAATATCTGGTGCTTGCTACATATTTTTGCATGTGCATACTGTGAGACTTTATTTTGATCTTGTCAAAAATTAAGAAAATGATGTTTAACACATGCTATAATCTGTGCCCCAGCCAATTAGGAGGTGGACTACCATTTACCACCACCACTATCTCTTCCAGATGCACAATTCCAGAACTATTTGCATTTTATTTCAGATGCAAGTAGCTCTTCCCTATGTATTTTGCATTACTGTGGGAAATCAGCGTTCATTGTAACCACACTCTGAAACCAAATCATTCAAAGTGAAAATAAACTTTGATATGTTTATCTACATGTATCTACATTTCATACTGCATATTTAAAAACTACCTATGCATTTTGGCCACACCCTAAAATCTTTTTTTTTTTTTTTGTAGCAAAAAACTCCTTATTTTCTCCTTGAAAACTGTTCTCCAGTTCTCCAAGAACTGGTAATCAATGCAATCTGTAGCACTACAAGTATCAGCACTATCTTTCAAGACTAATAGCTTACTGGTACAAGTACACCAAGGTAGTTGTACTCTCCTAAAAACTCCTAAAATATGTATAGAATCATTTTTCATGGTTCCCCCTTTATTTTTTGGAAGGGGGGGGGGTGGTGTATGTTAAGGGTAGGGGTACAATCTGGTGGTTGATACTTTTTTTGCATGTGCCTACTGTAAGACTTAATTTTTATTTTTTATCTTTTTTGTCCAAATAATATAGAAAAGAAAAAAAATCATCCACCCACAAGCCACGAGACTCTGGCTACAAACTAAGCAAGCGCGCCCTCTACTGGCGACTGGGGGATCTACTGGCGTCAGTGTGTGTGGTTTTATTAGTACTGTGTAAAGCAGCTCGTGCAGAAGTGAAATTTTAAGGTGCAGCATTTAAATCATCATCAGCTCGAGCGCGCGCTCGTTAGGACTTACGGTAAAAGACGTACTCCGTGTAACTCGACCACACTTTGTCGTCCGTGTGCTGATTAACGAAGGAGGCGGTGACGGAGGAGTTGCACGCCACCATCTGGAAGCCGCACTCGGAGAGCATGTCGAAGGAGCGCTCCAGGTGCTTGAACTTCAGGTAGAAGCGGGACGTGTAGCGCTCAGGGGTCCGGTCCGGGTCCCTGCTCTCGTTCAGGGTCTCCCCGAAGACCTCCTTGGCCAGGGCGATCCTGCCGCAGATCATGATCCGCGGAACGCGCCTGAAGCGCGCGTCCGTCTGGCTCTCCCGTCCAGCCGTACACGATCCCCGGTAGCCGACCGTGATGAAGCCGCTCCGCCGGTCCGCTGGTACTAACGAGGGCGGCGGGCAAGCGCGCTGATCGCTGCCCTGAGAGCCGTCCTCGTAGTCGCTGTGCAAGTACTCCTCTGGGCTGGGCTTGGGCTCCTCGGGCGTCAGCAGTTTGACCAGGTCGGGAAGCTGGAAGTATTCGGCCTCCTTCCTCAGGCGGCCCTTCTCGGGAAAGTGGTCGGGCAGAACCACCTGACGGTCCCTGAGGTAGTCCAGAACATAGCGGAACAAAAAACCGTCCCGGTCAATGAAGTAGCGGCCCTTGGGGTCCCGGGCGAGGTCGTTGGACGCGTTACTTTTGGTGGAGAACAGCTTGCCCAGGAAGGAAGCTGGGTGGCTGGTCAGGGTGGAGTGGCGGGTGTAGTACACCTGCCCCCCGACGTTGAGCTCAATCACGTCTGGGAAGCTGTTCTGGACGGACCCCTGGTCTTTATTGGCCGTGGGCTGAGTCCTGCAGTTCCCACTCAGAGCCATGGTTTCGGTCATGGGGAGAGGCAGATCTGATGCGATGTGATGTGATGAGATGAGGATGATGAAGATGATGCTTGCAGGCTGGCAGATCCACCTATATGTATCTGTTGTTGGTGGAGCCGAAAAAAACAACAACCCAAAAAACAAAAAAGTTTCTCCCAAGCCAAAAAAAAAACAAAAATGGTAGAAATATAAATAAATAAAATAAAATAAACTAGGGTCACTGGGGTGGTGCCCCTTTTGCCACCTCTCGAAGCTGAAGGATCATTCTGTACCTCTGAGGAAGGTACATCTGCACAAAAACAGTGTACAGAACCCGTACAGTACCGCTCTTTCGCGCAGTATAGTATCCCGTGCAAGCGCGAGTCTTCTCCGGCTTCTCCAAATCGATTTGATTGCGATTAATCAAACAGACAAACAAAATAAAAGCAGAAAGCATTCACAGACCTGAACGCCCTGGAGTGATGAGTTTGGGTGGAATGCGCCATGCAGTCCAAACCTCCAAAATAGGATCCCTTATGGAAAGCGGTTAAAAAATTAAATAAACATAACGCTGATAAATATATCCGTGCGTAAAACTGGTAAAACTGTAGGCTAGCCCACCTCCAGTTGGGAGGGAGGGGGCTTCTCTTCTTCTTATGTAAAGCGGAGCTTCAGTGGATTGATAGATAGAGGGATGAACTGATGGATGGTCTCAAATAGAAATAACACACTCCTTCTCATATAGAAGCCGGTCAAAATATGTATAGTCTATTCCTCTTCCAAAAGAAAAAAAGCAGCAGTGCTTCTGTAAGTCCACCGACTTCCAACTTCAACTGAAGTTGAACCCGTTAACGCGCATCCAACTTCTGAGCACGGAAAACGGAAAGAAAGCCGGCGCGTGGATGCGGTTTGAAGGTATAAAAAATATGATAGTCCCGGTTGTAACTTCAAAGAGAGAAACAGCGCGCGCGCACTTCTTTCTTCTTTATCAGGGACCGTCCGTGTGGTCCAGCACCGCGCGCGGATTCTGCGAACCGTATCAGTCCTAGATTTTAATCCCGGTTGTCCTGGATTGCATCCCGGTTTTTGTTGTTGTTGTTTTTTTTTTTACCTCTTTGCCTCTGAAAAAAGAGGAGTATGCTGATTTTGGTCCGGTGGATGCGCGCGCCCGGTGGAGGAAAAGGAGGAAGAAGAGGAAGGGGAGGAGGAAGAGGAGGAGAAGAGCAGGGGAGCAGCTCGAGACTGCGCACCGACTCTCTTCCCGATCAGGGTGGTGCCTGAAAAAAAAAAAAAAAAGAAAAGGCTCAGCTGATGTTTCCTCAGCGGTTTGTGGAGGATGGGGGGGGGGGAGGGGGGTGGGGGGGGGAGGGGGTGTGGGGGGGGGTAGAAAAAGCATAATGGCTTATAAAGAATTACATCATCTTAAAGCAGTACGCGTGTGAACGATCAGCGACTATAGTTCTCCGCTATTAACTGTGGTTGATTAGAGTAGAATATAAAACAGAATGAATTGTATTATTCAAATAGTGATTTCTACATGTTTTTCACAGTTAAATTATCAGTGCTGTGCTAATAAATCTGATTATTAACTTGATCATCATTAGAAGTTTGGAAACATTGCTTTTTGTTTCGTTGAGCAGCTGTCATTGCTAAAAGCTAGACATTATATAAATATAAAATACATATAATTTTGTTATTGGCAGTTTGGAAGAAATGTTGTCAGTAGTTAAAATAAGCTTAAATAAGATTAAAGCCAACATTGTGGAGAGGTTTTTAGTTTTTTTGTATATTGTCATGCCCCTGTGTAATGTCAAATTAGGTATGTGTTGCTTCAGTCGGGAAGTATAATTCAGTGTAATTTACACTATAGAAGTTTATAGGTTTTTTTTCATGAGGGCGGGTGGGGGGAGGGGAGGTTGAAGTAAACTCAGAACCAATCAGAATCTCTGTTTCGGATGGGGGTGGAGCAACAGAAGACACATATGTCAGAGAGTCATAAGCAGTATATTGCCTTTGGAAAAGGTGGAACTTCTCCCAAATTAAGAGTTCTGGTTTAGAGAAAGAATTGCATCAGTTCCTTCCTCCAGCAAATCATTTTTACTACAAGTCAAACCACAAGCTTTTTACACTGATTTCTGTAATAATTGTAGAATAAAAATAAACAAGATTTTCTAAAATGTTACATTTCACCAAAGTACTCTTGAAACACTCTTGGAACACAATGGATTTTTTTATTTTTTAATAGCATCTAATGAAAAAAATCCTATCTTGATGTTGCAATGCTATAGCATCCAAGCTAAACATTTTTAAGGTGAGAAATAATTCAAACATGTCTCCAAACTATCTGATTAATATATGATTTCTCTTACCCCTAACCCCAACAGTGTTGTAACAATTCTGGAAACACCTACACATATCCAGCTACTTTAAAATATAAAATGCAGTTTTCTCTCACTTTATTATTTTTTTATTTGTGTATCTACACAAAGACGAAAGTGCTTGCATTAGTACACTAGTACTGTGTTATAGTATCTCATTAAGAGAGACATCAAAACCCCACAAAGAAGGAAGAAAACTTAAGAGTTTAAGAGGTTTAATCCCAAATGACGCACTACTGCCTAAGTAGTTTACAATGCGAATCAGGAAAATATAGTTTCTAAATCTGGATAAAGCATGATATATTGGTAATAGTACAGTTTTTGCTCGACCAAATATGACAATGAAGTTAACTGTATAGGGAGTAAAAAGGTAGTTGAGATTCAGGCAGAAATTGCATTGTGACGTCTGTGTTTTTTAAAAGCCCTGTTTTCCCTGTTTACATAATACACAAAATGCAGAAAACATAGATTTCAAGCATCTCTACCTTATTGGATGTTTCTGAACAGCTCCATGTTTAACAAAAAAAATAATTTGGCCTGGGATATGTTGGTATTATATTGGTATGGTATAAGCAGATAATAAGATGAATGGATGCTGTGTTAATTAATGTACTCTCAACAACACCTCTATACACAAGACCTAAGATACAATCCAAAAAGTCTTCCAAAAGTATTGGAACAGTGAGGCAGATCCCTTTATTTCTGCTGTAGACTGAAAACATTTGGGTTTGATGTTAAAAGATAAATAATGGAAATAAAAGCTGAAATGTCAATGTCAATTTTCAATGTCAAATTCAAATGTTTTCAGTCTACAGCTAAAATAATGGGATTGACCTCACTGTTTCAATACTATTGGAGGGCACTGTTTGTATGTTAACTTCAGTATCCTTTCATAGCGTAGAATAGTCAATGTTGGCTGCTCAACTATCAAGTATGTAACCAAATATTCCAATGCTTATTAGTTTAGCTTATTAGTTAGTCCAGCGGTCTAAAGCGCTGTCACTACGAGTGGGAGGTCGCAGGTTCGAACCCCCGCTCATGCAGCTTTGCAATCAGCTGCCGGTGCTAAGAGGAAGCAAAATTGGCCCTGCTCCCTCCGGGTGGGTAGATGGCGCTCTCTCCCCACATCACTAAAAGGATGATGTTGATCAGCACAGGGCATATGTGAGCTGATGTATCTGAAACTAGTCACTGCACTTTCCTCTGAGCACGCTGTGGTGCTTCTTGGTAAGGCATGTGTTAGTCTTCACCCTCCTGGTGTGTTGGGGCATTAATAGTGATAGGGGAGTCCTAATAAGTGGGTTGGGTAATTGGCTGAGCAAAATTGGGGAGAAAATGGGGAAAAAAATTAAATAAAAAAAAAATTCTCTAATACCCTAATTTTGCTGTAACACTAGAGCTGCAACGATAAGTTGACAAAATACATTTTTCGATCATAAGAATTTGTTGACTCAGAAAGTCTACTAATTATTCTATTGTAATTGTAATAAAGTAAAAGACTTAAATGGCTTCTGACCATTTAAGGGCATTTAAATTTCACATTTATCTGTTTGTCATTTTAAAACTACAAAGTAAGTAGAGAGAGTGGATTCCCAGGCAGCCTCTATCTCTCTTTCTTTGCTCACACAGTGGAGGGCATGTCAGAAATAATTGTTTAATTGACTAATCGATTAATTGAAAGAAAAAAAAAACTCTCAAAATAATCAATAGTTTCAGCCCTACCTAAGACTAAGACTAATTTTCTTATGAAATTGTATTATATTTGTATATTTGTACTCTTGCATTAGGAACCACTGGCCCACTCCTTCGACTTGCTATATGATTTCACAGACTTTGATCAGTTGCTCAGGGGGTCCGTTGGGGTTTAAACAGTTTCCAGCGTCTGATAGGTTTTTCCTCTGGAGCTGGATGTCATCACAGTCATGGTGAATTTTGTAAAGTCGTCTTGCCCTGCCCTGCAGCCACAGTTTAATGAACTAATGCCCACCTGAAATGGAAAAGCGTTTTCAGCACCCTGGACAGCGATCAGTCCACACCCACCAGCCTTTCTCCAAAAAAACCTTTATAGAGCTAATATAATCAGCACAGTCTAAAGCACAAACAATACCACTCTGTGTTATCTTTCCCTGTGCTCTGCACTTCCACAAACTACCATGTTCCTGAGAGAGGGAGTGAGTTGGGCATGGAGTTAGCAGGAATCTCTGTGCATTCATTTGTAAGTAGGCCAGAGCTGTAATCATGAATACATGCATGCTTCTACCTCTCAAGAGCTGCTCTTTTCTGCTGCTGTGGAGTGCAGCAGTTGCCTGGCTGTCTTTAAATAGCTCAAAGTGGATGTTCGCTGCTGGTGGCTTTGCTTTCGTTCACTTCTGCTTTTAATGGCCAACAAATAACGTTATGTTCGCCCTGTCATTGGAATCAGTCATTTTTTTTCTGTATTGTTTTTAAATTAAGAAATTATTTTAATATTTTCCTAAAGCTTTGGAACATTAGCTAACCAGTTTATCGAAACATGTGCAACAAAAGTACTACGCAATAGTAATATGCAATAGGTCCTACCTGCTTGTCAATTAATGTCTAACCCGACCTTCCCATTATTCATAAAATGCTTCTTTACATGAAGTTTTCTGCAGTTCAGCACCTGAAAGCCAGGAGTGCACATGCTCTTGGTGATATTTATTGGGCTACACCTACAGAAGTTGTTTGTGATGTATGTGGATCGCAACATCTCTGTATTGTAGAGGTTCCTCATAGAGTTGTAAAGAACATTTAATCGCCTCCCTTTTCATTTTCTATGGGGGATAGGTCTGGTGAAGTATGGAGCTAAATTAGGGTCAAAAGTTTTGCCTGTTGTTTTCAGGTTTCAGACTTTTTTTTTGGCCCTGATCTTGCGTGGGGGCGTGGTATCATAGGAAAGGGGCGTGGCATATGGTTGAGGACCTACTCCGGAGGACCCTGTCAATGTGCCTGCGTAAAATATATATCTGTACATTGAGAACATACAGATAGTATATAGCAGGGGTGTCCAAACTTTTTTTGTTGGGGGCCAGAAGGAGAAATATATTTGGTCACGGGCCACAGACTCTATAATAAAACAAATAATTAAATATACTACTTTAAATAATACATTTTACTGATTACTTTCATTTACACACCATTTTACTTGACTTACTATCTTTCACAATGTTGTGTAAACCAAGATTTTTCAAATTGATGTTTCATTTTATGATGTCTCTTAATATTAAACTCCTTAATTACGGCAACTTTAAGACTCTTTGGCCCGTTTTTCTGCTCTAAAACTGCGCACTCTCTCCGCTTTTAGACTCTTTTGTCCCGTTTTTCTGCGCTAAAACTGCGCACTCTCTCCGCTTTTAGACTCTTTGGCCCGATTTTCTGCTCTAAAACTGCGCACTCTCTCCGCTTTTAGACTCTTTTGTCCCGTTTTTCTGCGTTAGAAATGCGCACTCTCTCCGCTTTTAGACTCTTTGGCCCGTTTTTCTGCGTTAGAAATGCGCACTCTCTCCGCTTTTAGACTCTTTGGCCCGTTTCTGACACCTAGCGTTCAAACTTTGAATCTCACATTATAAAAATCTGTTTAACAGAGGGCCAACTTTCATTCTATTTCTAAAATACCTCGTGGGCCGCTTCAAAAAAGGAAATGGGCCGCAAATGGCACGCGGGCCGTAGTTTGGACACCCCTGGTATATAGTAATAGTAATAGTGATAATAATAAAAAAAAAATCTAAATAAGTTAAAAAGCAATTAATACAAAACTATATTATTTCCAGAGTCCTCTGGCATGTGGCATGTGTAGCTCAAGTAAATTAAAAAAAAAAAAAAGCTGCCCACAGCGGTCTATTTATTATTTATTATTTATTATTCCAGGTAATCTTTATCTTCCTTCCAAACAGCATTGCAATCCGACACTTTCTCCTGGGTGCAACTATTTTGGCATTTTTTTGTACTTCAAATAGCAAATCTGACACTTTGTCATTCTGCTGTTTTTTCAAATTACACTTTAATGTTGTTTATCCATTTTTATAGCCTATATTTTTTTCCTAAAAAAAAAAAAGAAAAGAAAAGTGGAAAACAGGCAGGGAAATAAAGAATGTCAGAAAAGCGATTGAGAAAGAAAGAGTGGTCCTAAAAGCTCGGTCTGTTGCTTGCAGTTTCTGCTGCCTAAATTGGGAATTGCTTGTGTGGCCTCCCCGACCTCACCTTTTCATTGCTCTGTACAGTTGACCCTGGCCCGGTGGGTTCAGGAGCACATACACATAAACTGTTATCTTGAGAAACAAGAACATTGCTTCAAGCTACTCTCTTTGTCAGGAATAAAGCCCACACTCAGCAAGAATATTGGCAATCTGCAGACTTAAAGCTTGGCAAAAGGGCCGCCCGCCACTTGGCAAGGGCTCAGCATGTGTGCGGTGCTGGCATTAGGAACTACACTTTCAATCTCATACTGAAAAACAGCTTTCAGTAAATGCTGGGCTTTGTGTTTAATATATAATCTCTTCAAATAAAGTGATGCATTAACTAATTAATATGAATGAACCTTACCCTCTGTTTACATTTCCATTGCAATGTTTACTGTGCTGGTTTGGCTCCTGTTACGCAGAAATAGTGTATGTCATTAGTTTTATGTGAATACTGATAATAAGGTGGTGAAGAAGCGTACCGTTTTTTTTTTAGACACAAGTTTAGTTTGTATTAATAGAAACATTTGAGTTTCTTGAAGGTTTTTTTTAGAAGGGAACCATAGAAAGGAAAAAGTCGCTTATTTCACTACTGGGCCAGGTGGTTACTAAGATGTAGGTGCTGTACAATATCATTTACAGTTACAGTTTCTGGGCCCTATTTAAATAATCTGGTGCACTATGGTGCACAATGGGGCACTAGGGGAGGTGGTTGCCCCTCTTGCCATCCAACTATACCCATCTGAATAGATATTTTCATAGTTTTTGGGAAACAGTCCTTTAATGGGTATTACACCCTTCTCGTATTTTTCGTGTCATGTTTGTTTATTCAAAGTTACTGAAAATTCGATGTTCCTTGAAGGACCATTAAGGATTATATTTTCAGTTAAATTAAACATCATAGTATCTGTGTTTGTTTCGACTAACTCCACCCCGAGGTTGCCAATACACAGCAGCGAGTGAGTGGTGCTGCAGCATGGAAGCTAGTACGCAGGGCTGGTTCAGCTGAAACCTTAGCTGCTACACAGCCTAAAAAGCCTCAGCATGTCTCAAAAAAGCTCAGTGACCAAAGAAGGAATAAAAAAAAGAGTACACATTGGCAGTGACTTTGAAAGGTTCTCTGCCTCTCCTACCAGTGGCACCTACCCAGTCTTCATTGGCTTCGCTTGTCAGCAGTGAGGGCACGTCGTAACTGAGATCTTGATCAGGCTGCAACAAGATAAAACTGCAGGCTACTCAAATATAGATGTTTTTTACCTGCTAAACTAAGCACTATGTTTTTAGGACCTGTAAAGTAGTAACTCCAGCTCTGGGGTGAGTATTTTTGGAGCAGTGTTTTTTTTTTCAGGAATAACAGGCTTGGCTTAGGCTAACGCAGCTAGCGGTGCATGAAGCTAGGTTAGCTAACTACGGATAAAGTTCACATGAGCCAATTTATAATATGCAAACATTATTTTTAATACACTCCAAACATATATTAGCTGATTAACTAACAGAGTAAGACTCGTCATTGCTTGCCATGGTAGAAGCTACTGAACTCGTCTTAAACTGGATTGTGTAGATTCAGCCTCCTCAACTTGGCAACCCATGTGAGCTTCACATTAGGGGAGTCGTGGGCGGGGCAGATGCTCACTCTCACATGCTCGCTCTCTTTTTTTTCTGAATGCTCCTTTAAGGTTTATGATTGACATTGATGCAAACAGTGCAATAGTGAATTAGTACTGCTTAACTTATTTGCAGCTGCTGATCTGAGATCTGTATCTTTAAAAAAAAAACTTACGATCTCCTCAGTATCAATATTTCTACATTTATTACAGGTTTATTTAATTGAATTTCAATTTCTGAATATGCCTGTGTGATTGATTTTGAAATCGAGCCTCTACCATCTTTTTTCTTCTTTAAAAGCTTCACTCTCTCTTTCCTTATTTTCTTCTTTCCTCTGAATGCATGCTCCTTTTTAAGGGGAAGTGTGTGTGAGTGTGTGTGCTTGTTATTGAATCTATGCATGCTGTTACGTAATTTGACGGTCATGTTTGATAACAGCACATTAAAAAGGAAAGATGGTGTTATTTTTTATGCATTAGGCCTAATGTGGGGATTCTCATTCTGCTGTCTTTATTATTTTATTCTACCACGAAAACATTGACTCATTCAACATTAGTACTAATCTAATGTTACAGTATTACCCAGCCTGGATGCACAGTGTCTGAACACAGATATACATAGAATGTGAAGTTCTGTATACAGTAGATATAATATATTGAAGCACACTTATTTAATAATAGTTACTGTATATGCCTCATAATATATATGTATAATATATGTATTATGTATTATCCATTCACTCAATTCTACATCTACAGCAATGCCTGTACACTTACTGTTCATTACTGCAGTTATCTAATCAGCCAATCGTGTAACAGCAGTGCAGTGCAATAAATCATGCAGATATGGGCCAGCAGCATCAGGTAATGCTCTAATGTTCACATCAACAATCAGCATAGAGGAAAAAATGAGATCTCTGGTTTGAGATGTATTTTTATACCTGCTGGTCTCCTGGGATTTTCAGCACAACAGTCTTTGCAGTTTGCTCAGAATAGTGCAATAAAGAAAAAGCATCCAGTGAGCGACGGTTCTGGAGACGGAAGCTCAATTGATGTGTGAGATGAATGGAGAATGATCAGGCTGGTTGGAGCTGACAGAAAGGCTACAGTAGCTCAGATAAATACTCTACACGTTTTTGCCCCCCCCCCCCAAAAAAAAAGATACAGCTGAAAAAGCAGAAATTGTTTTAAAAAAATAAACTTTTATTTTGAAGGTGTGCTGAAATCTGCACCTCCTCCATGCCCCCCCTTTCGGGAGCGTGTTTTTTTTTTTTTAATTATTTTATTTCTAATTTTTCCCATTTTCTCCCCAGTTTACACGGCCAATTACCCAACCCACTCATTAGGACTCCCCCTATCACTAGTGATGCCCCAACACAACAGGAGGGTGAAGACTAACACATGCTTCCTCCGATACATGTGAAGCCAGCCACCGCTTCTTTTCGAGCTGCTGCAGATGCAGCATTGCCGAGCAGCCAGCGCGCTCGCAGGAAAGCACAGCGGCTCGGCTCCGGTACATCAGCTCACAGTCGCCCTGTGCTGCGGACATCACCCTAGGAGTGACGTGGGGAGAGAGCGCCATCTACCCACCCAGAGGGAGCAGGGCCAATTTTGCTCCCTCTAACGCTGGCAGCTTGATGGCAAAGCTGCATGAGCGGGGGATCGAACCTGGGGAGCGTGTTTTCAATTAAAGTTAGCTTAAGCAATTATCAAGGAGACAATCCGTATGCGCTGTTGAGAGGGGGTGCTTTTCATGGTGGGGATGCTGATTTAGGCACTACTAGGGTGCAAAAACTAAAACTAAAATGACATTGCAATGTTATGTTTCAATGTTATGTAAAACTATTGTTTTATACGTTGGTCTTTTAAAAGTAATAAAGTAGTGAAACATTAAAAAAGTTTGAACATGTATTTGTTATTATAAAAAACGAGTGAATTATCCTAATTTACCTGTTAGAGGTAAGGAACTTCATTGCACTAAATACTGATAGAATAATCATTAATGGAGATAGTAATAAAGTATTCACACTGCTTAAATTTTTTTTATTTTTTTATTTCAGACATTTTGGATAATTAAACATAAACCAGGTCAAATTTACGCCGGAACACCATTGCTGTTCATAATAGGAGGGTTAAACATGAGTGTAACACATCTGCCTCCTGTACATTATAGTCTGATATGAATAAATTAATCCAAATGATTCTATTTATTCTGATATGGCCCACTCACCCCTTGTGGTAACTTTTCTAAAAAAATAAATGTCTCTGTAAAGCTGCTTTGTGACAACTTTTGTTGTCACTATATCACTATATATATAAAAATCACTATATAAATAAAATTGAATTGAATTGAATTTAATTGAATCAATTTTATTTATAGTCCATGTTTGTTTATAAAGGGGGGTTGGTGGGGCTCGGTTTGTTGGCTGCTCATCACCTCTAAAACTCTGATCGTTGGGTGCTCCGTGTGGTCCAGCGAACTAAGGCGCTGCCACTATGATCAGGAGATTGTTGGTTTGAATCCTGTTCATGTAGCTTGCCGTCGGCTGCCGGATCCCTGAGAGAGCAGAATTGGCCTTGCTCTCTCTCTCTCTCTCTCTGGGTGCGTAGATGGCGCTCTCTCCCAAAATCACTCCATCTGTGAGCTGATGTATTGGAACCAAGTCGCTGCGCTTTCCTCCGAGCGCGCTGTGATGCTACTCGACAATGCTGCATCAGCTCCAGTTTGAAAAGAGGCAGTGGCTATTTTTACATGTACCAAAAGAGGCATGTGCTAGTCTTCACCCTCCTGGTGTTGGGGCATCACTAGAGATGGGGGAGTCCTAACAATCGTTGAACATTCCTTCAACACATGTTAACTAAAACTGGATTGTTGAGAAGTCAGATTAATGCCAGCCTATTCGCAGCCTATTTGAGTATTATTGCTGACCATGTGCATCCCATCATGTCCCCAACTTCCAATGGCTACAATAGCATGATGATGCCTTATAATACTTGGCTGCCTTAAGCTGGTTGCATGTAAAACCTTCACAGCTGGAAAGTGATTCAGTAAAATCTGCAGACATTTCTGTGATCATGTAAACATGGAACAAAATCTCAAAGGGTATCAAATGCCACACACACACACACACACACACAGATGCATGCTTCCCCATGCTCCCAGGGGACCATCAGCCCCTGCAAAAACTGGCGCACATTAAGGGGTGTAGCTTAAGCTGGTCCGACAGAAGTAAGTGGCAGCGGGAGGAGGAAAGAAATCTGAGAGCTCTCTCTCTCTCTCTCTCTCTCTCTCTCTCTCTTTCTCTCTCTTCCCATCTAAACAGGCAGGTGGTACATTATAGCATGCTTTGATGATGCTGGAGCGATGCAATAGTGGCCCGGTTGTAAATAGAATGGGGCACCACAGCTTTCTATTAGCTGAGTTCATTTCTGAACACCGCAGGACTAATGATGACCACAGGAGCACCTGATATCTGATGCGGGCCAATTAGCAGCCAGGGTGCTAGCAAACTACTGCAGCAGGAGAAGACCATTAATAGCATTCCTCTCCACTGCATTATGATATAGGAGTATATAATGCTAAAAATAAGCACACGGTAGAGTACCAGTCTAATGTTGAGGCATACCTTAAATTCAGTGTTGGAAAGAATTAGAGCTGCTGCCAGAGTCCTTACCAGGACAAAGAGGCAGGAACACGTAACTCCAGTGCTTCAGGTCATTACACTGGCTCCAGATCAGCTGGAGAATAGAGTTTAAAATACTGCTCCTCGTTTATGAAGCACTAAACGGGTTCGGACCACACTGTAAGCCCATACATTGTTTAAACTCAAATGATTTAAGTCTTTTTTTTTACATCAAATTTAGATATTTCTAAACAATAATCAACTATTTTGAGTTAGCTGAACATTTGTGAGCACAGGATAAGTTCATCAGAGTTACCAGCCTCAGAAATTTCAAGTTAACATCACCCCAGATAAAAGTATTTCTGGTTTGTTTAACACCTTTAAGTTACTAAATGATTCCTTTCATGTTCCTTCATAGTCTGGATGACTTCAGTATTCATTTACAATATAGGAAAAAATATATATAAACATAATAAAAACACTTTTTTGGCTGATACTGTATGTAGTATATGTATTTCTGTTTCAGAACTAAATCTCATGCAGATGGTAACCTACACTGTCTAGTAGGTGTGGAATATAATGCACGTCATAACATGACCTATTTCTATTGGAAGGGCATAATTTATTGCACTTAGGTCCCCTAGTGTGCACTTGATAAATGTTTTCTCACAAAAGAGCAGCCAATAGGGCTCCTTGTCTGTTGTTGCGATTCTGGAGAGCACTAAAGTGATGCTTTTTTTAAACCTTGAGTCTGCCAGTCATCAAAAAACATGCTTGCAAGAAGTTATGAATTATTAGTTAATATTTTATATCAGCATATATTGTTTTTCATCTTTCCCCTTTGACATTGTTTATGTGGTATTTTATTTATGTAGAAGTTATGTGCATAAGCCTGCAATAATTCTCTATTCCTTTTGTTCTTAAAGGTCTCCTTCCACTAAAATCCACTTTTTCTCGTTCTTTGTGAAATGCTATAGGTCTCTATGAGTTGTATATGATGCTGCATATGAAACACTTAGCTAGTAAAAGAAAATGCTCAGAAATACAAGTTGATTGGAGAGACGTTAGGTGTCTACGTCAACTTTTGAGTTCATGGCCTTGCCCAGCGCTTACAGCGCTGTTTACCCAGCTAGTTAAGCTAAGTTATCTTGTGTAAGAAACTGTAGGTTCAAATCGGATCTCCGGTTGATTTCTCGTTTTATCGAGACCTTAAATAAACACTAAGGGAAGCACGGTTTGACAAGGTAGCACAGCTTGACAGAACTCCGGTCAAAGCGGGTGCTGTTCGCTTCAGATTTTATTATATATTGGGGACTCTGGGGCTTCAACGTGGTGAAACTGACCAAGCACTGAATCACTAAGTCTAAGGTAAGAGCTTAGTAGCATTAGTTTAGCTGAAAGAATCATTATCAATGCCGCAGGGAGGGGGAAAGAGGTATTCGTAGGGAATTCTTGGCCGCAGGGAGAGCTGAGAGTCTGACGTTAAGCGTAAGTTTAAGGGTTAACTTTACCTAGCACTCAGTGCTATATCTTTTCAACTTAGGCTGTATCTCTGAAAAAAAAAATCCTTTGAGTTTTAGAGCTGTAAAATTGACCCTGGGAAGGCGAAGGCAGGTAGGTGCTCTCTGCTGCAGTGCTCCTAGCCAATCAGAGGCAATATGTTTGCATGAGCAAGAGCCAAAATCCTGTCTTTCTTTAGAGACCACTAATTCAGTGAATAAAGCAGGGCTAAACAGAAACACCTGAACAGTTTTTTTTTTAACGAAAAAAGGCTCACATGACATTCATTCATACTAGAGACCATAAACTAGACATTTTAAAATGAATTTAAAATTGATGGAATGAGATCTTTAAGGCACACAAGTCTTACATTCAGAATTATAAAATATGAATTTATATGTTTTTGGTCAAACACAGAAAGGTGAACAACAGTGACATAAATTGGAATTTCTTGTCTGTCTGTTTTGTGTTGATCACACTCATCCAACGTGACAGAAAAACTCTGGTTTTCTTCGTCCTGTTCTTGCATTATTCTGACCAGCATATGAATCACACAGTGAATAAGAGGCATAATAAAGGCGAGGTCAGTCCGTTTCCAAAGACCCTTTACCTCTACTGCCCTACGGAGGCCTGGCACACACACACACACACACACACACACACACACTCACACTCATATCCAGTCCATGACTCAGAGAGATAAAGCTACTGCATGAATACTGTCCAATTCAGCTTTGGGTAAACTGCCAGCCAATGTAAGTGCTGTGTCCATTATTCCGTATTATTTGTCTTGTGTAAGAATAATAAAAACGAGGGTAGGGCCCTCGCACACCAGCGCAAATCGTAAAGGCCCAAACTGAAAAACCGGTGAAAGTTGGACCCATATGCGATTTCTCATGAAATGTGCAGTTATATTGTAGAGGCCAATTTTTTAAAAGTTTTTGAGCATTCCTGCAATGTCAAATATGTATTGAAACATCGGTGGCGCTATAGAGCCGATGAAATACGTTTATACGAAATTTCAATTTTAGATCAAAGGACAGCATGAGTCAAGCAGGCTTGTAAAGTTTTATAAGTTTTCATCCATTGTAACCTCCTCAAACACCTACCAAAACCAAGATGTATTCACTTACTGTTTTAATGGGGCATCTGAAGCAATTCAACTGTCCGCCATTTCGTCCTCATTTAAGATATCGAGTATTCCTTCACAATTTATCATCAGGTGTGTTAGTAGTTTATTACTGACAAAAATCAAGAGTATTCAACACATTCACAAGGAGGAGTTTGACAAAGTATGCAAAAAAATTGTGTAAAATGCAATTATTTCAAAATGGCCGACTTCCTGTTGTGCGGAGTCAGTCCTACCAATACTAAAAACGTGTCTAATGATGTCTCTTGTGTTTTTGCCAACTTTCAGAAATTTTCAATCATCTGTGTTCTGACCGTGTCATTGTTTCACTTATGGTTTAGTGTTGCGTCTCTAGTAAATCAATTGCCCGCCATTCTGACACCGTTTTAGCGATCAACTATTCCTTTGGCAATTTTCATCAAATATGTCTGATGTTCATTCACAGCTAATTTAGAGGTAATCTGAAAAAGACTTTAGGAGCAGTTTAAATGAGTTTGTGAAAAATTAGTAAATTTTTTGCAAATTTCAAAATGGCCGACTTCCTGTTGGGCGGAGCTAATACAAGCCAATTGCAAATATGTGCAGGGTCACACTATCTACAATCCTACCAAAATTTTAGAAGATTAGACAAATTTTGACACATCCACAGCTAATTTATTTTCAGAAAAAATTAGGGGGCGCTGTAGAGTCCGCTAGCTACACATGAAAAAATTATCACAATATTTGTAAAGTGTTTTTAGGTCTTATGGAATCTGACCCTTTTCAAGAGTTTTTGAGCATTACTGTAATGTCAAATATGCATTGAAACCTAGGTGGCACTATAGAGCCAATGAAATACGTATATATGAAATTTCAATTTTAGATCAAAGGACTGCGTAAATCAAGCAGGCCTGTAAAATTTTGTGAGTTTTCACCCATTGTAACCTCCTAAAACACCTACCAACACCAGAATGTATTCACTTCCTGTTTTAATGGGGTATCTCAAGCAATTCAACTGTCCGCCATTTCGTCCTCGTTTAAGATATCAACTATTCCTTCGCAATTTATCATCAGGTATGTTAGTAGTTTATTGCTGACAAATATCAAGAGTATTCAACAAATTTCCTAGGAGGAGTTCGACAAAGTATGCAAAAAATGTGTGTAAAATGCACATATTTCAAAATGGCCGACTTCCTGTTGGGCGGAGTCAATCATACCAACAGTGACAATGTGTGTAATGATGTCTATTATGATTCTGTAAAGTTTCATGATTTTTCAAATACCTGTGTTCTTACCATTCTAAGGTTTCTATTTGGGCTAGTGTTGCGTCTCCATTAAATGAATTGCCCGCTGTTACGTCGTCGTTTCAGCTATCGACTATTCCTTCGCAATTTATCACCAAGTATGTCTGGAGCCTATCCACAGATAATTTTGAGGTAATCTGACGAAGATTCTAGGAGGAGTTTGAATGAGTGCGTGAAAAATGCGTAAACATTTCACAAATTCCAAAATGGCCAACTTCCTGTTGGGCGGAGCTAACGCATGCCGATGGCTAATATGTGCGGAATCATATTGTCTATGTTTCTGCCAAAAATCGAGAATATCTGAGAATTTTTGAGAAGGCCACAGCTAATTTATTAGCCCAATTAAATAGGGGGCGCTGTAGAGTCATCTAGCTACACACAACAAAAATGACAATATACATCTAAATCATTTCGAGGCCTTATTGAATCTGCCAATTGTCAAGAGGCTGAGCGCTTTCCAAAAATGTCATACGAAATAGGTGGCGCTAGAGAGCTGATGACACACGAATATACAAAATTTCAATTTAAGGTCAAAGTATGGCCTAAGCCAAATAGGTCTGTAAAATTTTAGGAGTTTTCAATAATCTTAACCCCTCCGAAAACCAGCCGGAAACTTTTTTTTTTGCGACTTCCTGTCAAAATGGCCGACTTCCTGTTGGGCGGAGTCAAATAAATCCAAGTGATCCTTGTTCTTTATGAGGAGGTCAATGAGCGTACCAAAATTGGTGCACATTGGACAAACTTCATCCCGGCCACTGCCGACGTTTGGGGGCGCTATAGAGCTCCTGAACCACGCCAAAGTCCAAGCTCTGTGGAACTTTTAAATATTCGCCAAGTTTGAGGCCTGTGCCACAATGCGTGAGTTTTCCAGTATCGGAAATGCCTCAAAAATGGGCGAAAGGGTCAAGAAGCGTAATAATAATAAACGGACCAAAAACAATAGGGCTTTGCACCTCCGGTGCAGGCTTCGCCTGCGCCTTCGGTGCTCGGGCCCTAATGATGATGATGATGATGATGGTGGTGGTGAGGATGATTAGTCTGGCAGTTGCAGACTTTCATATGCAGCTGAAGGTAAGAAACCACCAGGGGCGCTGCAGTCAACACCAACAGTATATTGATATGTACGGTGTTTGTAGCTTTAGCTCTGTAGGCCTGTCATGATAGTTGCATTCTCAATTTATTTTACAATACAGGGGTTGGAAAATGAAACTGAAACACCTGTCATTTTAGTGCAGTAGGATTTCATGGCTAAATTGGACCATCCTGGTGGACAATCTTCATTAATTGCACATTGCACCAGTAAGAGCAGAGTGTGAAGGTTCAATAAGCAGGGTAAGAGCACAGTTTTGCTCAAAATATTGCAATGCACACAACATTATGGGTGATATAACAGAGTTCAAAAGAGGACAAATTGTTGGTGCACGTCTTGCTGGCGCATCTGTGACCAAGACAGCAAGTCTTTGTGATGTATCAAGAGCCACGGTATCCAGGGTAATGTCAGCACACCACCAAGAAGGACGAACCACATCAAACAGGATTAACTGTGGACGCAAGAGGAAACTGTCTGAAAGGGATGTTCGGGTGCTAACCTGGATTGTTTCCAAAAAACATAAAACCACGGCTGCCCAAATCACAGCAGAATTCAATGTGCACCTCAACTCTACTACTAAACTACTCTAAACTACTGTTTCCACCAGAACTGTCCGTCGGGACAATAAATTATTGTGGTCTAAAACCAGGTGTTTCACTTTCATTGTCCAACCCCTGTATATGCACACAAGCTTAATTATTTCTGCTAACCTCAATATTGCTTCAATATTTTCTTCAGAACCTTCACACTCTGCTCTTACTGGTGCAATGTACAATTAATGAAGATGGGCCACCAGGCTGCTCCAATTTAGCCATGAAACCTCCCACACTAAAATGACAGGTGTTTCAGTTTCATTGACCCGTTTTTTTTTTTCTCCTGAAAACTGTTTATTTGGGTGAGTAAAGTGCTTCCACTTACTTACAGTTACAGCTCAGATATCCAGTATTTTAGCGCAGTCAGCAGCAGCATTAGCTGAGGTTAGCAGCACTTAGAGCTAGTAAATGCCGTAGCTTGTATTAATGTGGTAAACATGCAGTCTACAGATCAATATACTCATCTTTGAACGGCAAAAGAGCTAGCAATGAGGCTAGCGGCTAATGCTAATACAATAAATTATTGTGGTCTAAAACCAGGTTTTTCAGTTTCATTGTCCAACCCCTGTATATGCACACAAGCTTAATTATTTCAGCTGACCTCAATATTGCTTCAATATTTTCTTCAGCACTGACACTAGAGCAGTATTAGCATTAGCCACTAGCCTCATTGCTAGCTCTTTTGCCGTTCAAAGATGAGTATATTGATCTGTAGACTGCGTGTTTACCACATTAAAAAAAGCCTACGTGGGATGCACCACTAGCTGATAGCACACTGGCTTACCAGAGCAATCCTTAGAGTTCCTTGGTATACACAGCGCTGTCAGGTGGCATTTTCTAGCGCTAAGTGCTTTTGACTTCGGCTAATGCTGCTGCTGACTGCGCTAAAATACTGGATATCTGAGCTGTAACTTTAAGTAAGTGGAAGCACTTTACTCCACCAGTAGAGAAAAAAACAGGGTTAACTAAATATTAACTAAATATTTTTCTGTTGGGGTGCCCAAATGTATTTAACTGCCTAATTTTGTTTGAAGAATTATTGCACACTTTCGGTAAAATCCTATAAACTTAAATCATTTCACTTCTCAAATATCACTGTGTTTGTCATCAGCTTTATGATATAAAGTTTTTAACTGGAATTGCTGATATAAACAAACAATTATTTATAAAATAAATTAATTAATCATAAAAAATGATCAGGGGGGCCCAAACTTTTTTTTATTCCACTATATTAACCCCATGATAGGTGTTCTGAGCTGAGTTACATTTAGATCACTCCAATGTTCCAGAGCTTTCTCTTCTGAATTCTTCAGATGTGAGGAACATCATATTTCCTCCTCCCCTCTCTCCACGCCACAAACCACCTCCCGTTTCGTTTAAAGCCGCTTTGAAGGTCTGGATTCGCTCCTGTGTGGATGGATGTTAACCTGATTCTTCAGGCTTGTTGCGTAGACGAGACGTTGCCAAGCACCAGCCTGGCGAGAGCACAGGGAGGTGCCACGTTCAATTCCAGCTCTGCAGGGATTTGCTGCTATCAGCGCCAGACTTGTTTTTGTTTTCTCCTTACAAAGTCAGGCTTTTTTATAATTTCCAGTCCTGGCCAAACTGCCCCCCGCCCTAAAATCCTCATTTCCCCCTTTCTGACCGACGCTGTGGTTTAACTAGATTTTGGTATGAAAGCAGTTTTAGCATAGCAGCAGGTTTTGTGCTGCTGCAGCCTGAAAGGTTTGGCCTGTTCTCATTAATTCAAAATTGGCACAAATGTGCCAGAGCAGGCTATTAACAGTGATGAGCATAATAGAGCTGTCCCTTTATGGCAGTTGTTCCTAATATCTGTCAGAAAACAACAGAGGTAAAAAAATAAATAAATAAATAAAACAACTGATAGGTGTAATTTTGCTGTACATTTCCCTTTCCTCTGTGCACCACAGAACGGGCTGGCTGTTACTCTAATTATTCAGCATTACTCACCGAGAGATTCAATTAGTCACATTCATGAAATGCACAGGCAGACCCAATGACGTTAAGAGCAAGCAGTCCAATAACACATTTTTGAATTTAAAAATAAAGATAAAGGGTGCCTGTGATACAGTGAAGATCAAAAACATCGTCAGTCTTACACAGCTTCTTCCTGCAGTTTGTTCTGCGCAGAAAAAAAACTTACCTCCCTGCACGTGAATGGAGGAGAAAAATGTGTAAAAAGATAGAAGATGCGTGAAAGATTTTTTGAGGCATAATATATTAGGTAAAAAAGCAAAAAGAGTGTTATATAATGTCATTCAGAATAGAGTTTATTTTAACAGTAGTGTCACCGTTTTCACATTGCTAAAAAACATGCATGCATTACCAGGCTAACACATGGAATTTACCTGGAAACTTTCAACTGTTTAACGAGGTGTGTGTGTGTGTGTGTGTGTATGTGTGTGTAATAAAGGTGTATTTATAGTGAGGTGAACAGGTGAAATCATCACTCTGGTGATTGACTTCCTGGTAGTGTAATGTGACTATGTAAAGGGGTGTTGTCAGTGTGAAGTGCATTCTGGGAATCGTAGTCTGGAGCTGACTGTGGGAGAGACAGGAGCACCTCAATGTAAGAATACATTACAATACAACTTAATAGGTAGTATCTTTAAAATCTAAACTTTAAGGGTTGGAAAAATAGAGAAAATCGAACGAAGAAGAGACATCTTTATTTTTATCGTGCATTACTTGATTTTATAGTGCACTTGTCAGCAGGATAATGCTTGTCCACACACAGCACCACTGCCACTGAAAGAGCCAGTGATTTTTAGCCAATTATTTCAGATTTATAAACATATAAGCTTTATTACTAGCCACTGAATTTAAATTTCTGCCAATTTATCCATTTTAACAGTCGATCAATCATGTTTTAATGCAAACCAATGTAGCACTTTGACTGAGAAGAGGCGTCTTCATTTTTATAGTGCATTTCCAACTCCCCAGCGCTCATTACCTAAGAATAGTCCGCTATTCCTGGCTCTGTGTTGAGAGGTTTATAGAAAATGGCAAGCTAGCATCTTAGCATTCAAATTCTGCTTTTTTTTTTGTCAGGCGTTTTTTTTTTCCAGCAGCAGAGAGAAGTTGGGGATGAATTATTTGTATGGAGGGCTGGAGGAAGCCTCTGTGCTGCATGGTTGGATGTATAATTGAGTCGCAGGCGAAGGCACTGAGGGCTCCTGCCACTGCAGCTGTGATTCCATTAGAAGCCCTGTCCTTATGACTCCTCCCACACGCACACACACACACACACACACACACAAACACACAAACACACACTCACTGTTTCTCACAGCATCACTCTGCTCTGAGCAGCACCCCTCCACTGGGGGATTGTGGTGCACCTCCATGTTCTGCAGTGTTGGGGCTTTTTCGCGTACAGCAACCACGCTGTGGCCCTCAGGTACTGCGCTCAGCATCTGCTATGATAGGAGAGATAATTGTTTGGGTTAGCAAGGGAGGGGTGTATAGAAAACACACACACACACACTCACATATGCACCAGGGATTGACTGATATGAAATTTCTGTAACTGGCAGGTTTTTAGAAGCTAAAAAAAATCCACTGACTACCTAAAACAGAGGTTTGTGCAAAAACCAGAGAGTATTAAAATCCAATCACACCAGACTGCTGCAAAACTCAGGCAGATATGTAAATGATTACAGGTGTGGTCTGATAAGACACTGGAGGGCCATGAGAGGACATACAGTGGCGTGAAAAAATATTTGCCCCCTTACAGATTTCTTTTGCTTTTGCATTTTTGTCATTAGTCTCAAACAAGCTTTAATATTAGACAAATATAACCTGAGTAAATATGAAAAAAAGAAAATAAAAAAATGATTAAATGATAAGTTTACTCTATTTAATCACACCTTTTTGGAAAGCTGAGTTCAATTTCACTACTTGGCACAACCAGGCCTGATTACTGCCAGACCTGTAGAATCAAGAAATCACTTAAATTGAACCTGCCTGACAACATGAATGTGCTAAAAGACCTCAAAAAGCAACACATTATGCCGCAATCTAAAGAAAGTCATTGATCATCTATCAGTCTGGAAAAAGTAACAAAACCATTTTCATAAGGCTTTGGGACTCCACAGCAGACCATAATTAAAGCTACCATTCACAAATGAAGAGAACATGGAACAGTGGTGAACATTCCCAGGAGTGACCAGCCGAACCAAATTATTCCAAAAGGGCATGGACAACTCATCCAGGAGATCACAAAAAAAACCCAAAACAACATTTAAAGAACTGCAGGTCTAACTTGCCTCAGTTAAGGCCAGTGTTAAAGATTTAATAATAAGAAAGAGAATGGTCGAGAATGGTATCAATGGGAGAGTTCCAAGGCAAAAAAAACCCACTAAAACAAAGAACACAACGGCTCAACTAACATTTGCCAAAAACATCATTTAATAAATTAAGTCATCATTTATTCAGAGAGTATTAATCCAGTCCGGGTTTTTGCGGCAACCGCAGCTTTGAGCCTCACAGCTGCAGCGCCAGCACCTCAGGCTGAGGAGCTGGCTTTCATGGCGGCTGCAGAGCTGGATTCCGCCGCTGCAATCAGCCTCTCTCCGGGACTATCTCCGCGGCTGCTCAGCCGCGCTCTGGGACTCTCTCCACGCTAGACTTTATCGGCGGCCCCGTGCTTTCCGCGCTTGACTCTACCGGCGAGGCTGCAGATCCAGTCTGGGGTTTTGTTTCACCCGCGGCTTCAGGCCTCACAGCAGCAGCGCTGGATCTCTACGCGCCCAGCTCCGAAAATCTCTCGGCTGCTGAGCCACGCCCCCGGACTCCTGCCGTGTCTGCAGAAGCTGCTCAAGCCTCCGTGTCTGCAGAAGCTGCTCAAGCCTCCGTGTCTGCAGAAGCTGCTCAAGCCTCCGTGTCTGCAGAAGCTGCTCCAGCCTCCGTGTCTGCTGAAGCTGCTCCAGCCTCCGTGTCTGCTGAAGCATTTCAAGCCTCCGTGTCTGCTCCAGCTGTTCAAGCCTCCGTGTCTGCTCCAGCTGTTCAAGCCTCCGTGTCTGCTCCAGCTGTTCAAGCCTCCGTGTCTGCTCCAGCTGTTCAAGCCTCCGTGTCAGCTCCCGCTGCCAGAGTCGCCGCGCCGCCAGCACCAGCTCCCGCTGCCAGAGTCGCCGCGCCGCCAGCACCAGCTCCCGCTGCCAGAGTCGCCGCGCCGCCAGCACCAGCTCCCGCTGCCAGAGTCGCCGCGCCGCCAGCACCAGCTCCCGCTGTCAGAGTCGCCGCGCCGCCAGCACCAGCTCCCGCTGCCAGAGTCGCCGCGCCACCAGCACCAGCTCCCGCTGCCAGAGTCGCCGCGCCGCCAGCACCAGCTCCCGGAACTGTGTTTCGTCCCAGGTCCCATGTACCCAGGCAGGCACTGAGGTCCCCTGACTTTGTCCCCTGTATTGTACCCAGGCTGGCTCCTTGGACTTCCCCTCAGACATTTGCCAGTCCTGGGCACCCACCCATGTTTCTGGTCCCCATGTCTCTCCCTGTTTTGGTCCCTGTCTCTGTTTATGTCCCTGTACCCGTGTCTGTCTCTGTCTCTGTTCCCGTCCCAGTTACAGTGTTAGTTTCTGTCCCTGTTAATGTCCTCATCCCTGTTCCCATGTCCAGTCCCGTCCAGTCTCCTGTCCCGTTTCATGTCCAGTCTCCTGTTCAGTCTCCGTCCACCGTCCAGTTCCCTGTCCAGCCTCCGTCCCCTGTTCTGTCTCCGTCCACCGTCCAGTTTCCTGTCCGGTCTCCGTTCCCCATCCAGTCTCCATCTCCTGTTCAGTTCCCCGTTCAGTCTCCCGTCCAGTCTCTGTCCTCTGTCCTGTCTCCGTTTCAGTCCCTGGTGTCGTCTCTTGTTTTCCCCGGCCTCTCCCCGCCGCCAGCCCCCGGGGTTCGTTTTTACGCGCCTCGGGAGCTGCGTGTTTAGGGGGAGGCTTCTGTCACGTCTTGGCCTCGTCTCGTCTCTGTGTGTCTTCCCCACGTGACCTGTGCTCCCCTGTGTCTCCCGTCTCAGTACTTTTCCACCTGTGTCTCATTTGTAGCTCCGCCCCTTCCCCAGGTGTTTCTTATTATAGTGTGTTTCCTGTTTCTTTAAATAGCCCTCCTCTGCCACTTTGTCTCCGTCGGTCTTTGCACCTTCCCCTGTTGTTTCGTCTCTCTCTGTGTTTCATAGTTTCTCAGTGTTTCATAGCCTCTGTTCTTCACGTCGTAGTTTCTATGTTTATCACTTGTTCATGTTTCTAGTTTCTTGTTTATTTCCGTCTTCCTTGTCTCCTTGTAGATACCCCTGCTTTGTGTTTATTAGTTTATTCCCTTGTATATATTTCCCCATCCCTGTTAGTTTATTTCTAGTATATCTTGTTTGTTTAGGTTTATGTTATGTTGTTTCACTGTTTATTTTGGTTATTGGTTTATTATCTTTGTTACGCATTTTCTTGTTTCTTTGTTTATTTGTTATTTATTTATTAAATCATTCATTTTTCCCTTACTTGCATTTGTGTCCGCCTCCTCGTCTCCCTGCCTGGGTCTACGTGACACATACATACATACATACTTTACACATGCATGTCTGGACAAGCTGAGAAATAGAGAACCATCACTCAAAGTGGAAAAAGTGTGTATAAAGAGGCGGTACAATAATATCTACACAATAAGAATCTACACAGTAATAGCTTGTGCTACACAGTATTACACAGTTCTCAGGAGCACTGTCCTGCCACATAATGCTTAAGTTAGCAGTTGTCGCCCCAAAGCAGGCATGATAGAGATGCTTTTAACCCTATTTTAGGTCAGTGGAGGATCACAATGATTTTGAAGCTGCTATTTTAAAGATTGAAAACTGCATAATGTCGCTTTTAAGGCAAAAATGACAATGGAAATGGTCCCATTTTTCGCACTTTTGGAGAATTTGGTCCCCACAGAGTTAAATCTCTCTCTCTCTCTCTCTCTCTATCTCCCAAAAGATAAAGGTGCACTCTACAGACACACACAAGCACACACACAACAAACCAAGTTTTTTCTATGCGCTGCGTCTAATGACTAATTTATTGCCTGTAACCCCTCACATCAAAAAGCTGTGAAATATACATGAGCGAGGATGGGGCTATGCTTATGAGGGAGGCTGTGAAAAAGCTTGGCTGATTTTTCGTAATGCCTGTTTGGTTTCGAAGGCCAGGCCTTTCCTATAACCTCCGTCTGAAGGAGTGTGTGTTTAAAAACAAACACGTCCTATTTCCACAGGTCTGTGATGCATGCAGGCATGGCGTGGAGCAAAGGCAGCGAATGCTCTGTGCATGTGTTTGCATGTGATGTGTGTGTGTGTGCCAGCACATGTACAGGAAAAAAAGGCAGGAGGTTGCTGTAATCCACTCGTATAGCCAGGCAATAACAGCAGATTAAAGCAAACACTTTCGCGGAAGGTAATTATTCCTGCATAGCAAATGCACTGACCTAGATTCTGGGTGGCGCTCCCTCTGACAGTTTTCAATTTCCTTTCATTACAGCGGATGAAGAGACGGAGCCGTGTTGTGGAACTTTTGAAAATATAAGATTAGAAGGAGGGCAGGGACTAGTCAGGCCTTTTTGATTAGGAGTGCAGAATCATATGCCAAATAGATTTTTCCTTTCTTATCCTCGATAAACACCTTTATGTTAATCCAAGCGCATCGTTTATTCTATTACATTAACACATTTGCTTCATTGTTTGGAATAAACACATATTTCACAGTTCCAAATATGTACAGCATTTGATACATTTACTACTATGAATCAAAAGCCACCCAATCCCACTGGTAGAGTCAAAGGCAAATACCACCCCTTGGTGCCCCTATAGTCAAAAAAGCATCACTACAGTGCCCTCTAAAGTGGCAAAACAGAGAATAAGAGCCCTATTTTAAGGTTTTGTAGGCGAGCCATCAACCACAACACTGCACAGCTTGATTTAGGACGTGTCAATGTTTTTTTGCAAGCGATTGTAACAATGGGAATAGTGTACATGGCATGTACTAATTTTCTTAATTAATCATGGGGGTATTTTGGGCGTAACATGCAATAAACCAATCAGCGTGTCATTTTCCATTCCCTTTAAGAGCCATTTGCATTCCAGTGACTTTTGCGGATTGCTATTTTAACGGTGCAGCTACCTGGAAATGTCCAACTGTTCTCAGCAGAGGAAAATTATCTGTTCGCACTCTCATTTTCTTGTATTCTAGTTATTGTTGATGTAAAAGTTTGCATGTCTGCACACTGGCATGTGTTGTGGGTTTGTGCACTGCTGCATGTCCATGTGTGCGTTGGGCACATGCCTGTGTTACCAAGATAGCAATGAACGTAATTTCCTACCGTTTTCTCTCTCCCAATTTATCAAGCCAATTTTCCCACCCATTCATCTGCTAGCCAGCTGTATATGCCCGATTAATAGTGATGCCTCAACACAAGGAGGGTGAAGACTAGCACACGCCTCCTCCAACACATGTAAAGCCAGTCACCATCTCTTTTTGAACTGCAGAGTAGCCAACGTGCTCGGGAGAAAGCGCAGCGACTCGGTTCTGATACATAGCTCACAGGGGCCTTGTGCTGATTGGCATCATGGGGAGAGATGTGACGATGTAGGGAGATAGCGTCATCTACCCACCCAGACAGAGCAAGGCCAATTGTGCTCTCTCAGGGCTCCAGCAACTGATGGCAAGCTGCATGACTGGGATTCGAACCAGCAATTGCCTGGTCGTAGTGGCAGGGCTTAGCCTGCTGGACTACTTGGAGTCCCTGAACTGGTAACTGTCAGTCAGTGGTAAACCTTTTTTTTATTTCCAAGACAGCAATGTGCCTGAAATATACCTGAACACACCTCACTTCGAGACCACCATGCCGATTGGCCCATATATTCACATGCGCTGATGCTATTTAAAGGAGAACTCTGGTGTAAAAAGGACCAAAGTGCATTTTACACCAGAGTTCTCCTTTAAACAACGTAGTCAGAAGTTGTGAAAATAGTCTGTTGACAGGGTGTAAGATAGCAATGAGCATCGGGAGGGCTCAAAGTCCCCTATTGGATGAATTTCTTGTGTGTAAAAGAGTGAAGAGTGCCTGCTAGGTTTCCCTCTTGCAGTAAATAATGTTCGCTCTATAGTAATAAGTGCCTATCTATACAGTAGGTGCTACCGGTAGAAAAGTGTCCCATTATGAAGTGCCATCTACAGACAGTAGACAGTATCCTAAATGGTGCCAATAAGATGATAATCTAAAGGTTTCTCCTACAGGGTCCCCTCTAAAAAAGAAGAGCCCCACCATAGGATGTCCCACCAATGTAATGTGGTGCCCTGTAGGTGCCCATCATAATAAGATAAACTGTAAAAATTGTTGTAAAAATCTTTTGGAAACTTGAGATGCTGTACGCATGACTGTATTGCAAACATGAGATGCTGTTACAGATATTTCTAAAAAAAAAAAAAAAAGAACAGTGTTATCACCAAAGCTGGTTGGATTTAAATCCCCATATCAAGCTACTTTGCTGTACTATCTCCGAACAAATCCTCAGAGACAATCTACTGCTCTATCTTTGAATTGTACCTCATTGTCCTTCTACAGTCAATATCTCTCCACACTTTCTTCTTTATCTGAATCAGACCCGTGTCACTGCTGTCATCTCATTTGTGCCGTCACCCACAGCGTTGCATTCTCTGCTTTTGTGCTGTCTTCCCGTATAGGCTACTGAGTGACTACCGAGTGACACAGAAACCGTGGTATCTCTGAGCTATCTCTACAATCCTCCCTTGTGAGTATTCGTTATCTTTTCTCTTTCTTTCTGTTCAAAACCCCTCACTTTCCTGTACGATCTGTCATGCCTAAAACAAGACACCTGATCTGGAATCAGATGCCGTTATTCAAGGGCTTGCCTGAGGCTCGTATATTCCTGTGCTGTTGACATTCACTGTGCGGATTCACTGGCAAAATGTGATGTTCTTTTCTACATTAAGATTAGGAAATGAAACTGTTAACGAAGCATTATGTTACAGTGACAGTGTTTATGTTTTGAGGATGTAGAGACATCTCTGGTCAGAATGTGTAATTGCACTAAGCATGCAGGAAAGTACTTGTGAAGCCTACATTGTAGTGTGGTCTCTTTTCAGCTCTCTTCAGTTCAAATTCTGTGCTTCTGTGCTATCCGATGCATAAATGAGCACATTTTAAAAGGGGCTCCTTGATGCCTGCAAATTATAAATACTGTAATATCCCTGAAATCCTGCGTTCCCCCGTCAGCAATAGCACCACCCTGTCAACACATAGCACTGCAATCTCCCACCCCCCTGAAACATAGCACTAATAGCAAATTAGCTTAACAAATAGCGCAGTGACCCCCCCCCCCCCCCATCATCTAATAGCGCCTCAATCTTCCCCCAACAACAAATAGCACCGCAATCCACCCCAAACAGTCTTTCTCCCCCACCCGTTAACAAATAGTGCTGCAGAAAACTTAGTTTTAGCAAGGTGAAATCTCTGAGAATATATCCAAGTTTGCAGAAGCTCTTGTATCAACAGCATTAGCAATTCTACAGTTGCTTAAGCAACCAGCAAAAGCCGTTGTGGCCAGAACAATTCTTGAGGAAACCTACCAGACCAATTGTGTTTTTAGAATTAATATATTTGGCTTTGCAGGAATGGTCACAGATTCACATTGATGCCATTTTTTAGAGCATTTTGTCAACTCCCTATTTAGGGATTCTATTGTTTTCAATGTAAAATAAATAATCTCAAGAATTAGTGTTTTAAAACAACAACATCAAAATCATTGTTATGTTCTATTTGAATTGTAATATAAAGAATAGCATCTCCATCAATGCACTGTCGCACTATGTTACTCTGGTGAAGCGGGCAAGAGAACGCTTACAATAAATGCATAATAATCTGCAGCATACTCTGAGTCTTACTTGTGTAAAATTCAGTAATATTACTATACTGAGAGTGGATTTCATCAGGTAATGTGTTTAGTTATGATCAAACTACTCTGCTACAGTATTTGAAAGCTATGGTTGTGGGACATACATTCAAATGAGGTTCAAATGCTATTGCCAGTTCAAACTCTAGTAAAATGATTTCTAACTACTTTTTGCATTGTAATCTACAGTATCTGTATTTACTATAAAAATGTTGGACATATTTGCATGGGTTGCTCAACCACTATTACAGGTGGATTGGTTTTTTGAATGCAACAGGAGTTACTTGTCTGTTTGCATAGACAATTTTAGCCAGACATTGTCAGTTTCTGTAATTACCTCTGTGCATGGTATTGCCTTTAGTCATGTATTTCTGGTAAAAAAAAATAAATAAATAAATAAAGGAATATTAAATGCCTTCCCATGTTCAGAAATGGAATGTCCCATCTATCTGGCATCCACTATCATCCACTATGCTGCTCACAAGCTGGTTAACAAGTTAGCTTTGTTAGCTTTATGATTTCCCCTGGAGGACAAGCTTTTTAACCAGCTTCATCATCAAAGACCAGTCTAAACCACATGAAACCAGCTACCAGAAAAAAAAGCAGGTCTTAAGTTAGAATTTTCAGCAGACTCTCTCTCTCTCTCCCAGTCTCAGCTACAGACTGCTGTACCAGCTAAACAGCCCAAGAAACACACAGCATAATTATTTTTAAACTACTTACATTTCCCTCGTCTGCAGTTTTGCCACAGACTGCTGGTTCTGAATCCTCTTATGAGAGAGGTTTTGTGTCCACTCCTGCAGGATACTGACCCAGGGAAAGTCTTTGAAAAGTGGTTATTTATTGAGTCTCAATGATAATGGAACTGTTTTTAGTGGCATGGGAAGATATCAAACATCAACCAGGCAAAGAACCAGTTAACATTGAATCAGTTGCTTCACTGCTTTCAGGATTGTGAGGAACTGTGACTTACTCTTGAGAGACATTTTGTTTGTACACCTCATTTATATGACAATAATAAACGTTAAATTGTTTACCACAGGTTAGTGTTAGCTTGTGCATAATAGCAAAACACAAATAAGCTAGTTCATAGATAGAAGGACAAAACTCATTATTTGAAAGTACTTACATCCTACTCCTCTGCTGACTTACCACGGACAGTAGGTACAGATCCCTCTGTCAGACAAAGTCTGCTGGCTAATCCTGCTGTGTACTGTCTCTAGGTTCTCAACCAAATTGGCCCAAATGGCATTTCTTTGACTGATCTGGCGCATGGGGCTCTGGTGGGGGTTGACGGTTGAGGGGTGGCACCAAGGTGGTTCTATGCAGGGTTCCTTATTGTGACATCACAAGAATTGAACCCAGGCCTTCTTGATGTGACACAACAGCCCACCACACCAATTTAGCAGAATCAGTTAACCCACCCACATTTGTCTTGCAATAATTCTGACAACCCGCACCAATGGCCCATTTTTAAGCAACCAGCACTGCCCACAGGAAACTGTTGGTGGATTATTCTCATTCCAGTGATGATGTTGAGATGTTCGAAAACCTCAGCAGCACTGCTGTGTCTGATCCATTTACACCACTGCAACACGCACAAAAATATTTCTACAAAATGCTCATTCACAGGCTTCTTTCCAGGTTTCTGCCTAGGATTCTACCCATTTACAGACTTCTGATCATTCACAGACTTCTTCCCACTCACAGGCTTCTATCCAGGCTTCTTCCCACTCACAGGCTTTTATCCAGGCTTCTGCCCATTCACAGGCTTCTATCCAGGCTTCTGCCCATTCACAGGCTTCTACCCTGGCTTCTTCCCACTCATAGGCTTCTATGCAGGCTTTTGCCCATTCACAGGCTTCTGCCCACTCACAGGCTTTTATACAGGCTTCTGCCCACTCACAGGCTTTTATACAGGCTTCTGCCCACTCACAGGCTTTTATACAGGCCTCTGCCCATTAACAGGCTTCTACCGAGGCTTCTTCCAACTCACAGGCTTCTATCAGGCTTCTGCCCATTTACAGGCTTCTATTCAGACTTCGGCCCATTCTCAGGCTTCTATCCAGACGTCTGCCCACTCACAGGCTTTTATACAGGCTTCAGCCCATTAACAGGCTTCTACCCAGGCTTCTTCCAACTCATAGGCTTCTATCCGGACTTCTGCCCATTCACAGGCTTCTATCCAGGCTTCTGCCCATTCACAGGCTTCTACCCAGGCTTCTTCCCATTAACAGGCTTTTGCCAAGGCTTCTTCCAACTCATAGGCTTCTAACCAAGCTTCTGCCCACTTACAGGCTTCTATCCAGACTTCTGCCCATTCACAAGCTTCTATCCAGGCTTCTGCCCATTCACAGGATTCTACCCAGACTTCTGCCCATTTACAGGCTTCTATCCAGACTTCTGCCCATTTACAGGCTTCTATCCAGGCTTCTGCTCATTCACAGGTTTCAATCCAGACGTCTGCCTTTTCACAGGCTTCTGCCCATTTACAGGTTTCTATCCAGACTTCTGCCCACTCACAGGCTTTTATACAGGCTTCTGCCCATTAACAGGCTTCTACCCAGGCTTCTTCCAACTCATAGGCTTCTATCCAGGCTTCTTCCCATTCTCAGGCTTCTATCCAGACGTCTGCCTATTCACAGGCTTCTACCCAGGCTTCTTCCCATTCACAGGCTTCTATCCAGACTTCTGCCCATTCACAGGCTTCTGCTCACTCAGAAGCTTCTATCCAGGCTTCTGCCCACTCACAGGCTTTTATACAGGCCTCTGCCCATTCACAGGCTTCTACCCAGGCTTCTTCCCATTAACAGGCTTCTACCCTGGCTTCTTCCCACTCATAGGCTTCTATCCAGGCTTCTGCCCATTCACAGGCTTCTGCCCACTCACAGGATTTTAAACAGGCTTCTGCCCATTAACAGGCTTCTACCCAGGCTTCTTCCAACTCATAGGCTTCTATACAGGCTTCTGCCCATTCACAGGCTTCTATCCAGACATCTGCCTATTCACAGGCTTCTGCCCATTCACAGGCTTCTACCCAGGCTTCTTCCCATTCACAGGCTTCTATCCATTTAGAAGCTTCTATCCAGGCTTCTGCCCACTCACAGGCTTTTATACAGACCTCTGCCTATTCACAGGCTTCTACGCAGGCTTCTTCCCACTCATAGGCTTCTATTCAGACTTCTGCCCATTCACAGGCTTTTGCCCATTCACAGGCTTTTATACAGACCTCTGCCTATTCACAGGCTTCTACGCAGGCTTCTTCCCACTCATAGGCTTCTATTCAGACTTCTGCCCATTCACAGGCTTTTGCCCACTCACAGGCTTTTACCCAGCCTTTTTCCCACTCATAAGCTTCTATCCAGGCTTCTGCCCACTCACAGGCTTTTATACAGACCTCTGCCCATTCACAGGCTTCTACGCAGGCTTCTTCCCACTCATAGGCTTCTATTCAGACTTCTGCCCATTCACAGGCTTTTGCCCATTCACAGGCTTTTACCCAGCCTTTTTCCCACTCATAAGCTTCTATCCAGGCTTATGCCCATTCACAGGCTTCTGCCCATTTACAGGCTTCTGCCCACTCACAGGCTTCTATCCAGGCATATGCCCATTCACAGGCTTCTGCCAAGGCTTCTGCTCATTCACAGGCTTCTGCCCATTCTTAATCTGGTTTCGGCAATATCTCAGTCTTGGTCTTGACTTTTGAGGTTTTTACTACACTGAAACAAAGAGGCAGTTCTGTGGAGCATTACATACACACCACCACTTTCCCTCTCAGCCACAGAACTGTACAAAAATCATTTAAAATATGCAGCATTTATACTTGAAGATCAGTGCCACAGAAGGAGGCACATTCTTCACCACGCTCTTTAGCCGAGATTTCATGAAAAGCCTTTGTGCTGCAGTTCCCCATGTTGTTCTCTGCAACAAAGACCTCCTAAGACAGCCTTTATTGAAAACGTCCATAAAATAATGAGAATGATTCCCAACAGGGTGGTATTTTTAGTGCCTCTTGACACCAGTACATCATGCTGCTTTATGTAACTGCCATTGCTTTGTTTGCAGGAATAGATGATGAATGATTTACGGAGGCCTACTTAACATGTTTTCCCATCAAGCTATTTGTGAGAGCATGTGGCAGGGATTTCAGTATTCAGTCAGCCTGTGTGATGTAAGTGTTTCTGCTGTAAGACATGTTGTGTGAACGCTGAATGCATAGCCTGATATGAAGGATGGGAATTTAAATCAGGTGTGAGCAAGTATCTACTGTTTATCAAATACTGTCTAGCAAATCTGTAAAAGTGTTTTTTACTTCCATTTGCAGTAATTGCTTTTTAATTTGGCACCAATTATTCATCATAGTTGGGGGAATGTTCATGTTCTATTTGCTTTACTGTTTTTTTATAAGAGATGTATATTCAGAGAGAGAGTAAAAATAACATTGGCATGGCATACAGGTTTTCTTTAATTACAATGTAATTCTTACCAGGTTCAAATATACATTAATGTATGACTTGTACAGATTCGCATTCAAGAACTTTTACTTTACAAATTCTTTAAAGTTTTTACTCATAATAATATTTATAATGTTTATATCTAAAATTACTGTTTTTACTACATAAAATTATGTCATTAATCATATAATGGATTATAAATTCTATTAATAATAAGATGGAGGCTTACGGGTAAAAAAATAAACAAAGTTACAGCTGGTATGGTGTGATTTAAGGCTAAAATGGCTTGCCACACTGTAGCCTAGCAGCCCATTGAGCTTGGGTGTCCAAACTACGGCCCGTTTCCTTTTTTGGAATGGCCCGCAAGGTATTTTAGAAGTAAAATAAAAGTTGGGTCAAAAACGGGCCAAAGAGTCTAAAAGTGGCGAGATGGTGCAGTTTTAGCACAGAAACCAACAAGCCAAAGAGTCTAAAGTGGCGAGATTGTGCAATTGTAGCGCAGAAAACGGGCCAAAGAGTCTAAAGTGGCGAGAGTGTTCAGTTGTAGCGCAGAATAAAGGGCCAAAGAATCTAAAACGGCGAGAGTGCTCGGTTGTAGCACAGAAAACGAGCCAAAGAGTCTAAAGTGGCGAGATTATGCAATTGTAGCGCAGAAAACGGGCCAAAGAGTCTAAAAGCTGCGAGAGTGCTCAGTTGTAGCACAGAAAACAAGCCAGAGTCTAAAAGTGGCAAGAGTGCTCAGTTGTAGCGCAGAAAACGGGCCAAATAGTCTTAAAGCAGCGAGAGTGCGCAGTTGTAGCGCAGAAAACAAGCCAAAGAGTCTAAAGTGGCGAGAGTGTTCAGTTGTAGTGCAGAAAACAGGCCAAAGAATCTAAAACGGCGAGAGTGCTCAGTTGTAGCCCAGAAAACAAGCCAAAGAGTCTAAACCCGGCGAGAGTGCTCAGTTGTAGTGCAGAAAACGAGCCAAAGAGTCTAAAAGCGGTGAGAGTGTTCAGTTGTAGCACAGAAAACAAGCCAAAGAGTCTAAAAGTGGCAAGAGTGCTCAGCTGTAGCGCAGAAAACGGGCCAAATAGTCTTAAAGCAGCGAGAGTGCGCAGTTGTAGCGCAGAAAACAAGCCAAAGAGTCTAAAAGCGGCGAGAGTGCTCAGTTGTAGCGCAGAATAACGGGCCAAAGAGCCTAAAAGCAGCGAGAGTGCTCAGTTGCAGCACAGAAAACAAGCCAAAGAGTCTAAAAGCTGCAAAAGTGCGCAGTTGTAGTGCAGAAAATGAGCCAAAGAGTCTAAAAGTGCCAAGAGTGCTCAGTTGTAGCGCAGAAAACAAGCCAAAGAGTCTAAAAGCAGCGAGAGAGCTCGGTTCTAGCTCAGAAAACGGGCCAAAGAGTCTAAAAGCGGCAAGAGTGTTCAGTTGTAGTGCAGAAAACGGGCCAAAGAGTCTAAAAGCGGCGAGAGTGCTCAGTTGTAGCGCAGAAAACGAAAATAATGCAGAAACAAAATAATGCAGACTGCCTCTTTAATGTTCTTTAGATTTTGTGAGAGCATGGCAACTCCAAAGAAACGAAAAAATAGACAGCAAATGCAGAAAATTTCAGGCACATTGGGAAAATTACTATTTTTTAATTGAGTTCAGAAGGAAGTGTGTATGTTTAATTTGTCAGGAATCAGTTGCCATAATGAAGGAGTATAATATTAAGAGACATTTTAAAACAAAAAATCATTTTGAAAAATCTTAGTTTACACAACACTGTCAAAGATATATAAGCATAGTAACTCAAGTAAAATGGTGTGTAAATTATAGTAATTAAGAAAATGTATTATTATAAGTGATATATTTGATTATTTGTTTTATTACAGAGTCTGTGGCCCGTGACTGTACACATATTTCTCCTTCGGGCCCCCAACAAAAAATGTTTGGACACCCCTGCCATACAGTCTTGGTTTGTGTTGGTATCTCCTCTTCTATTATCAGAGATATTTTATTTTTATCTGAATGTAGTTGTTCAATCTTTTCTTCATTGTTTTGACAGAGAACCTGTACAAAGAATACCCACTCGAGAATGTGTTCCCGGTTCAGACACCAGAGGGAGCTCCTGAGTTAGAGGCTTCAAAATGAATGGGTTCAAAATGAGCATTTAAGGAATAATTATTATACTGAAAAATGTACTCATTTCATAAACACAGAACAATAACAGATATTTCAATACCCAAAACACCATGCGTAAAGCTTTTAAAGTCCAGTTATAAGCCCACTAAATTTAACATCAGCCTGTTACTTCAGCATCAGCTCACCACCCAGTCAGCACACATTAGCAGTACTGCTAACGACTCTGTAGACCAAAACCAGTTTGTTGTAGAAAAATGAAGAAATATAGGAAGGCTTTTAATTACTTTTTTAGTCAAATATTGAATTCTAATTTATAAATTAAAGGAAAATCATCGACAAGTAGTTATATGATATTGTTAGAATGAGTTTTAGCTGTTTAGCTCTTTTAACCACCATTTATTGAGGACTCGCTCGAGGGCTCCCTCTACCGGTTAAAAAGGTGATTTTCTAGTAAAACTGAGGAAATGAACGGAAGTGGCTCTTCATAAATCATAAGCGAAGTCTCTTTCAAAAATTTGATGGAAAAAAAGACTTGTGTTTATTTTAAATATCTTATCTAAATCTTTATATTTTTCTGCCAATGACTGTGTTCAAACATTCTTTCTTTATTTATTTATTTATTTTCTTTCCTATTGTGTTTTTATTGATTTATGTGTTTTTTTTTGTTTTGTTTTACTTTAGACTGTATCTAATTCTTTAGAGTGGCGTTGTTAGTTTGTTGATTTTATGTTATATCTGTAGTCCTTGTTTGAAAAATTAGTGTCCCTTAGTGTAGAAAATAAATTAAATATAAAAAAGAAAAACATTAAATGAGATTTATTTATTTATTTATTTTGTATCCTATTGCGTTCTTTGTTTTTTTATTTTCTTCTACTTTACAGACTGTCGCTAATGCTTTAGAACGGACTTGTTAGTTTTTTTTATTTTATTTTATGTGATATCTGCATGCCTTCCTTGAAAACGAAACACTTTTTTTTTTGTTTACTACGTAATTCTGATTGTGTCCCTGGTACAGGAGTGAATCTGGAATATGGGCAGAATGAAAAAAATGAAAGTCAAAATCAAAGTGGATTGTCAGTTTTTGGGGAAAACGTTTTATTCATTTATTTTTGTAAAATTCGGTAAAAAGGATTCTTACTCACTTTCAATCTCGAATCAATTTATTTATTTATTTATTATCTGCCTTTTTACTTATCTAATGCTTAAAGACCGAACTGTTCGTTTGTCTATTTTAGGTCATATCCTCGAAAACTAAATTTGTTATCATATTAGATAGAACCCTTAATAAGAAAATTCTAATATTAATGTTAAATCTCTGCTGTGTTTTTTATTCAGAGCGCTGCATTGCAGACTCCGGCCAGCAGAGAGCGAGCGGCTGTTTTCAGGCTGAGCTCTCCGGTTCCGTCCATGTGTCCAGTCTCGGTCGGAAGCGCTGTAATTATTCCTGTATTGACACGTAGTGAGCCGTGTTGGCGGTTCTCTCAGCACAGGTAGGACTGAATTTAACAGCAATTTAAGTGGTAAAAGAGGGTCTTCATTGCGATTTAGTGTGTTTAGTAAAGGTGCTCTGTCTGTAAAGGGGAAATTAATCAGCTGAGGCTCTGAGAGAGAAGCTTCCCTCCCTGATAGAAACTCGGGAGCTTTCCTTTAGGGAGTGACTGCTCTCAGTTTTCTCTCACAGAGGGTTTAATTCTGCTGCGGGGCTTTACTCTGCAGCGAGCTAACACTGAAAGTCAGGTTAAAACCGCTAATAATTATAGTTAACGCTAGCTAACTAGCTGTTGAATTTGGTATTGTTTTCGTTTCGTCACTATAATGTTATTGTACTTCTCCATTAGCCTTAAACGATGTTAGCAAGCAGCTAACTAGCTACGTTAGTTAGCTAACGCTAGCTAACCGGGTGTTTTTGTAATTTATTTAGCATATGCTTTATTAGTCAGTAATTTGTTAAACTAACGTACATGTTGTGTTTATAGATGCTAGTTTACTAGTCTTTAAGTTAGCTAGCGTTAGCTAATCAAGCTAGGATATCTAGTTAAGTTACAGGAATGGGAAGGGATAGACACTCCTAATGTATGCCAGATTAATGTAACTTAACCAAAAGCTGTTCTAAAAATAGCAGCCATTCTAGACACGTAAGGACAGGTTAAAACTGCTAGTAATTATACTTAGATAACTAACTAGGTTAGCTGATGAATTTAGTATTGTTTTTCTATCGTTTTTCTAATGCTATTGTGCTTCTACATTAGCCTTAAACGACGTTAGAATGCAGTTAAAGTTAACTACGTTACTTAGTTGTTAGTTAGATTTCTCAGCATCTTGAAGGAGTTTCATCACAGTTGATCAGGTCAGGTATAGGTCAGGAGATTGTGGAGGACAAACACTATTTTGTTTACTGTGTAATTCTATATTCCCTTAATTGTTTTGATATCTTTAATATTAGTCTCCAATGAAGAACATACAATAAATAAAGAAAATAAAATACTGAATAAGAAGGTGTGTCTAAACTTTTGACTCGTACTGTAAATCCTTCACATCCCCTCAACCTGGACTGATCTTAAAGAGGGAGCATATATCTGTTTCGGAACTTAACTTTATAGTTATGTAAGTCTTGCATCTCCATAAACAGGTGGAGCAGTTGTTTTTACACTGTGGAAGTCTAAAACTGAAATATTAATAATATGTAAAATAATATGCATGTCATATTTTTTTCAAAGAGGGTAAAATGTCTTTTTTTCCATTAATTTTGTGATGGTCTCTAGAATAAATTTTTTTTTTTTTTGTAAAAAAGGACATAAATCCTAATTTACTGGATGACATCAGACATTTGGTGTTTCATGCATATGTAACTCGGAGTGACCTACTGTATTTCAAAAAGAAATAGCGAAAAGGCATCTTTAATAATTTAGGCGCTATGATTTTGTGCCTGAGCAGCATTGCTTTCTTGACTTCAGGGATTCAAATTCATTCAAAACAAAATTATCAAAAACAATTTATTCTTTTTGCCTTTGTGCCCATCATTGGTGTGTGTGGTCCTTGTGAGTTTGTATAGGACTTTACTGAAGAATACTGTAAAGTCTGAGCTGCACTGCTAGAGGATGAGAGCAATCCTTGTCAGACTCTAAACTAATAGTCTGATAAACATGTATACATGCATTTAACCTGTTAGACTCTTTATGTACGCCCATGTCACATTTTCACTCTCATAAGTGCATAACTGTCATATTTAACATCACTTCCATAGCCCCTAAAGTAGAACCATGTGGGACACCATATATTTTACTCTCTCTATTTAATATTTACTGTTCAGTTATGCCTCATCTGGGAACATAACTCCATAGCAAGCACTGCCTGACTTAGGATTTGAACCTGTGACCAACTGGCTCACCTCTTTTACCATTAGTTTACTTTTTAAGAAGACTGGTTTTATTATTCATAATAGAAAAAAATTAACTCAGACGAATAGAACTAAAGAGGTTTAAGTGATGCAGACAAACAAACCACATTTACCCTTCTGACTGGAAGTGTAAAACTATACTAGTCACCAGCCCTGCAATCTTAATCAAGCCCACCTGACTGATTATTGCCTTCAGAAATGCTTCATTAGCTAGCTAGTTGAGTTTGAGCTGGAGGATAAACCTGGTGGAAGGTACACCCCCAAGGGGAGTGTTGGAGACCACTTCTGTAAACTTAGCTACTTACAAATGTTGCACATATTAACATGTCTTTCTTTTTTTTTATTATTATTAGATTTGTTGCAATGTCAGGGTTTGACAACTTCAACACAGACTTTTATCAGTCGACTTACAGTGTAGATGACCAAAACCAAGGAGGATATGGCTACAGCAACACAGAGGACCCATACAACAAGTATGTCTCTAATCCTAAGAACCTTTCTGCTTCACATTTCATTGCAGTACCTCCTTGTTTCTACACTCACTTCGTTTTCTGTTTCCCTGAAAAGTACAGCTATTGTTTTAGTGGTGGGTCATTTTCACCCCAGCAGTGACACTGATGTGGTGGTGTGTTAATGTGTGTTGTGCTATGAAGTATGAGTGGATTAGATACAGCCGTGCTGCTGGAGTTTTCAATCACTGTGTCCACTCACTGTCCATTCTGTTAAATCCGCCATGTACATGCAAATTTAGACAGAAGCTCTGGATCTGTTGCTACACAGTTTGTGTTGGTCATCTTCTAGTTCAGGGGTCGACAAGCATGAAACATCTGGCTCGTGAGGTTGTTTGAACTCAAATGAACAATGAAAATTAAAAATAAAAAAAAAATGCTTCTCTGGAGAGTTTTTGTTTACATTCCTCACCTTTCTCTCTGTTGTGCTCTGCTTGACTTTAGTTTTCGCACGTTCTCGTTTTTCTGCCCCATCTTGGGCTCCCTGTCTCCATATAAGGGCATTTTTCCCCCACCTTGTCCCTATTTAGTAGCCTGGTCAGTGGTAGTTTAAAGGACCGTGACTATGATGACACTTGTTCGATCCCGTGTGAGGAGCGGTGTGTTTATTTATTATTTTTTTCCTTTCTTCTTGGGTTTACCTACCTTGCGATGAACTGTTCTGCAATTGGGTTCAACAACCCTCTGGGCTGAAGAGCTACTAGTCTGTAGCACTCCATCCCATTACACTTCATTTTCCAAGACAGATTTTTTTTTTTTGTAGCCCGCCACATAATGGCTTGGAATCTCTGTCCCGCGGCCAAACTTAATTGCCGACCCCAGCTCTAGTCCTTCATCAGTGCTTACAGGTCGCTGCCCACAGGACACAGCTGGCTGGAATTTTCTGGTTGGAGGACAGTGACGCTGAGGTGCAGTGCTGAGAATGACCCACTACCAAAATAATAGCTGCTCTGTGGTGGTCCTTACAGTACATGGTGAAATTAGGATAATAAAGTTTATGGAAAAAAGAAGGACCACACTCTGCTCCTATAGATCAGTGAAGCCGACGTAATTGACAGTAATTAGACTAGAACGCTTGTATAGCTCTATGTCCTAAAGTATGCATATAATCTGATCTCGCATTTTGCCAGTTTCAGTCAAGTTGTCACTATAGTTGATTTTGCTGCTGAATCACAGAGATCTGGGCGTAAGTGGAGTGCTTTCGGCCAATCAGAGCGCTTCATTTTCACCCAACTGCCCCTCCTCGCCTAGCTTAATCTAGCTTCACGCTTCAGCCACGAACCTTATAATGGAAATCATGAGTTTGAGTGTGCTCATGGCCACTGGCAATGTTACACTGTTTATCACATGTCCAGTTAGCAATGATGCCAATTTAGCAAGTTATCAAGCCATCCACTACTTTGATCCACACTTCATTTTTCTCCAAACTGTGCTGAAGACTCTGTCTCAGGCTCTGTCTGTCTGTCTGTCCCTCGAATGAATCTTTTAATTATGAATATTGTTGTGATTAATACAGTTTTTTAAGTGATTGACCCCCAATAATATTAATATAATTTAATTTAACTTTCAAGCACATGCTGGTTGTTTTATTTACATGTAACTACCCATTATTAAATGCTTGAGAAATCTGGTATTAGAAAAATAAATGTCTTAAATATTATTTAATGCTTTCATTAATACATTTAGCAACCAATAACTATCCTTTAAGAAGCGCAGGCTAGTAAAATATAAGACTTTTTCAAAAACATTGTGAATAATATGAAATTTATAGAAATTAATAAGATTCTTTCAATGTCTTTTCAAGGCTGATCAATGTACAATACCTTCAATGAGTGTAGTTGCATCATAGGCTACATGAACATGTGTGAACATTAACATGTATGATCATTTCTGTGTTCTACACACAGGCAATATGGTCAGTACGACTATTCACAGCCTATGGGCTATTCAACAGCTCCGGGGATGATGCAGCCGCAGCAGCCCTACACAGGCCAGATCTACCAGCCCACGCCTGCTTTCACACCCGCCTCCTCACAGTCCATGTACAGCAGCAGCTTTGAAGATGAGCCACCTCTATTAGAGGGTAAGGGAGACACATTTCCTTTCTGTGCAAGAGAAAGTGTTAAAGCGTTCAGGGGCTAGATCTTAATTTTCTGATGACTAATTAACTCTCACACAAACAGTCTGTGTCATTGATCGGCTGGCTGCATCTTTTTTTTTTTTTTAAGCAAAAAGGATTCAATATAGTGCTGGAAAAATATATTTTGGCTTCTCAACAGTAAGACCCAATCTTGGTGGTAAATGGGATCATGTTGTTGAAAAATGGACAGAGTTGAATCATTAGTCAAAAGTTTCCACCTGTGTGAAGAAGGTTATTATTAAGTTTATTGTTGGACAGTGGGGTTGTTGCAGGTTTTAAAGGTTTATGCAAGTTGAACATGAAATATTACCTCTGGGAATTGTTTGGTAACTCCCACAGCTGTATAAGTTTTGAATTGTTATCTTGTAGGGGTGTCACGATTTCATTATTTCATCAAAATCGATCAAAATTATGTCATGGTCTCGAGCCTCGAAGTCAAAAAGAGGATTGACGATCCCTCCCTCTACGCTACGCAAATGCCATAGCACACTGTAGCCGACGCTGCGGACATTCTGACTGCTCAAAGAGCAGCTCTTTCTCCAGAGAATGTGGACATTCTCATCTTCTTAAAGAAAAACTTGAAAATATAAAAATAACAGTTGTTTTGTCTAGCCTCAAATATGTTAATAGTTTTGGTACCTTAAGGAGCATCTTTCTCTCAGATAAAGTTAATAATGTATCTTTGTTAAAGAAAAAGTCTTAAAGTCTTATTTTTCATGTTTAACTGTTAGTAGTAGGAGTTCAGTTTGTTAAGGCTCTAATTGTTCTATTATTTTGTACATGACTGTTCCTGTGTTTTTTTATTATTTAGTTTATGTTGCACAATTGCTGTTTTAATAGTGCACACTGCTGCTACCATATCTTAGTTAAAATATTTAAATTTGACCATTAGTGCCTAATGTGATGTATTACTTGTATCACTTTGCATCACTTAAATCAAACCCACCTTTTGAAATAAGATTTCAAAATTTGATAAATCGAACCAATGACTGACCATAGACTAATCTAAAACTGGCATAGGCCTCTCTGCTGTATAAAAAAAAAAAAAGAAAGAAAATCGAGAATCAAATCGAATTGTATTGTGAGCCTAAAATCGGAAATGAAATCGAAACGAGGATTTAGAGAATCGTGACAACCCTAATATCTTGTGAGTAAGGCTGAACTGTTTATGCACATTTCATTGTATAATTTTTGGTAGGCCTACCACGATAATTACATCAACATTATCTCTTGATAAATTGTATTTTTATATCTTTATTAGTGGCATGAAGTTATGTTTTAACTCAAATAAAACTTTTATTTCAGTGAATCCTGGGACAATATATAGTCCATTAAAAAAAAAAAACAGTTGCCATGACAGGCCTTAATTTTGGCCATGCAGTAGGATGTAGTGCGGACTGAATTAAATATGACCTATAAATATGGAGAACAGAAGAATAACTAACTATGCCAGTAAATACAGATTGATCTGAGGTACTATCAACATGATAAATAAGAAGAGCAGTACAGAAGAACAACATAGAGAGAGAGAGGACCTTCTTAACATTCAATCAATTCAAATCATTGTTAAAGGATCTAATTTCAGGTCATTTTAGAGAATTTCTATTGGCCCATTCATAAATAAATTTTGACACAAACTGAGAGAATGTTTTTTTTATGTTTAAATAGTAGTAAATGAAAATATGTATTAGTGTGTTAGTGTCTTTTATTTATGTGAAGACTTGTGTCTTAACACTTCCTCTACCTCTGGTGCCAACATGCAAAATAAGAGACTTTAGTTATGGAATATTCTATAGTTACATGCCATTTTTTTTTTATTACATTTTTAGTTCTCCATTTTATTCACTCTGTTGATGCGTGATAACTGTGATATTTTCTGAGATGGTCAATGAGGGAGAAAAGATCATGTAAGAAAAGATCATGTATCATTACTGTCAGTCTATTATTCTATAGTCTGTTCGTTAAGTATTAAAATAATACACATTAATGCACATTCTTGCTCGGAAGAGGTCAGTTGTAGAGAGTTATGAAAGTGAATTTGGACTCATGTTGCTGTGGAAATAAATTTTACAGGTGCTATGGCTGATTTTATTGGTGTGAAACAGGAATGTTCTTTTCCATATGAGCCTACTCTGCACTGGAGCTGCTTACTGTAGATATGGAGAGCTGCCGTAGTATTTATCTGGGGCAGCTTTGCTCTTACCTACTAAGGCCTGTGTGTTCTTCTGAGAGTAGCTGAGTAATGTGTTGTGCCTGTTTTACATCGTGCCATTTAAATTTAAAGTGTTGAAAAGTATCGGCAGCCGTATTCGGACATTCGTCCAAGCCTCGTCTTATTGGCTTCTGAATGTTTGAGGCGCTTGAGAGTTCTCGCATGTGTTTTGCATATATTAGTAAATTTACAATGATGTACCGATGGCCCAGGCAGTGCCAGCACTATGATCGTCCTCAGACATTCTGCTGCCTGGCATTCAGTCCCATGCTTGGAAGGAGCAGACGAGGAAATTCACCACACGCTGCTTTAAACAACAGCCAGAGCTTTAAGAATGACTCATTGTTTCATGGAAGACCTAAAGCTCAGCCAGAGGGCATGTTCTGTGTGTTCCCAGGCCCACATCCCTGCACCCCTTTAAACTAAGATAGGCCTAGTTAAGCCCGAGTGTCCCAGTTCCTCATTACTTTGCTTAAAATGGGTCACGAGTCAACAGTCACATTCAGCAGAGCAGAACAGGCCACTTCTTCTTATCTGATTAAACTGAAAGCAGTGTTTTAAACTCTTTTTGTAAAATGACCTTATGTAATATTCATAAAGTGCATTTGTCTGAACTTCTTTTTGGTAATTATGTGGGTTTTTTTTCTCTCTCAAAGTTAGAAGCATCTGAAGGTACAGTGGTGTGAAAAGTGTTTGCCCCCTTTCATGATCTACTAAATTTTAGTCAAGGACAACGCAAGTAAACACCTAATGCAGTTTTTAAATGAAGGTTTTTATTAATATGTGTGAAAAAAAATCCAACCCTACTTGGCCCAGTATCACGGTTTGTACGGTCATCAAATACCTGAAAAAAGTTATGGAATTTGAAAGTAGCATTTTCCAGGTCTGAATAAGTTTTAGAAAAATAAAAACACCCCGAAAGTTTTGGAAAAGTCATGAAAATGTGGTCTGAATGAATTTGTCAGCTCAGAGTTAATTCAGTGATTTGTCCCTACATAATGGAACTTTCAGAATCTGACACACATTTTATTATTAAAGATTGTGTGTCAACATTTTTATAATTTTATATTTTTAGTCCTACTAAAAAATCCATTTTAATTATAGTTTTAGTTGATTTTTAATGTTTTAAAAATCGAATGATCATGAAAATTTGCCTTAAAGCCATCAAGAGGTCATGAAAAAAAAAAACATACAAATTCATTGGTTGAAACATGTATGAACCTTGTGTATGAAAGTGTTTGCCCCTAGTTAAAACTGTGATTTATTACACCTGAATTCAATTTCTTTAGCCACACCTAGGCCTGATGACTGACACACCTGTTCTCAATCAAGAAAATCACTTAAATAGGACCTGCCCAACAAATATAAAAGTAGACCAAAAGATTCTCAAAAGCTAGACATCGTGCCAATATCCAAAGTAATTCAGGATTAAACAAGTGAAAAAAATATATGAGATCTATAAGCAATTTCTAAAGTTTTGGGACTACAGCGAACCACAGTGAGAACCATTATCCACAAACGGCAAAACTGTGAAACACTGGTAAACCTTACCAGAAGTGGCCGGCCGATTAAAGTTACCCCAAGAGTGCAGCAATAACTCATCCAAGAGGTCACACAAAAAAAGACACCATAACAGCTTCCAAACAAATGCAGGCCCCACTTGCCTTAGAGTGACAAACATGTCTTAAAAAAAAAAAAAAGAAACACTACTGTATGTTGGAAGCCCTCGGGCATGTGGTCGTATACAAAATGGAATTAATGTATTTCTGTGTCAGAAAGAGTACAACTCAATATCATTCATTTCTGTATTTCACTGCAGACAATATGTATCATTTGTTCTGGTTTAATTAATTTTAATTGTTAATAGACATTTATTCACAAATTTTGACCTGCAACACATTCCAAAACGAGTTGGGGTGGTAAAGCATTCGCACACAACTATATGAATAAGATCCTTTTGATCGGCTTCCAAAAAATGTCTCTAATAAAGATTTGTTTTGCCACTCTGTAATGTTTTTTTCCAAATTCCTCCAAGCCAAGAGAAGTTGACTCTGCTTCTGGACTTAGTTAACATGAGAGTTCTGTTTTGCACTGTTCTTGTCCATGAGATCTGCTGAGGTACCATGCTATGCCTGTGTTAAATTTTGCCAGGTTTATTATTAAACAGAAGGTTAGAAGAATAGTTTAAAATAATTATTATTTTCTTCAGAAAATGAGTTTTTTTAGAATGGCTTTGTCTTGTTTAAAAATGTTTATCACTATGAATTTGTTTCTAGTTTGACCCAGTTCTGATTGACCTCTGACACACTAAGTAGACATTAAGTCATTTCCCCTTTTCCCTGACAGAGCTGGGAATCAACTTTGACCACATCTGGCAGAAGACCCTAACGGTGCTACACCCCTTAAAGGCAGCAGATGGCAGCATAATGAACGAAACAGATCTGACTGGACCGATGGTTTTCTGTCTGGCCTTTGGGGCCACGCTACTGCTCGTAAGTGCTACTGTTAAATCAAATCTGGAGTCTTCTTTCTAATTAAAGAGATGTGTCAAGAACTAAAGAATTGTTTATTTATTGTTTTTATGCTCATTTTTCTGCCAGACAATGATTCAGTGTTTCATTTTTTTTTTTAGAATTGCTTTTGAGGGGTTTACAATTTGCTGGTCTTAGTGAACTAAGTTAGCTTTAAATAGAGTTGTGTCTTCTGTCACCTCTCTATTGTTCTGCATATTATCTGCAAGTTATTATTCAGGCTGCACAGATTTGGCCTACACTGTGCTTTTTTATATAAAATAAAGGTGCCACAGAAGGTGCTTTTTCTTCTCTATAAAGAATTATGTTTGGAAGAGTTTTGGGAGGGTAAATAACATTTTTACACAATTTAAGAAAGTTTACATAATGTAAAGATTATAAGTTTATGGATTCTTTTGAGAACCTTTCTAATATATGAAGGTTCTTTACCAAAAGTAATTCTTCAAATGCAAGAACTATCTCTGGCATGTTGCTTTGTCTTTTTAACACCTTTTCCCCCTTTTTTAAATTTTTTATATTGTCCTTATTTATTTTTCCCTAGAATTTCATGTTTTTCCCTCTAATGGAAAGATTATATAAGGGTAGAAAGGTTGTCCTTTTAATATTTTGACCTGTATGAAAATATTTTCTGTTGGTGACTAATCATGCTGTGTGTGTTTATGTTGCAGACAGGGAAGATCCAGTTTGGTTATGTGTACGGAATTAGTGCCATCGGTTGCCTGGGCATGTACTGCCTCCTCAATCTCATGAGCATGACTGGTGTGTCTTTCGGCTGTGTGGCCAGTGTCCTGGGCTACTGCCTGTTACCCATGATCCTCCTCTCCAGCTTCGGTGTCCTGTTTTCCTTACAGTGAGTAACTTTGTCTGTTTTTCAGTGTTTTTTTTTTTTTCTTCAGTGAAAATCTTGTAAAATTGTCAAAGAGAGAATGTGTATTATATATTACAGTGTGGTGACTGATTAAAGCCATTTTAGAGCAGGTCTACTTTTAATTAACTGGGAAATAAAATAAGCTTTTTGTTTGAAATTTGTTGAATATCATCACATATTTAAATTATCATAGAATAATGGTCATATTTGTTCAGAGATAATAAAGGATGTAACAAATAGACCCATAGACCCACTGTCTGCCGTTCAGGGAATACTTTTTTGAAACAAGATGTTAGACCATTGTTGTGGGGATTTGATTGCATTCAGCACCACAAAGGCTAGTGAAGTTAGGATGTTGGGGGATGTTCATGTGAATATTTGCACATATTTGAAAATTTTATTGAAGACCAGCCTTTAATTTGTGACTGTACAGCACTACACAAAGTGCTGGGGACAGAAATGCAGTGGGGAGGAAGGGGTAATGGGCCCACACCAAAAGTGTCCAAACAGAATACATATTTTCTCACTAAATATCAGAACATTTATATGTCTTCTGGGCATTTAAATGGCATTTAAATCCCATGTTTAGCAGTTTATATCGTTTTGAAGCAATGGAGAAACTAGGAACAGGAGCTGTACGGTTTAATGTGCCTTATAATCCAGTGCGTTTTATGTATGAAAATCAACCTTTATTAATGATGCACCTTATAGTCCGTATAAAATATGTTTTTACATTATTCATTAATATGAATTTATACAATTATGTACTAAAGTATGTAGTATTTCAGAATCGAAAGGGCAACAAAAATAAAGAGAAAATGACACATCCTCAATACCCCAGCTAGTAATGGATGACAGGGACTGTCTTTTAAAGCAGCACTAGGTAGAATTTCCTTGATTTTTGATCTTTTTAAAGAAGTAAAATTACAGCTTGAAACTCACTGCAGCGCTGCATTGAGGTGTAATAGGAGGAATTGCGGTGCTCTCGTCTCTGTGCCGGAGCTCCTCTGTGCTCAAACCAGACTCTGTTTTCCGAGGCGGCCGTGACCAAAGCTCGCTAGAACTGCAACCTGCTTTCCGACCTTTAGTTCTAACAGTTCTACAAAGACTACTGGTTCATTCTTTACAAACTAACTATAAAAGTAGACTGAGAGTGGATTAATAGGTGTGTAGAGCAAAGAGGAAGCAGACTAAAAGTGGATTAGTAAGTGTGAAGAGAGTAAAAGAGAAGAAAACAGAGAAAAGTGTAGAAGCTGAAGATTAAAGCAAGCTTTCAGCAGCAGAGCAGCAGACCAGCACAGCAGCAGACCAGAGTAGTAGAGAGCAGAGTAGAGAGCAGAGTAGAGAGCAGAGTAGAGAGCAGAGTAGAGAGCAGAGTAGAGAGCAGAGTAGAGAGCAGAGCAGGGAGCAGAGCAGGGAGCCAGAATATGTCTGTGAAAGCCAGAAAATGAGAGAGAAACTAATCCGTCTGAAACATTTATTACACTCTGCAACTGTAGGGGGAGCCCACGAGCACAAAATCTCAATCTTACCTAGAGTAGCTTTATGCCATGTCTGGAACATGGCCACTATCTTTATAGCTGCCATATTTTGTTTTTGATATAAAAGGCTGTGTTGCAACTTTTCACTCACCCTGTTTTCATGTTTTCTTCATAAAAAGGTATTCACCTGGAATGGTTTTACCTTCACTTTGTGAACCAAACATTTTCTTTGTTCCTTTGCGGTTTTGATGTCTTCAATATTAATCTGCAGAATGTAAAAAAAAAAAAAAAAAACTCATGTGCAGACCACACAGACGTACTCAGCTAATCAAATGTTCTCCTTTGTGTTTTTTAGAGGCATGTTGGGTATCGTCTTAACAGCCGGCATTATTGGTTGGTGCAGCTTCTCGGCTTCCAAAATCTTCATCTCGGCTTTGGCCATGGACGGTCAGCAGCTCCTGGTGGCGTACCCCTGCGCTCTGCTGTACGGAGTCTTCGCCCTCATTTCTGTATTTTGAACTCTAAACTTCCTCTGCAGAACGTGGTGGCCCACCAACACACACTTCTATACTTCTGCTTTATGAAGTGTCAACAGAGCTGCTGCGATTTGGCTGTCAGGAACATCATGCTCATGTAGTGCATTCCATATTGAACTTCGACCAGAAGTGGGGGACAGCAGTTATGTTTTTTTTTTTTGTTTGTTTCTTTTATCTTATTTTTTTCTTTTCTTTTCTTTTTCCATAGCTCCACTTCTTTAAAAACACAGTGCTCTGTAAAGGAGCAGCATTAAGGGCCATTTCTGATGAATTTTAATAAAAGGGGGAAAACAATTAAACATGGAATGTTGAAACTGAGAGAAAATACAATGAAAAGTTTCCATAAGTCTCCATAATCAACACACATCTCAGTTTTCTGCTTTGTAATACGTTTGTGGTATTGAAGAAAATGGTTGTCACTCCAGTCACTCTCCTGAATATGAATAGATTGTTCAGCTTGAGCCTTTGAGCTTGTTTCAGAGCTGTGTGGCCAGTACAGAAGGCCTGAGAGCAGCTGAGTGTGTGATGGGGATCACATACACAGCGGCTCACACCCCTTCATATTCATACAGATTGTTTGGGGGGGGAGGGTTTTCTTTGGTCAGTTTTATCAATGTTATCAGTTGCACAGAAATCCTGCAGAGAGAGTCCTAGCCCTCTCTCCTCTCAGTAATTTAAATGACTTCAGACCATTATTATTTTTTTTTATTTTAATATCAACTCTGGCCTTTAAACCTCATCTTCTTCATTAGAAGAAAGAACATCCAAATCAAGGGGCAAGTCCATTTCATTCCGAATTTTCTTGAACGCAGTTGCCACGTCCTTTAACTTTTTAAGCTATCTCAATAGATAGAGATATTAAATGCTAAAGTCACAGTACAGAGCACAGTACAAATGTACAAAAGCTCTTGAGGCTAGTGTTTGTTGCAGTCCCTGTCGCCACCGAGTCATGCATATTTGGAGGAGCGTCTGTCCTTCGCTCTTTGTTTTGTGTACCGTTAGCAAGGAGCAACTTTTTACCACGACAGTCTGCGAATCAAGGCCACGCTCCTTGCTGCCTGCTCTATTTATATGCAGTGTAATTTGTTTTTTGTACATACAGAGAAGTCCAGTGGTTTGGATCTATCTTGTCTTGTGGAAATTCAGTAATTTAGTTGGATGTTCCACTCGTGTTGTTTCATGGGCCATTTTACCAAAATAAAGTTGTTTTTTTTGGTTGAACATGTGTCACAGGGGCCCTTTTTTCACCTTCTTTATTCTTTAAATTTAATTTTTAACTTGATGAAGAAAGTCAACCACACTGCATGGCCAAAAAAGTCTCCACCTGAATTTAACTAAGCAAATGATCTAGGGATGCTCCAGTTGGTTAGGTCGAGGTTCAGCAACAGTAAGTACTGAAAGAATGAGGTCAGCTGACTACCTGAATATACTGAATATAGACCAGGTTTAACCGTTGCCTTGGGAAATCGCAGAATTATCTGGCTGCACTCCAGAAACTTAAGGTGATACCAATTTACTAATATACTAGGAACGATACCATGCAAAATATAGGTTTTAAGTATCAGGATTTAATCCAAATAATGCCAAGCCAAGGGTATACGCACCCAAGACACATTCAGCAATCGCATACAGCTAATGGAAACCCAAAAGTTAGTGTTTCAGAAAATTAGAATATTATATAAGACAATTTGATGCTTTTGGCAGTGTGGGCAGTGTGCCAAGTCCTGCTGGAAAATGAAATCTGCATCTACATAAAATTTGTCAGCAGAGGGATGCATGAAGTGCTGTAAGATTTTTGTTGGAAAACACTGCACTGACTTTGATCTTGATGTAACACAGTGGATCAACACCAGCAGATGACAGACATGTCTCTCCAAACCATCACTGATTGTAGAAACTTCACGCTAGACCTAAAGCAGCTTGAACTGTGTGTCTCTCCACTCTTCCTCCAGACTCTACTTCCTTGATTTACAAATGAAATGCAGAATTTACTGATGATCAGTGATGGTTTGGAGAGACATGTCTGTCATCTGCTGGTGTTGATCCACTGTGTTCTATCAAGTCCAGGAGATTTTACAGCACTTGATGCTTCCCTCTGCTGACAACTTTTATAGTGATAGGGATTTCATTTTCCAGCAGGACTTGGCACACTGACTGCCCACACTGCCAAAAGTACCAATTGGTCTTATATACTATTCAAATTTTCTGAAAGACTGTTTTGGGGGGTTTCATTGGCTGTAAGCCATAATCATCAACAATAAAAGAAATAAAAGCTTAAAATAGATCCCTCTGTGTGTAATACATCTAGATAATATATGAGTTTCATATTTTGAACTAAATTACTGAAATAAAGTAACTTTTCAATGATATTCTATTTTTTTAGATGCACTAGTACATGGCTTTTTCATGTTTTTTTTGTAATATGCTTCTTTTATTTCTGAGTAAATTCTTCTTTAATAATGTGAACAGTGAGTGTGAACTACAGTCTATTTTGTGTACCTGCCGTTGTCCAGACATCTCAGGGCCCAGCTGTTAGAATGAGCTCAACTCTGTTCAGTTCATGCTGTTTCCTTAGGGTTCTCATGGTTATTTCAGTCCACTCCCTCTTATGCAACATTCTAATGCTGCGTATTTAATGGTTAGTTAAGTCTGTAAGGCTGCATATCCTAGAGGAGTATTTCTCAACCCTGCTCTTGGAGGCCAACCTTTCCCTCCACTCTTTAAACAGATTTCAAGTTCCGTCAGCCAGTCCAGGTTTCTGTTCTCATCTCTAAAGATAATGGGGTCAGTGTCAAGCCCATGATAGTGAGGGAGTCAGTGCTGCACTACAGAATATTAGACAATAAAAACAATAAGCTAAATGGCAGTTGTAGGTTGGAATGTTCTTGACTGGCCTTTAAGCCCTAACTGGCTTAGGCACCTCATTTTAAAATCAATGTTACAAACCTTACAGCAAACCGCTTGTATCAATCAGCTCTATCAATTGATTATCAATATACAAGTGCATCTAAAAAAATAGAATTTCAGTAATTCAGTTCAAACTGTGAAACTCAAATATTATATAGATGTATTATTACACACAGAGTGATCTATTTTAAGTGTTTATTTCTTTTATTGTTGATGATTATGGCTTACAGCCCATGAAAACCCAAATGTCAGTATTTCAGAAAATTAGAATATTATATAAGATCAACTGGTACTTTAGACTTGATAAAACACAGTGGATCAACACCAGCAGATGACAGACATGACTCCCCAAACCATCACTGATTGTGGAAACTTCACACTAGACCTCAAGCAGCTTGGACTGTGTGTCTCTCCACTTTTCCTCCAGACTCTCCTCCCTTGATTTTCAAATGAAATGTAAAATTTACTGATGATCAGTGATGGTTTGGAGGGTCATGTCTGTCATCTGCTGGTGTTGATCCACTGTGTTATATCAAGTCTAAAGTCAGTGCTGTTTTTCCTCAGAAAAATCTTAACAGCACTTCATGCTTCCCTCTGCTGACAACATTTTCCAGCAGGACACACTACCAAAAGTACCAATTCGTCTTATATTATATTCTAATTTTCTGAGACACATCAACAATAAACAAAATAAACACTTAAAATAGATTACTCTTTGTGTAATACACCTATATAATTTAAGTTTCACATTTTGAACTGGAATTACTGAAATAAAGTAACTTTTTAATGATATTCTCATTTTTTGAGATGCACTAGTATTTTGACATGCCACATGTCATGATACATCAACTAGTATCATGTCCCAAGAGCTTTGCCATGTCCATTGGCAGCTAAAGATGCTGCATGGACCTGTAGGATATTTGCATAGGGTCTCATACATGGAATATGAATGGGATTTTTATGGGCACAGAAAATTTCAGACTGCCAAACTTCATGTGGCATTCATATTAGCACAAGAAGAGTAGAGCATAGAGAGCTTCATGGAATGGGTTTCTTTGGCCGAGCAGCTGCATTCAAGTTGTACATCACTAAACTAAATGCAGGCAGATACTTTTTTTTGGATACTTTTGGCAAATAATTGCAATAATACACTTGAGGTTCGTTGTATAATGTGTAATATTGGCTCTGCTGTGGTTGAACATGAGCACAGCAGTGCCAATATTACATGTTACAGCACAAACCTTGAGTGTATTATTGCGATTATAGCACAGTTTTTTCCTTGAAAAATGACACAAACGAGTGGGGAAAATGCATGGGCATGGTAAATTGGACCGAATTTTGCTCAGAAATGCGACAAAAAGCACTTTAAAATTTTTTACCCAAATCAGAAAAAAACGTAAGGCGGCGGTATGTCAATTTGGTAAAAATTTTGACCATTCATGAAACCTTCTTTTTTCCATGGTCCAAAAAAGAGCTTTACTCACCCAAATAAACAGTTTTTAGGAAAGAAATCTGTGGAGATTAAAGTCCAGTGTTCGTTTGACTTTGAAAGAAGATGTTTTTCTTTTTTTTAAGAATTAAAGTTTTGTTTACTTGGGCGCCCCCCAGGCGGCAAGACCTGCGGAATTACAAGAGTCCCCTATTTTACATTTACCTTAAAATGCCCAATATTACCTGGAAAATATATACACTTAAGCTTTTATTTTAATAATAATGACAACTCTTAACCTGATATTGGTGGCTGATAATGTGTGTAATAATGCGTATTTTAGAATCGCTGGGCTTATTTGTCTTTGCTTGCGCCGGCAATTGGAGACATGGCATTTCTGCACTGTGCCCCTATGGGATCCAGCGCCCCCCAGTGTTGAATAATGACATCGCATTTAAGTTGAATTGGGTTTGTAAGCGCTGCATCGTTGCTAGGTTGCCTGTATGTGGCGGAGTAATACATGGAAAGCTTCGGTTACAGTGCATTACCGGCTGATAATGTCACTCATAAAACGCCTCTCAGCGTATCACATTGCAGGGTCGGAACTAACTGTGGTATAGTATAGTGTAGACGTTGATTATATGAGGAGGAAGCTTCTGTGGTGGAGTAATATTTAGCACGACATGTTTCCAAAGGGTTGAGGCTAATAAAAGCCATTTAACACCACAGGAGCTCCACTGTGGATGATGCACAGAAGCAAGTCTGATGAATTAAACTAAAAAATTAAAAGAACTATTTTTTCCTACATTTTTCTCCATAAACATCTCTCGGGCTCAACCTTTTGGAAACATTCAGGTCATTTCACGAGTGTCACAGTAATAACGTGAAGCACATGTGCACACCCGGACGAATGTCTTTCTTCAACTTCATAGTGGGAGTTCTGCAGGGAGCTGAAGTGTCGTGCGATGTTCGCTGTGTTCCAGCCAGAACCGGCCTCTTCTGAGCTCTGCTTTGTGCAGTGGACTCCAGCATCTGGTCCTAATGAAAGGCCCCTGCTCTGCAGGACCGGTTCCTGCACCCGACTCGTACTCACGCAACCGCGCTGGTCCTTCGCCAAGCGAAGGTGAGGCGTCTGGTCTGAGCATGCAAATCAAATGAGCTGATCACGATAGCAGTGCATTGCACATCAAAGACTGTTATATCAGCTTACGCTCTGTGTGTTTTTGTTTCAGTTGCTAAGGGATGAGCATTTCGGGTTATTTAAGGACATGGCTTTCCACAAACGCTTCTATCACCACAAAAGACATGAAAGCATGCCAGGGTCAGATATCTTTAGACTTTCAATTAGGAAGAAATCACTTGTTACAATGGTGTCAATGAGATGGTCTAAATTTAATAACAGGAATAAGTTTTTAGCATAGAATTAGCAAAAACAAAAAATATCTAAATGGAGAGTATGCTAATAGCATGAGGACACTGAGCACATTCTAGTGATTTCAAGTCAAGTCAGGTAGTTCTATTGTCAGTACTGCATATGTACAGGACATACAGAGAATTGAAATTGCGTTACTCTCCTTCCCAAAGTTTACAGCAAGTACAGATAATAGATATAATAAAAGAGAGAATGGGAGACACTGTGTGTACAATACAGCAGGTACACAATAGACATACATGAGACAGAAACAAGGTGTAGTAGTGGTGGGGGTGAAATAAATATAAATACAAATAAAAAGAAATAAGATATGTAATATAAAAGAGTGGGAGACACTATATGTACAATACAACAAGGACACAATAAACATACGTAAGATGGAAGACAATAGTGCAATATTGATGGTGATTGAGATGGAATGACAGTAGTGCAAATATGGTATATAGCTTAAGGCTGGTGAAGTGAATGAGTTCTTAAAGTTCACAGTTTTTGGGGAATTGAAATGACATTGTTTTGACAGTGCGAGTATAAGCAGTATTGCAGGTATGGGGTGTGGAGTGCAGGTCCGTTTTGAAAAGTTTCAGTACTGTGTGTATTGTAGTACAGAGTTTCAGTACTGTATGGGTGGGGGGGCGGGGGGTCAGGATGCTGAGTGAGTGTGTGCTGGGGGCAGGATTGGGATGGGGGTAGAGCAGGAAGAGAGTTCAGCATCCTCACAGCCTGATGGATGGGGCTGTCTCGCAGTCTGCTGGTCCTCGCCCCGAGACTCCTCAGTCTCCTCCCTGATGGCAGCAGGCTGAAGAAGCTGTGTAGTGGGTGGGAGGGATCTCCCGCCAGACGGATGGCTTTCCGTGTGAGGCGGGAGCTGTACAAGTCCCGAAGGGAGGGGAGAGAGTTGCCAACCATCTTCTCAGCTGCTCTCACGATGCGCTGGTGAAACAGCTGGTCAGGATGCTCTCAATGGCCCCTCTGTAGAAGGTGGTCATGATGGGGGGTGGGGGCTCCAGCTCTTCTCAGCTTGCGGAGAAAGTAGAGACCCTGATTTGCCTTCCATCTTTTTTTTTTTTTTTTTTTTTTTTTTACCAAAATTTGTGTTTTATAAATAGACAAATAAGACCTAAGAATTAATTTAGGCAACAGGAATGAGTGTTGAGATAAAATATACAGAAAAAACAAATGAGAGAACTTAATTTTGATCTTCCCATGATCTTCAGAAGAACCAACTGACGTCACTTTCTGTTGTAGATGTGAGGGACACAAATAAAATGTGTGTTTTAACTTAAATATTATGGATTTATTATGACAAAATATATTTTTTAAGCATAGATGGGATTTGGAGTCAGACAACAATGCAAAAAAATACATCTGTGAAGGATTTAAAAAATTATATATATATATATATATATATATTTTTTTTTTTTTTTTTTTTTTTTTGCCAATTTAGGGTTGTGCAATGTTCTCAGTCAGCTCAAAATTCTCAAGTTATGGAACGTCAAACTGAATGTTTAACAAAAGGAAAATTAGTCTTTTCTCAGGGGATACAAGTAAATTACAATGTTTTTTTTTTTTGCTCAACTCACTTGTTTATGTTCGTTTTATTTTTTTTTAATATGTGGAACATATGAGGAAAACAATATGAAACTTGATATTTTGACCTTTCAAAAATTTTCAGTGACCAAAACAGATGATTTAAACTTAAAAGATTCATCAAGCTGCATCATAGCGTACACCAGTACCCAGTGGCAGGGGCAAAAAAGGCACATTTTCCAGACAAGAAAAGCACCAATAGGAGATTTTGTTTAATTTTTTTTTTCACTCTTCAATTTCACTTTTCAAATTTGGGGGGCACCAGAAAGCCCCACCTTGCAGCTGCCATTGGCAAAACCCCCTCCACCAAGTAGCTGATACCTGTATGGAAGTGGAGCCCTGTGGCCATTAGTGATCCTCTCTCAGACTCATCCATCAAAAGTCACTCTCTCCTTTCATCTGTCCATAAAACCTTTTCACGTTATTCTGTTTCAGATATTTTCTTGGATGCTTCAGCTTGTAAATCTTCTTTAGTGGTGGTTGTGTTCCAGCCTGCTGTTTTCTGGCCATGTCTCCTGGCAATCTTCATCTCGTGTTTCTGAGACACTCCTGGTCGGCTTCATTGGTGTATGGTGTATATGGTGGCACTTGGGGATACTGAGCTCCTGTTAGCTGTTATTCGGAAGTATTTTTCAGTTCATTTGCACCTTTTTTTCACCATCCTTTTTATTTGGACCCTTTTGAGTATATGCAACAATCCCTTCATCTGTCCTGTGATCACACTTTCATAGTTTAGCTATTTGAAGAGTGTTGCATCTGTCTATCATTGTCATTTCATCACTCTGTGACCTACTTAACATAAGCTAATGAGGCTGCTTAATAAATGTGAACACACTATTATAAGGTGTTAATTACTGTAGGCCACACACTCCCATATTACACACAAATACACATATATATTAGATATGAAACCTGATCATTTATTTATTGAAGAAAAGTGATTAAAGTTGAATTTGGCCATTCCAAAGCATTACCTCTTTTCTCTTATAACCATTCTTTTGGAAGAACGACTTGTGTGCTTAGGGTCATTGTCTTTTATATTTAATCGAGAAACAATTCATTGTTCTATCGTTTATGATAAACCATCCTGCCCAGATTCAGCAAAGCAGGGCCAAACCATGATACTACCACCACCAAGTGTCACAGATGGGATACAATAAGGTTTTTATGCAGTGTTTTACTTTATCAACCATTATGCTTCTCATTTAAAAACAGAAACGTTTATTTGGCCTCATATTTTTACAAAATATTTCCCTAGAAGCCTTGTGGCTTGTCCTTATGAGCTTTAGTAAACTGCATGCCGACAGTAATGTTCATACTAATGTTGTTCAGTGTTTTCTTGTCCAATGCGAAAAAGGCCTTTAGTTGCTTAGAAGTTACCTTTGGTTCTAGTGTGCACTCGCACACTATTACACAGTTTGCTTTTGGCATGATTTTTGTTGGTCGATCATGTCTGGGTGGGGATATAAGAATCTTTAATTTTGTGCACAATCTGACTGACTGTGGATTGGTGAAGGTCAGACTTTGATGAATCTATTTTCTTAAAATAAAAACAAGGATCTGCCTATTAAAAATACCTATTTTTGAACCTGATAAAGTTTTAGATTAAATGCTTGCAAAAATATCGAAAATTCAAAGGATTGTTCATCCACTCTTGGGCACCCTTGTATATTTTAGATTTGATGTCGAAAAAAAAACACAAATATAATGATAATAATCTGAATAATGATATTTGCACCACAGTGTGGGCATTTCTCGAAAGAGTTTGTACAATTAGCACCACATAATGGATGAGTAGCTAATTCACATTCTTCACTCACAATCCTTTATCCATGCCCCAACGATACAAATTTATGTCAGTGAACCAGTGTGTCATCAAAATGAAAAGTTCTTTAGCCATCGATTGTGAACAAGTCAGTCGAAATGATTAGTCATGTGATCGTGTATCAGTTTGCTCTGTAAGGATTTTCTCAATGCTAATAGTTTGATGACAAATTATAAAAAAAATGATTAAAAAATGTTGAACTTTTTCCTGTGAATCAAAAATCAGCAGTACAAAATTACATATTACTGTTTATGACAGTAAGAAATTGGACAGAATTCACCTATATTATTTTACAGTTTGTACAGTATTTTATTGACAGAGCATGTCATTGCACCACAAAACTGACAGATAAGACTGTCACTACATTGTGTTTCATCAGGTTAAAGCCAGCTTCATCCAGGTGTATGGTTTTGCGATTTATTCCAGTTTGATTATGCTGCATTCCAGAATATACAACGTGACCATTATGAATTACATTCATTGTTAATTCTGGATGAGAATCACTTACTGTACTGTATAGCACTATACACCGATCAAGCATAACATTGTGACCACCTGCTTGTTTGTACATCCATTATCCATTTTTCAGCTCCACTGTGCATATAAGAACATTTAAGTTAGCCATCAATTCAGAAGATATTTCCCAGAAAAACTCTAAAGGAAATGTATCAAATCTGCATTACAGGCTCTAAAAACTAGTTTAACTAGTTTAACGAAGAAGTAGTATAAATACATTTCCCAACCCCCCTTGGAAAAAGTACCTTTAGTTGTAGAGTGTCTTTTTAGCTACAGCTGTATTTTAGCAAGCTTATACACTGCGTTATATTTTTTATTGCTCTTTTATAATTGCATTGTTCGTTGTAATCTTCATGTTGTTGTTTTTTTTTAGGTAGACAATTTCAAGATCTGTCCAGAGACAACGGATGAAAAATAGACTTTAGGCTAATTCTGGTGCATGTACAGTAATGTTAATTAATGTACACGCCACAGTCCCTAAATAAACTATTAAATAAAATAAAAACTAATTTGAATGTAAGGACATAATAGCTGTTCTGGAGTTTGAGCCAGTTCAGCAGTGTCATGTATAATAAATATATCATGATCTGCAAGACAGAAGCGATTGTTAATTTGGGAAACAGCAGACAGTTGTACAGAATTATTTGCTGTTTGTATAAAATAAATGTGCACAAGTGTCTGGATGATAACTTGCAGCACTGATTCTAGCACCCATTAGATGGCAGTGTTGAGTCAGTGACTGTTGGCTCCAGCTCTGGAACTGTCTGGCTTTGGAAATGATGGTCCCGATCATGGTCAGCTCCAGCAGAAGTTGCGTAACGACGGTCCAGCTGGGCTGCTTGATTGGCAGGCCTGTGGAAAGAGCCTCTCAGAGTGCAGAGTGATCCACAGAGGAGCCAGTCAGTGAGCCGTCTGGATTTTTCAAAGCATAAATATTTGCCTTGAGGAGTGACGGGCACAACTTCTTCTGCCCTTGTCGACATGGCACAACCTTCCAGCATCAAAGTGTTCTTTGGTAGCTGGAGCTGTCAGGTGCAACACAAACACAGGTGTCATATTAAGTGTTTTCTGTCAACAAAAAAAAAAAACAGTTTACATCAGGCTGGCAGGTTTGTGAAGGTCCAATGTGTAGGTCAGCTCTGTATTCGGTTGTTTTAGAATGTCAGACGATGGCACAGGTTTCTCTGTTCCTTGTCCTGCAGTGCAGTGGCAGTACACACACACACACACACACACACACACACACACACATATACATATATATATATATATATATATATATATATATATATATATATATAGTGAGAGAGAGAGAGATTGAAAGTGACATTAACTCAACATGCCTTCCTTTTGCAATCATTTAGTCCCCCATGTCCCCCCCAAACTTTCATAGTTTTTTTACTTTTACCAGACATGGATTTACTTTACAGAATTCAGAGGTGAAATGAGTTTTTGATGGGAGCCATGATGCTCCTGAACGCATCCCATCCAGGAGGGGGGGGAAAAAAACACTGCCCGCCCACACTAAAAACTGATTGGCTGACTCTGACTCTTTGCAGAGAACAGGACAATTTAAAACCCTCTCTGTTTTGCTTTTCTCTTCCTCTGTCCTCCCTTTCACACACGAATGGGGAAAACTCGGGGCATCAGGGACCTGTCATTGATATGCGTCAGGTTCCCGCGACTTCCAGAAGACTTACGATGTCTGATAATGCAGCCAAGGTTTTTAGATTTTTTTTTTTTTTTTTTTTTTAAGAAAATGGCTGTTCTAAGAGGGGTACAGTCCTAGCAGTTAGCAGCTTTAGCATTTGTTTTGTTTGTCTCCCTGTTCAGTTTAATGTAAATAAGTTTCCAAGCAAACCTCCTCTGAATTTTGTTCTTTGGCTAATAATACGTAGTAAATGTACAGTTTATGTATAGGATTTATTAGAGTGTGTTAGACTATATGTGTGTAGCCTCTGGTAAATTTTGGGTTTACTTTTATTTTATTTCAGAAAGAGTTTATGTTTTAAAATGTTAAAAAATCTCTTAAAGCTGTTTACTAAGGTTAAAAGGTAAAAAGTATAAAGTTCATGGGTTAAAAATGTGTTTATAAAATGTGTTTAAACACTGAGTATGAGAAGTTAAAAAGCGTTTTCATTGGCTAGAAGTGTTGTCACTCATTGATAGAGTCTGCCTTTCCTGGTGATTGGTGCTTTGACTGTAGGGGGCGAGCGGAGAGTGTGAGGGAGAATGAGAGAAAGAGAGAGGAGGGGGCGAGAGATAAACGCAGCATCTGAAGGTAGTAAAATAATGTAAAACACGTTATATTTTGTTATTTTATCGGCAAGTCAAGCGCTGGGTTGTCAAACAGAGAACCTTACTTTATTTTAGTAATTCAGTTAAAAATGTGAATCTCATTATATAGATGTATTACACACAGAGTGATCTATTTCAAGCGTTTATTCATTTTATTATTGATGATTTTGGCTTACCCAAAAATCAGTGTATCAGAAAATTAGAAAATTATATAAGACCAATTGGTACTTTCTGCAGTGTGGGCAGTGTACCAAATCCTGCTGGAAAATGAAATCTACATCTCCATAAGAGTTGTTGTCAGCAGAGGGAAGCAAGAAGTGCTGTAAGATTTTCACTGTTAATGTATGGTGTCTTTAATACTGAGTGAGCCTGAAACTGACGGACTGCAGTTTGTTTTCCTGCAGTCTCAGATATAGTATTAAAAAACAGGCTGACCAATCAGAGATGAGCTCTGTTTGCAGATCAAACAAATGGGTTTGATGATGGCAGCAACACAGCTGATCCATCTTGTTTGGATCAAAACACAAATGCTTAAAGGGGAAGCAATAACATTTAGGGTGCTTTTACACCTGAAAGTCCGGACCGTGGTCTGAACCGAGGTTCATGTGTTTGCTACATTGTATATATTTGGTCCGCTTATTTTTGTTTTCACACTGCAGTTTAGGGAGCGCACCAAAGACCTTTGTGTGATACTCCTACATCCTTTCATCATCACTTACGTATCGATGCGTTTTCCTTAACCTGACGCTGATTGGTTTTAGAAGGACATGCGTCTGACGTTGGCGTGTTGGCAATTCAGCGGGTGCTTCATTCGGTGAAAAGCCTTTCCAGGATAAGGTAAAATGAATGAACAGATTCATTTTGTCTCCATAGTAGCGCTGCTATTGTGTTTTTTATACCAGCAGCCGCAACTTCAGGCACAGTACTCTAGGTTAGTTCAAATTCGCCAAACGATTTTCCTGCTTTTCCTGTTATTTTGAGAGGGTACGACTGCAGCCTGCAGGAAGGCGGAGTTGCACGTCCAGTGCGTCCAGCTCCGCCCACTTTGGCGGACCAAAAATCTGGTCCTTTGGTCCGGACCGTGGTTCGCGGCCCCTTTCACACCTGCTACTTTGGTTCGGACCAAACTGAAAAGTCTGAAGGTCCGGACGTTGTTTAAACACATTTCAATGTTAATGGTCAGTTGTGTGCCAGCTGGGATGGATGCTGAAGTTCCACACAAGGTCCAAAAAAATCGTACTTCATGTGAAAAGACCTTTAAACTGTTCCATAATTGTGGCCAATGAGCTGGTGAGAAGCAGTCTTCATAGGGCAGTCAAAAGCATTTGAGTTTCTAATCTTTACTTAATATAAAAGCGGAAACCACTTAAGTTGCACAGTCACACTGCTTTTCCTTCAGGAAACACCCTTTTCTAGTTGTTAGTCTTGCACTTTCATTTGTTAAACATGACATTTGTAAAACGGTACAGTTTTTATGTGTAATGTTTGACGTGTATTTTATTTACTAATGTAGACATATTCTGACTGTGGCAATGTGGCAAATTCTGACTGACAAACAACATTTTCTGCCACAGCAAAAAAAAAAAAAAAAAAATCATACCACATATTTTTATTATATTATTCATTTGGACCAGCCCTGTTGATTTTTCCTGTTATCTAAACAAATTTAAAGAAATGTTTTATCATTATTTTTTATTATTATTTGTACAATAGTAGATTTGTGCTTTAGCATTTTTTGTTGGGAAAGAGAGAACAGAAAGTAAGACAGAAAGAGAAAACCAGAGAAAGACAGTTACAGAAAGAAAGAGAGAGAGAGAGAGAACCAGAGAGCACTATCTATCTATCTATCTATCTATCTATCTATCTAGGGGAGAGAACCAGAAAGAACTAACTGGAAACAGAGAAAACCAGAAAGAGGAAGAGAGAGAGAAGCAGAGAAAGAGAGTAACAGAAAGAAAGAGAGAGAAAACCAAAGAGATCTATCTATCTATCTATCTATCTATCTATCTATCTATCTATCTATCTATCTATCTATCTATCTAGGGGAGAGAACCAGAAAGAAAGTACTGGAAACAGAGAGCACCAGAAAGAGGAAGAGAGAGAGAGAACCAGAGAAAGAGAGTAACAGAAAGAAAGAGAGAGAACCAGAGAGCACTATCTATCTATCTATCTATCTATCTATCTATCTATCTATCTATCTATCTATCTATCTATCTATCTATCTATCTATCTATCTATCTATCTATCTAGGGAAGAGAACCAGAAACAGAGAGAACCAGAAAGAGGAAGAGAGAGAGAGAACGAACCAGAAAGCACTGTCTGTCTGTCTGTCTATCTATCTATCTATCTATCTATCTATCTATCTATCTATCTATCTATCTATCTATCTATCTATCTATCTATCTATCTAGGGGAGAAAACCAGAAAGAAAGAAATAACTGGAAACAGAGAGAACCAGAAAGAGGAAGAGAGAGAACCAGAGAAAGAGAGTAACAGAAAGATCTATCTATCTATCTATCTATCTATCTATCTATCTATCTATCTATCTATCTATCTATCTATCTATATGTTCTATGTATCTATCTATCTAGGGGAGAGAACCAGAAAGAAAGAACCAGAAACTATCTATCTATTCATCTTTTGCTCTTGAGCTGTGTGGTGAATGTAGTGAAAGTATGGAAGTGTATATATTTAAGATATAAATATACTTACCACCAACCATATTGAGTTGTTCAGGAATCTTTAGTAGACTTGCGGTTATGTGGTTTCTGACAGTGCATTAAAGGTACAGTATGAATGTATAAATGTATGAAAGCCTGAAGCCTGAATTATTTTTCCTTCTTAGTGAAAAGTTGTAGAAAGCCTGGCTTTCAGGATGGGCTCAATGGCTGTGTACCATCATAAGCTTAACTGTGATTATGATTACTGATGATAGCTTATTCTCTTCTTCTATTGATCTGCAGTGGCTGATCACGGCTTTCTGTGCTTCGTTTGAATGTTTTGAAATTGTCTCTGAAAGCGCACTGTGGCTATTTGGCTATATGGGTTCAGTAGAAGCGAGGAAGTAAGTGGAATTTAGCATTTTGTGTGTGCTTGTTTGCACAGTACAGTCGTGAAAAAGGCTGTTATGACATTTTCTGAATGAGTTACAGAATGTGAAATGTTTGAATGTGTCTTTCTGTTCTAGATAATGGACTGCAGTGATGTAATCAGATTTCTGAGATGTGAGCAAAACACATACTAACACCTCATACAACACAATATCACTAAATTGCTAAGAGGATCTACCACTCAAATAATATCTATCCTGTGGGGCTGAACGAAGGGTGAATGGAAAAGTATGCATTGAAACACAACTATTCTAAAAATGCACTATGCTCTTATATGCTCAATAGTGCTAAAAGGCATCATTCCAGCGCTCTATCGTTCATTTTAAAAAGTGTAGTTGTGGTCTCTAGTATGAATGAATGTCATGTGAGCTGTATTTTTTTTTTGTGAAAAAAGTGCTCCGGTGATCTGCTATAACACTGCTTTAGTCCAGTGGAGGATTGAGGGGGAAAACAATAAGACTTCGGCTCTTGCTCATGAATATTCATATATGCAAACATATCACCTCTAATTAGCTAACAGCACTTCAACACCATGAGGCAGCAAGACAGACAACAGTTAGAAGCATTTTAAAATAAAGACATTTTTACACTAATAACAGCGTTTGCAATGTCATATGTTACTTTACAACATGTGCAGTGTTAGAGTCTCTGTAAAATGTAAAATCCACCGGAGATCCTATGTTAATCTATGTAAACAGGTGGGTGGGTAGTACAGGTCCAGAAAGTAAAAATAAATTCCAGGGTTTTGTTGTCTGAGCCGCAGCAGAGCCACCCAGCCACTTTTGTATACAGAACTGTTCTAAACATACGCACCTACCTATCTGAATTGTACTTGAATTGTCGTGTTCAATAGAACAAATGCTAACCATTTGTTCCTTTGCTCTGAATTACTGGGAAAAGCATATAACACTGATGTGTTATTTGCACAAATAACACAGGAACGGATTGACATGCTGTTCCTAGGGCTGTTAGCTTCTATCTGACGGGTTGACGTAGACACGGGTGCTTTTCCTGATCGGCTCGTTTACCTAAATATGTTTTCTTTTACTAGCTACTGCAGACAATGGAGGTTGAGGAACAGTTTAATGTACAGCATCTATAAACAACTCAGAGAGACCTACTGTATTTCACAAACAGCAAGAAAAAGTGGATTTTAGTGGAAGGACACCTTAAAAAAAATCTAAATGAGTGTAGAAACATGGACGAATTGCTAATTGACAAGCCTAAAGAAAATTAACGGCAAAACACCAGCTATTTTGCTGAGTTAATGACGCAGTCTGTGCTGATTCACCTGGAAAGTTCTAATGTTGGACAGAGGTACAGACCTTAGGCCTACTGAGTCGTCAATAAGCTGCAAAGTAGAAATCGTTACTCTCCCCTGCGAAAAAAAGAGAAATGCTCGTTTTTGTAAAATTGCCTTGCATCCAAAGAGCGCCTTGTGGCGAATCAAAAGCGATGCCTGTGAGAGGAGCGATCCAAAAATAATGATGGCAATGAGTGTGATTAGTCCACTGTTTGGTGAGAAAATGTGGCGATTGGTATTCAGCAGCACAGGGTCATTATCCGTGCGAGCCACCAGTGCATGAATATTCACGGCCGCAATATCACTTGAGCACTGATTGTGATCTTCCTGCTGTGTCTGCACTTCATTAGGCTAATTGTTGCACTTGCTGTGCAAACCCTCAATTGATTTGGAACTCGGTGAGCCGCCGGCTGAACACAAGGACTGGCCAGCTTGCACACTGGTAGTGGTAATCACAGGTTACGTTTTCTGTTATAGGTAACAACCTGGGCGATTGCTGTGCTGATTTAGCTAAACATTTACTATTTACTGATTAAAACCCTGACAACAGTCAACAGTCACATGCCTAATCCTATCTTAGCCATGCAGGAGCACTGTGCACGTTGTGCTTGTGTACTCCCCCGATCGTTACACACACAAAAATAAACTTGCTGCTGGGGGCAAATCCAGTTTTATATTAACAATAAAAGGAATAAAGAATAAAATAACATTTCTGTTTCCTTCAACGAGCTGCTGGCTTACCTTCACAGTGTGAACGCACAGGTCAGTATCCTCTGCTGAGAGGCTCAAAAGCGCCACACTGTTAAGATATCAACGTGCCAAAGTCAGAGCACATCTGGATCTTAAAGGGAATGATCACGTCACAATGATTGGTTTATTTCACGTTACACCCTCGCAAAACCAAAGACAAACAGATGTGACGCACAACTGACCGGTGTGCTATAGATTGCTAAAATAGGGTCCCCAGTGTCTAATCAGACCACACCCATAATCATTTACATATCTGCGTAAGACAGAACTGTGTGATGGTAGAGAAGATGGCTGTGGAGGAGGTGAAGTGAGCTCAGCGCAGAGAGGAGGTCAAGCCCATGTTCTCAGCTCAGCTCAACCAGTTCATACTAGGTCAAAAAAACAAATAGTTATCTATGGAAAGGCCCTGTACACCATAATCCCGTACTGCAGACCTTTCCCAGCTCCTGAGCGCTCTGTTTTCGAGACTGACATGATCTGGTGACATTATTATCTGGTCTTGATGATGGGTAATCGTTGCTAATTACGAAACTGCTTGACTTCTCTGAGCCTTTCAGAGCTAGTTTTGCAGTTCTGTTGCCAGAACAATAAGAGCTCCTTGTCATGCTCTTCTGAAATGAAAGCACAGCGAAAAAAATCAAGTTGGCAATATGTATTAAATTATAATCAGGATTTATCATCAGATATTAAGGAATCAAGTTTTAAGCACTGGCATTTCTTGACAGCAGTGCTTCATCCAGTATGTTCTTTTTTTTAATTGTTTGAGCACCTTTTGCCTAAAAGCATTGTAAGTGGAGAAGAGCTTCAACCGTTCAAAGTAGGGCTGCACAATATTGGGAACAAATTTCATTGAGATATTTTGTTGTTTTGCAATATATATATTGCAATCTCAATATTTAAAATGTTATTATAAAATGTATTAATATGTAAAAAAAAAAAAAACAGGAATTTTACCAAATTTCACTGGTCACATCATGTCATTAATAATGCAATCTGTGCACTTGTAAACAAGTGGAGTGAAATAAATTATATTTATAAGTAGATATTATTGATAATCTGGTAGGTATTAATATGTAAAATATGAACAGTGTGATTTTCTTTTGTATTAAGCAGCAAAAGGTTTTGAAAAACGACATTGTACCAAACATTGCACGTTCTGCAATGTGAATATTGCACAAGTGTATATTGCGATATCGATGCTGAAACAATATATTGTGCAGCCCTAATTCAAAACAATTAAATAAATGTTGATTCAATACTAACTAATATTAATATATGGTCATTTTAAATAATGGTTGTTTTACCATCACCGGTATTCAAAGATGTAAAGCAACAAAAAATGTTGTTTACCGTTTACAGTGTTCACTGCTATCTAGGTTTGTCATTGTTCACCCTATTGTGCACCTTGCCACCCTGTGCACAGGCTGGACACTTGCATGTCAGGAAATAAAAAGTGAAAATATAAGGTTTTTAAGATGGAAAAATATAATTTCTTTTTTATTTATAATTTTTTTTTTATCTATTTCAAATTATTTCCGCAGCGACTCGGTTCTGATACATCAGCTCACAGACGCCCTGCGCTGTAGACATCACCCTTTTGAGTGATGCGGGGAAAGAATGCCATCTACCTACTCCAGTGTCTAATGGCAAGCTGCTTGACTGGGATTCGAACCACCAGTCTCCAGATCATAGTGTCAGCGCTCTAGACCACTGGACCAATCGGATTCAAAAATATAATTTCTGTGTATTCTGCAGCTTTAGGTGTATGATGAATAGTCAAAAGAATAAAAAATATATATATAATTTTTTGTAAAGCATTGATGACCAAAATGCTTAGTTTTACTGATAGTAATCTGCAACCAATCAGATTTAGAGTACTGTTGTTTTCATATAAAACTATAAGAATTTTAAACACCACACAATCTCTCACACTGTTTCCCCTCACTCCTGTACTGTTCACTTTCAAAAACATGTCACTGGTCTCTTTCGGCTCTTCTAATCCCCACAAGCATCAAGTGTTATTAACGAGATCTCTGCAAAAGAGAGAAGAGGCGGTGTGGAAAGAAACGTTAGAGGTCGCCTGTCTTACATGATGCATATGATTCATCAGCTAACCGTCTTCCTCAGCAGTCTTTTATCCCGTCCTTTACCCTGAAGTAAAAGAAAGAAGGAGACATTTAATCTGCTGGGAACCAACAAAATCACATGTTTAAGTATTTAAGCAGTGACTAAAAGACCAGAATTCAGAATGCTGTAAAATTAAATGACTAAATGAGATTGAAACCAAGACCACAGAGAACACTTGTTAAAGTTTAAAGATGAGCTCAGTACCAGTTAAAGATTAAGGTTTCTTTCCTAAGAGTAACACTTTTTCTAGCAGGTTATCTTTTAAAAAGAAAGTCAACATGCTGCATTTAAAAGTTGGCAAAAAGTGAAATGGTTTTAAAGTGACAACACTGACATATTATATTCAGCTCAAGAAAAAGTTAAGAGATCACTTCAATTTCTGAATCAGTTTCTCTGATTTTGCTATTTATAGGTATATATTAGATTCAAATGAACATTGTTGTTTTATTCTATAAACTTTGGACAACATTTCTCCCAAATTCCAAATAAAAATATTGTCACTTTTGCAGAAAATTAATGCAAAGAAAACCAGTTTTAAGAGTTCACAAATCATTATTTGGTGGAATTACACTGGGTCTTTTAAATGTTTGGGTCTCAATCTCAATTAAGTCTAGTCTAAAAACTTACTTGTTTAGTTTAACATTTGGTAATTAATGTTTTTTCCCCTTTAGATAAGGCTGCAGATCCAGGGGTTGATGGACATTGACGGGAATTATGTTTAAACTGAGATGCTGGTGCTGTTGTTCTCCCACTGCGCACTGTGGTCACTCAGGTTTGTGGACAAACGGTGGAGTGGGTGGATGCCGGTGTTTCAGGAAGCCTCCGTGTCTATGTTACCTTCTGGCTCTTCTCTTTCTTCTTTTAGTTGGGCTGTTTTATTTAGATCTGCCGGAGTCATTAGATAGATAATCACACTCTGATATTGTTTTATATTCTCTGTTTTACAGAAATCCAGTCAAAACCAGTTCCATCTTTCTGCCTTCCTCCGAGTTACTGACTGCCCACCTGCTTGACCCAATACCGAAGGATGTGGATGTTGGACCCTCAGGCTGATGGAAGTTTCTGGAAATCAGCCCTTCCCCATCACCCACCATTTACATGAACTCTAACTGCTTCCATTGCGGGTGTTGCCGAACACCTGAATATATTAGACTTGTTTGGATGTATAAAGACTTTTTAAAATTAATTTAAAAGCTGTCTGACCAGCTGTGTTTGGAGTAACGGCGTTGAAATTAACGGCGTTACTAACGCCGTTACTTTTTTCAGTAAGGAGTAATCTAACTAATTACTCTGACTGTAACTATAACGCCGTTACCATTTCCGACACCCCGTTATTGCACGTTAATTTAGCCGCTCAATGAACTTTTTTTTTTTACTTCGCTTTGCCCTGGTTAACCCCTCCTCTTAATGGTGAACTTGAGATTCTGGCCGCTGTGCCTGTAGGTTTACGTGGTTTGGCGTGGTGAAGTGAGGCACGATTCTGACGATTTACGTGATCTAATCAATTCAGTGATTGCCGTGGACAGTGTTTGCTTTTCTGAACTAGTTCAAGTTCAGTTCATACATGCTCAAAGTGAAGAGTTCACGTTCAAAGTTCACAATTTTAATTCTGAACTAGTTCAAAGTTCAGTTAATTTTACATTTTTCGTGAGATTTTTTTCACACTACAAGCTAGAAATCACTATACGTTCTTTGAAACTGCTCATTGTAGACATTTGCTCATGACACTGCAATTGTGGGTTTCTTACCAGGTGATGAAAATGTTCATAAGGAGAATCGATGTCTGTCTCCGTGCCATCACTTCCACTTTTTTTAATTGCAGCGCCTTCTCTCACGCCTCTCTCTCTCTCTCTCTAGCTCTCTCTCTCGCCCTCGTGCTCCGCGCTCTCCGCGTCGTTGCTCCTCTTTCTCTCACTTTCTCTCTCTCGCGCGCGCGCTCTCCGCGTCGTTGCCAGTATGTTATTAACTAGCCAATGTTCATTTACAGTGATGTCTGCCGTTCATGACACATACTGTGAAATAATTCACGTTCAAGTTCTTTATTAAGTTCTTTAAATGTGTTACGTTTAGTTCAACGTTCACGAAAAAATTAGCGTGTTCAATGAACGCTTTCTTTTGAACTCGTTCATGCACAACACTGGCCGTGGACAGGCCAAGTTCCGATTCAAGGACTTTAAGCTCTTTTTAGCTGCTCCGGTTTTTGTGGTGCTGCTGCTTTCTCTTTTGGTAAAGCTGTTTGATCCAGCTGTTAAACTGTTATATTAATGTTTTTGTCCATTGTTTTGTTTTGTTTATATATACATTTTTCCTTTGAGTGTGGTTTGGTTTGTTTAATTTCATCCCCAGACGCGTTTTTCCGGTTTTCCGTTTTTCTTTTCAGTATTACAAATTTTAGTAATTTTCTTTGGTTGTGTGGAGAATTTCGTTTTTTTTTTTTTTTTTAATTCGTTAGATTATATTTTTGTCAACATTTTGGGTTTATTTTCGTTTGTTATTTTTCTAATAATAGTAGTAAATACATAATTGATTTTATTTTTTTTATGGGCGAATAACAAAAGTAAGGAGACTTTTACTGGTAACTAGTTACTTTTATAGTGGAGTAACTCCGTTAGTAACTCAGTTAGTTTTTTGGAGAAGTAACTAGTAACTATGACTAATTACTTTTTCAAAGTAACGTGCCCAACAATGCTGACCAGTGGTAGGATGGTCCCCCCTTATACATGAGTCTTGGTCCTCCCAAGATTTCTTCCTCCTGAGGGAGTTTTCCCTTGCCTCTGTGTCCACTGGGTTTTTTTACGATCACATTTCTGTAAAGCTGCTTTGTGACAACATCAGTTGTAAAAAGAGCTATACAAATAATGTAATGATTGGTTAATATATCTCTGACAAGTACATAAAAAAGTCAATTAAAAGCACACTCACATGTTTCACTTTAAAATAAGTATATTCAGAGCATACTCGACTAAACGTTAAGTTTAAAAGTATTTCTCTAAAGCGTGGCGTGGAGGAGCATTAGTCACACAATTATATCTGCTTCAGTTTCCGATCAAGATTGAAACGTTGACTTGCGAAACTCCTTGTTCATTAGCCAAGACTGTCAGTCGAGAAGAGTCATAAGGAAACTGTTGCATTGATTGGCTTGCTTTCTGGTATTTATTCATTGATAAGTATTTCAACTATCTGGTTTCTGTGAAATCTGCAGCTGATCAGCATTAAGCCTGCAGTCTTAAAGCCTCACAGAGAGCATGCAGCAGTTCTCACCTTTTGCACTCTGAGAGCTTGGTCTACTTGCTGTTGCTGTACTAATGATGCCTGTGTGGTTATATGATGATTATCTTGGTTTATACAGAGCATACAGAAGGTCGCCAAGCTCTCGTTTGCAAACCTGAACAGCAGATAATACAAGAATAGAATACAGCTGCAGACATTCATAGATGAAACTTGATATGCTGTAACTCTTTCCATCAGATTGATTAATACAGTATTTCAATAGTTTCTTCTACTTTCCTGTGTTTTCTTTTATTTATGTGCCCGCTTCAATGGTAAACTTGAGTATGATTGGTGTATCAGGGCTAATATACTGTCACAGTCACAGTGTTTAAAAACTCCAGCAGCACAGCTGTGTCCACATATACCAGCACAACACACACTACTAATAACACCTCACCATCACCCTGTCAGTATCAGTGCATTGCTGAAAATTACCCACCACCAAGTCGTACCACCAGCGTATGCGATAGTATTAAAAAGAAAATCCCAACATTGGGTATTGCAGGTAGACCAGTCCAGGAAGCATACCCTCTTCTTCCTCAGCCATGACTCTGTAATGTATTTAGCTTGTGGACTTGATATGGTCTTGTTGAAAAAATGCATGGAAATCCCTGAAAAAGACTTGAAAGAAACATATGATGCTGCTATCTCAGAATTGTACTGATACAAAGCTAAACCATTGATGATAAACACTGTTTTTTGGACTTGTTGCTGATAACAGTCAGGATGGCCTTTCTGATCTTTTCTATGGAGCTCAAATGAGCTATGTTCACATTACAGGCCACATTGCTCAAATCCGATTTTTTGATCAGATCAGATCTCAAAGGCTCACATTCACAAATGTATAAAACACGTATATGTGTGTAAAGTGAACGAATCTGTCCCATGTCCAGATGCTGCGTGTATAAATGTCGCTTTCATCACCAGCAAAAAAAACAGCGCATGTGTAAAAGCAAAAAGACGCATGAATTCCGATTTGACCGTTTACATTACTGTCGCATGTCTGTGGATTGGATACATAGCCGATTTAGGACCACATATGAAAGTGACTCTGCTAAATCTGCTAAAAGAAAATCGTATTTGGCATGTTCACACAGCCTAGAACCTAGTATTCTTCGGTTGCCACTGCGAATGAACGTTCCTGGTTCTGTAACCTACTTTTGTTGGTGGAAATGCAACAAACCAGTTTAAAATTAGGTTTTGTAAACCAAAAAATGCCGGTTCCATGTTGGCGGAAAAGCGCTACATGTTGGTTTATCAGTTCTTGCTGAGTAACGGTTCTTAACGCAGCAGCATATTGAAAAAGGCCACTGTTATTAACCAACAGTGTTGTCGTCACAGAATTTAAATTGTTGCTCCAACACATAATTACTGCATGCAATTCATAACCAGTCATTGTTTGATGGCCCCAGGCCAGCTCGGGACCCTAAGCAATTGATTGGACTGGATGGTAAGGCTTGGATGAAGCTACTCGGTCATGGAAATCCATGGAAATCATTGGAATTCCCAATTGCTTCCACTTAATCACTGACAGTTGACTGTGGATTATTTCACAACTGCACGACTTGCATCATGCCTATGTGCTTGTTTTTTTACACCTGTGGCCATGAAAGTGAGCGAATACTTTCTGTATAGTGTCTATATCATCATTGTCATATACTGCATGCCTATGGACCACAGCAACATAGAGTTAATGCAACGATTATGTAACCCAGTTATTATTATTTTAGCATAGTATGCAATAAAAGCATATGGCCCTTTTTTTCCTTTCCCTGCCAACCTGGAAATAATTGGCAAGCTGCTGCCGACGAGGGGGTGCGCAGGGATGTTCTTGCATTAGAGCGCTCAACTGAGTAACACGCCCTGACAGTGCCTTATAATAAACTTTGACGCTATGCATTATTTAATGAGCGGTCCTCCGTCACACACGGCTGCTCTGCTGCTTGATCCGTCTAGGCATCGCTAACTGGCGTGAGGAGCGAGAGCGAGGGAGAACGGTCTCTCCCGGGGGGGAAAAAACAGAGAAATAGATGAATAATGATGCGGCTTTAGTGGGGGTAAACTCATGTGGACACCCCATGCATGCATTCACATCTTAAGAAGAGGAACAAATGGAAAAAGACACAAATTCATGGAGACGTTTTTTATTAACTGGACTAGAAACAAGGAGTGGCGAGGAGTGGCCAGTTTCTCCCTAGCATGAAGCACGGTCATCTTTCCTTTTGGCTATTCCAGAGCCAGGCTGGACTTCCCTGAGGCCTCAACTCTACTCACCCTCCTTTGTTGGCTCTATAAGGTGAACTTAAAATCCTTTAAGTTTCTCAAAAATTGTTAGTGAGACTTAAAATCTGGTCATTTTTCCAGTCAGGTTGTAAGAAGCAGTAAAGCCGCTCCGCTGAAGTACAGTGTTATATAAGAGTTTTAGCAGTATTAGCTTAATGAACATGCTATAAACATGCTAAGCGCTAACTCTTTGGCCATTTAGAGGTGAGTATCATCGGCCTATAACCTGCTGCTAACCCTGGCTAGCACTGCTAGAGCAGCATTAGCATTACCGGCTAACTGCAACGCTAGCTCTTTCGCCGTTCTGAGTATTATTGGACTGCAGCCTGCATGTTTACAGTGTTAAAACAAGCCACGTGGGACAAACCGCTAGCTAATATCACCCTGGCTCACTGGAACACTCAGGGTTCCTCAGTCTACCTCTGTCAGGCGACATTAACTGCCAGCGGTTGGCCGCTAATGCTAATGCTCTAGCTTTAGTGGAAATCTGTAAATCTAAGCTTACTGTAAATAAACGTAAGCACTTTACTCACCCAAATGAACCTTTATTATTTAAGGTGGAACAGAAAAATCTAATGAGCTATCCAGTCTAAACTATATAACAGGAAGTCTAACCTTCTACCTCTGGATGAGGGTTTTCCCACTCTTTAACTTTAAGTTTACTCTTTACTTTGAAAAGTACTGTATAAAATAAGTTAAGATTGAACTAAAAAAAAATGTGTTGTGAATGTTTATATTTTGTGTGTGTGTGTGTGTGTTGGCTCGTGTTTATGTATTCATTATCAAGTGGATTTTTTTTTTTTATGAATAAAAAAAATATAGGAAGAAGCTAACAAGATTCCTTCAGAGACAAGCATTTTCTGCTGGTTTTCATGCTTTTAAAATCTCTGTTTACGAAAAATGTAAACTGTTGTCCATTACAGAATACACTGAATAAAAGCTGTGGGTTGAAAGCCTTGCAAAAACAGCCTTGCTGTAGCCTTGCAAAACTTCAGAATCTAATTTTAGAGAAACAGTAAGTATCATTAGGTAAACATTAAGCATCAGCAACAGAAATACAGCTCCAGAAAAAAGTAAGAGACCAAATTAAATAAATTCTAAATCAGGGGTGTCCAAACTTTTTTTGTTCAAACTTTGAATCTCACATTATAAAAACCTGCTTAACAGCGGACCAACTTTCATTCTATTTCTAAAATACCTTGCGGGCCGCTCCAAAAAAGAAAAGGGCCGCAAATGGCCCGCAGACCGAAATTTGGACGCCCCTGTTCTAAATGATCAATTTATCTTATTTTACTATTTAAATCCCCCCCAGAGCATTTATTTGGAGGAAATGGGAAATGGTCAAAGTAACAAAAAAGATGCAGAGCTATCAGACCTCATATAATGCAAAGAAAACAAGTTCATATTCGTTTAATAACAACAGTTTAATGTTTTAGACATTAGGATTTGGTGGAATAAGTTTTTAATTTTTAATCACAGCTTTCATGAGACTTGGCACGCCCTCCACCAGTCTTTCACACTGCTTTTGGGTAACTTTATGCCACAACTGGTGCAAAAATTTTAGCAGTTCCGCTATGTTTAATGTCTAATTTTTTGTTCCTCCATCTTATTCTTGATTACATTCCAGAGGCTTTGTAGCTGTGTAATGTCGGCAAAACATTAATTGCATGCAATAATATGTGAAAGCCACTGGGCTCTGTGTGCCACTGTGCACTGCGCAACTTTGGTCTCATTGGACAGGGCAGGATGTCCTCTTAAAGGGATAGCAGGATTAAAATGTACTGCTTGTTATGTACTGTAGGTCTGAGAAAAAAATGAACTGCCAGATCTTAGAAGATAAAAGAAAAAATAATAAATAAATTAAGTACACTAAAGGGCTTTTGTACACAGATAAGAAGCATGTATGCCTCTTTGGGTTGAGTATTATCTAATGCTGCATGCCACTTAAAATCTTCACGGATGGATTCATGTTGTTGTAACATGAATTCTCATTTAAATAATAGCCCTTCATGACGTCTTTAGCAGCAATAGAGTGAGTGGGAGTGTACTCACTTTTTTTTCAGTAGGTCAGGGCCATCCCTTCTGTTATCCCTGGCTGCTGATGACATCACATGCAGAGTGCTTTGCGTTCACGAGTGCATCGCCTGCAGTAAACGATTTCAGCAAGGACTCAGTGAAAGCATTTTCAAGTCACTGAATCCTGAAGACGTGCACATGGAATGAAAAACGCCTTTTCCCAGTCGCACTGGAGAACCGTTTTTAGCTAATAAAAAAATGTTTCTCATGACAAAAAGAACGAACACATTGCCTTGTGGCTCCAACCACATCTAACACAGGCAAACAGCACACAAATAGCTCCTTCCCTGAAGCCAGCTGCCTTGCTTGTGGCGATGGACCTACCTATAGGCCTGAAATCGTGTAACACAGCTACGGTTCCAGCTAACTGAAGGGCAAGTTGCAAGTCATAAAACATTCAATATTCATTACACACAGTCTTAAAATAGAAAGGTCCCTGGAAAACACACCCACACAGCCATTAAGTGCTTGTGTTGATAGCCTAGATTTTGCCGGTTGGGTGCAGGCAGATCCGTTCAGTGACAACAAATGGTCAAAAATTGTGTCCCATGACTTTTGCCATGTACTGTAGAAGCTAAAAAGTAAGATATATGTGCGCAGAACATCCTGAATTGAATGCAGATGTGATTATTTCAGCACAGACTAAAGGCTAGTGTATAAATTAAAATTAAGCAATAATACACGAGAGGGAGTGCTATAACATGAACTTTTGGCAATGCTGTGCTGCGGTCGTACTTAAAAGGCTGCACTGTTTGGCTTGTAAGCGCTGCATCATTGCTAGGTTACCTGTATGTGCCGAAATAATACATGAATACATGCTTCAGTTATAGTGCATTACTGGCTGATAATGTTACTCATAAAACACCTCTCAGCCAATCAAATTGCCGAGTCGAAACTAACTGTGGTACAATAATTATTAATATGAATGAGTTTAATCCTGATAGAGTATAAATTCTGGTGAGTGTGTTTAACTGACGTATTGGAGTCCAGCTATGGATTAGGCCACAACTAGAAATCTAACACTACTATTTGTGCTATTTCTACGTTAACAAACATAGAGGTTTATTTAGTTGGTAAAAGAGCTAAAATTGGTCAGTAGCATTATACATTATGGCTAGTCCACCATTTTGGGCTTCATAATAAAAGTCCCATGGCAAATCATTTTAAAAATCTACTAGAACAATAAGGAACATGCAAGATTTTATTTTACTTGAACTTTACATACTAAGCATTTAATCAAAATATAATCAAATATCTAAATTCTGTTAATATTAGCATCTCATTTTTAAGCATTTTAAGCAGAGCAAAATACAGTTCATTAATTTCAGCTATTAATGTAAAAAAAAAGTGTTAGCATGTTTTACATTTTAAGACATATGTGAGTAGCATAGAATCTCCTGAAAATAACCTCTGGCATGTGTGAACGTCTTCTATAATTGTTTATCGTCATTTTAAGTGGAATAAAGTTGCATCAAACTCTAATAAATTGGTATATGGTTGTAAGAGGTATAGTTACAGTATTTATAGCAACTGTTGTTCATTCATTCATTTGCTCCTTAACTAATTTCAAATGCTTCCCATTTTCTCCCCAATTTACATGGCCAATTACAAAACTCACTCATTAGGACTCCCCCTATCACTAGTGATGCCCCAATACACCAGGAGGGTGAAAACTAACACATGCTTCCTCCGATACATGTGAAGTCAGCCACCGCTTCTTTTCGAGCTGCTGCTAATGCAGCACTGCCGAGCAGCCAGCGCACTCGCGACTCGGTTCTGATACATCAGCTCACAGACGCCCTGTGCTGCGGACATCACTCTTTAGTACAGTGGGGAGAGAGCGCCATCTACCCACCCGGAGGGAGCAGGGCCAGTTTTGCTCCTTCTGAGAGCCAGGAGCATGATGGCAAATCTGCATGAGCTGGGGTTCGAACCTGCGACCTCCCGCTCATAGTGGTAGCGCTTTAAACCCGCCGGACCACTCAGCGCCCCCGTAAATATACATTCTTAGGAAAAAAATATTATTATTATTTGCTTTTGAGCTCCCCCATCCCACAGTTTTAGAAGTTTTAATCACCTTTACAACACTTGTCATAAAAATGCTGTACAAATAAAGATAAAAAAGTCTCTCTTTCAACTATTGTATCTTACCGATTGATGGTAAGGCCTTTCTTCTGTGTTCTGCACCTGTCTAGGGAAAATTGGAGAGACATAGCCTTAGATAATTTCACCTGACAATGCAAAGAAGCCTAGTGTATATGTGTGTGTGTGTGTGTCTGTGTGTGTTGGGGGGGGGGGGTCTCTGTCTAATTAGCTCTCAGCCTAATTCCTGGAGGAAGTTTCCTCCCACGCACTTATTGGTTTCCCTAATGAGGACTTAATGCAGTCACTCACCCCCAGTCCGTTTCCACCTCGGCTAATATTTGGTCTGATCTGTGGCACCGGTCTCTCCCTGCTAAAGCACACGTTAGCGCCTCTACTTAAATGAGCGAAATTTGTTGATTTGTACGTGGCTTTTGAAGCAGCTGGGTCCATTGGAGAGTGGGAAGAGGAACACGGGCCAGGTTGCATTCTAATGTCCGATTAACGCAGCCCACTGTTAATAATCGCTAATAAAGACATCAAATTGCCTTGACAAATAAACACAGATTTTATTAAGAGGCCAAGTACAAAGGTAATGAAATGGCATATGAGAAAAAAAAAGTTGATATGAAAATATGTTGTGTAACAGGGTTGCACAACATCGAAGTGTAACCTTTACCTTGCAGATCTTTAGTGCTAACCTGTCACTTTGGCTTTAATGACTGTGAAAATTGTGTTGCACCTTGCACATACAGTATAAACCTGACTGACTGTTTTCTGACACTGTGGCTACTGTAGTTTTTACCAAAAAAACTACTGTTTAATGTTATTTCGGTAAGGTAAGGTTGAACTGAAGTTAGTTTACTTGGTCAACAACTTGGCAACGCTACTGGGCACTTATTTCCAGTCATGCAAAAGCAGCCTTCTATACAGCTCTGAAAAAAAATAAGACACCACTTAAAAATGATGAGTTTCTTTGATTTTACCAAATTGAAAATCTCTGGAATATAATCAATAAGAATATGCATGATCACAAGCCATCAAACCAAGCTGAACTGCTTGAATTTTTGCACCAGGAGTAAAGGCATAAAGTTATCCAAAAGCAGTGTGTGGAGGAGACATGAACATGAACAAGATGCATGAAAACTGTAATTAAAAACCAGGGTTATTCCACCACATACTAATTTCTAAACTCATAAAACTTTATGAATATGAACTTTACATTATTTGATGTGAGAGAAGATTACACAAATACAGCTCTGGAAAACAAAATAAGTGACCACTTCAGTTTCTGAATCAGTTTCTCTGATTTTGCTATGTATAGGTATATCTTTGAGTAAAATGAACATCGTTGTTTTATTATATAAACTACAGACAACATTTATCCCAAATTCCAAATAAAAATATTGTCATTTAGAGTATTTATTTGCAGAAAATGAGAAATGACTGAAATAACAGAAAAGATGCAGAGCTTTCCGACCTCAAATAATGCAAAGAAAACAAGTTCATATTCATGAAGTTTTAAGAGTTCAGAAATCAATATTTGCTGGAATAACCCTGGTTTTTAATCACAGTTTTCATGCATCTTGGCATGTTCTCCTCCACCAGTCTTACACACTGCTTTTGCATAACTTATGCCTGCACTCCTGGTGCAAAAAATCAAGCCGTTCAGTTTGGTTTGATGGCTTGCGATCATCCATCTTCCTCTTGATTATATTTCAGAGGTTTTCAATTTGGTAAAATGAAAGAAACTCATCATTTTTAAGTGGTCTCTTATTTTTTTTTTCAGAGCTGTATAATGGGAGAGCTCTATAAATAAAAATGTAGCAGTGCTGCTCTCTCCTTGAACTTAAGGGAGGCCACGAGAATAAATGATAAAGTACACAGTGATGTGTGTGAAGCAATGAATTGGACATAAAATGCAAAACACTGTGAGACAATGGATCTAACCTGGATCTAAGTAAAGAAGAATCTGCATGCATATAAATAATTTGACCTAAAACACTTAAATATTTAGATTGTACAAGTGTTTTCCCTTCTGAAAAATTCTGGCAGGTCCTGTTACGACAATAAAAAAAAACATTTTTTTTTTTTACTAGAGTCTCAATATGTACTTCGAAGGAGAGTCTGTAATCTTACCAAATGCCCAAAGTATAAATTTTGTCTCTTCTCAGAGTGTGAATTTCAGATTTACCTCTGGAAAAGATCATAAAGTAAAGCTTGCAATTGTTTGAAGGAAACCTGTAGCTCATCAATTTGAGTGGAAGGCTACTGCGCCTGTGCACATCTCCACAGTAAGAGAATTGGCAGACTCTCCACAGAATTGGCAGAGTTCACCTACATTTGTTTGTTTCTTTCCACAGACCTGGTATTTAAAAAACAGTCTTGATTTCTTACCCTTTTTTATACAAGTTTGAGGTCTGGATTTTGGGAAGGCGATTTCAAAAGCTCAGTGTTGCACCTTTGATGTGTGTTTCAGGTCGTTGTCCTGTTGGAACACCAAGTTCCGTCTGCCTAGCTGATGGTTTGAGGTTATGCTGAATAATTATGGGGTAATCCTCCTTTTTCATTGTTCCATCCACAACAAAACAGTCGTAAAATGCATATAAATGAGAACAGTGTGTATGGGGTTTTAATGATTTACCTTTAGTCCTCCAAACATACCAGTGGTCATTGTGGCCATTTGACCATAACATGCTTCTTTCTTGGGTGGTAGCCTCTCACTTTGCTATTGACTGAGAAACTTTTTTTACTGCAAACATTGACACCGATGTTCCAGCAGCTTCTAGTTCATGGCTGACCAATTCTTTGATGTTTTTTTTATGTGGGCACAAGTACATTTCCTGTTACAGTCATTTATGATCAGTAACAGGAAAGTTAAAGGCCTTGGCCTTTTTTGGCAATTGAAACGCATTTTTTTGGAGGAAAACATCACACCATGGCCGTTTCTTAATAGTCATTCTTGTGTGTTTTCTTGTGTTCCTTCATGTTCTTTCCTGATGTCATCTTCTGCTTCTGGAGGAATTGAAGTTCCTGGGAGCATATATTGCTTCAAGATCTCAGTGTAGGTTTTTTTGCTTTAACGCTGCATAACAGAAATGAACTGACACCATACTGCTTGGCATCAGCAGCCGGAGTCTGAGAGATTCCAATGTGCCATGCTCTTTCTGGGTGGGTAGATGGCTCTCTTTCTCTCTTTATCAGTCCCAAGGTGATATATCGGTTAGCACAGGCATCTGTTAGCTAGCGTATCGGAGCTGGGAAGGTGCGCTTTCCTCTGAGCACACTATACGACAGCAGCATTTTGAAAAGAAGTATTGGAGGAGGCCAGTGACTCTAAATCATACAAACGGTTCCTGAGTGTTTGGGGAGCAGTTCTGAATAATCTGGAAGAATCCTAGTTTGAGACCAGTCCCACTTTGATAATTATTACTTCATGTGACATGTCATCACGATCCATTGTCTGTACTTCTTTGTAATGTTGATTTTGACAGCCGTATTTTTTTTCCCTCTTTTTCTCCCTTTTCCTTCTCCCTTTCCTTTCTCTCCTTTTTTTTCTCATTTCTATATTTTTGTTTTAGATGCTCTGGTGTCAATGTATATCTCCTTGCATATTGGTATTGTAAGCATGTGTGTTGTGTTTTTCTGTGATACTTTATAAATAAAGTATAAAAAAAAGAAGTATTGGAGGAGGTGTGTGGTAGCCTTCACCATCCTAGGGTTAGGGGCATGCTACTGTTACAGGAAGTTTTATTGAGTGGGTGGATTCATGGCCTTCCAGACTAGGCAGAAAAAGAATTGTAAAAAAAAAAAAGTGGACTGACACAACCCCATACCATGACAGATGCTGGCTTTTGAACTTGTGGCTGATAACAGTCTTGATATTCCTATCAAGTTTCAAGTGGTATTTGTTAGGGGTGTTACGAGATTAAAACCTGTCTCGCGGGAAAAAAAAAACAGTTTTGCATGGACTTTTTACGAGGGATCTGGAAACACAGTAGTGATAGCAGCGAGTGTGGTGGCTGAGCAGTGAGAGCAGCTCTCAGCAGAAGAGGAAAATTTGGGCATTTGCATAGAAGATGCTTCTGCTACTTTTAAGTTGTTTGTCTGGCTGCATTTGGCTCCAGTGGAAACAATAAACGGTAACAGAGTGACCAACAAGACACAAACCATATGTAAATACTGTAAGTAAATCGTTGTACTAATCCCTTAGCTCTGTACTGTATTTAAAAAATGTTTCTCTGTCTCTGTTTGCACTTCAAGCATAGTCTTAATATGACTGGTTATGGTTATGCATAGTTAAATTACAAGAGATTTAGGAGAAAAAAAAACGCAAACCATAGGCTTAATATGACTGGTTGTGGTTTGCACTTATTGTTTGCACTATATAAGACCTAGAAAAGTTTTATTTCTATTTCTTATAGAATCAATGTGTGAGAGAACCCAGTCTGTTAAGTTAGAGTTATATGATTTTGTCAAATAAAACTCTAGTTTTCAAGCCATTTTTCATTTTTGACATTTTCTTAAAATTTAAATTTTTTAATCTCGTCTCGTCTCGTTCTCGTGAACCCAGTATCGTGTCTCGTCTCGTGATATTAGTGTCTCGTCACACTCCTAGTATTTGTGAATTACTCTGTATTGTTGTGCTCAACAACAGTTGGTTGTAATCCCTTATCTACACGGTTCTATCAGCTATTGATGGATGATGGGAGATCGCAGATTGTGTTCCACAAGTTACCAGATGTGTTCTAGCTAAGCCTTAAAGAACAAGGTTACATCATTTAGTGACTTGTTAAGAAAAACTAACATAAATACTCAGCATTCATTGTGAATTTAACACTGACCCAATGGAAAAAGACACTGTTCATACCCACAATTACAGTTACATTACAGTTACAAGCTACATTTTTTAAGTTCTTGTATTAAATGAAATTGCGCTCCTGGTTCTGCTTTTTCAAAAAAAAAAAAAAAAAAAGAGATAAGAAAAATGTAATGAAGTAGTCAAATCTCCATTCATTTGATACACACTTCTGTTCATTCTCAGGTCAAGTCAAGTAGTTTTATTGTCAATACTGCATATGTACAGGACATACAGAGAATTGAAATTACGTTACACTCCTTCCCAAAAGTTACAGCATGTACAGAAAATAATAAGAGACACTAAATGTACAGTACAACAAGGTCACAGATATAGACATACAGCACATGAGACAAGAGACACAAGACAATAGTTCGATTGCAGGGTCAGGATGCTGAGTAAGTGTGTCCTGGGGGTAAAACAGGGAGAGAGTTAAGTATCCTCACAGCCTGGTGGATGAAGCTGTCTCGCAGTCTGCTGGTCTTAGCCCCAACTCTCTGCAGTCTCTTCCCTGATGGCAGCAGGCTGAAGAAGCTGTGGAGATGGATAGAATCTCCCGCCAGGTGAAGGGCTTTTCGTGTTAAGTTGGGCGGCTTGTAAACCCTACTTTGGCAGGTTTAGCTAAACTGGTTAATTTTGGATAGTAGAGGTGCAGAGTGTTTCAGCGGTCTAAAGTGCTGCCACTATGAGCGGGAGGTCACCGGTTCGAACTCCTGCTCATGCAGCTTTGCCATCAAGCTGCCAGCGCTCAGAGGGAGCAAAATTGGCCCTGCTCCCTCCGGGTGGGTAGATGGCGCTCTCTCCCCACATCACTCCTAGGGTGATGTACACAGCACAGGGCGTCTGTGAGCTGATGTACCGGATGTTTCAATGCTGCATATCAGCAGCAGCTTGAAAAGACTTCACATGTATTGGAGGAAGCATGTGTTAGTCTTCACCCTCCTGGTGTGGTGGGGCATCACTAGTGATTAGGGGAGTCCTAATGAGCAGGTTGAGTAATTGGCTGTGTAAATTGTTTAATTCAATTCAAATCTTAAAATGTGTTAAGTTAATTCTTGCAAGGTAAATTGACATAAAGAGGAAGATGAGCCCATTCTGGTATTAACTCCAATTGGTATTAGGCAATAGCAATAATAAACAACTTTTTTAAAAAATTGAGGATTAAAAGAAGATTTCTTCTATAGCAGGATGATGATCCTAAACACACCAATCAACAGAACTAGAAGACTTCAGCATGCAAGGATGAATAAAATCGCCCAAACAAGAACTGAAAGGCTGCTTCAAAAAGCATCGACGAGCTCTGACACTTGGCAAAGGGGTTGTTACCAAGTACTGAAGATGCAGGGTGCTGGAAAATGTGCTTCAGGCCCTTTTTCACTTTCATTATATTGGAAATAAAAAAGTAATCTTGCATACAATATTAAAGAACTTGATCATTTTTAACTTCATTCTTTTGGAAAGCAGGTCTTTTCCTCGCTTTGCTACAGAAAGTGTACAGTTTCATATATTATAAGCATTAAAAGTTGTTATAGGTTATTTCATGTTTTGTCTGGTCAGCTTCATTTATTTTATACATCCATTTCTGCATTTCAAGCCCGTGACATTTACCACTTTGGAATATCAGCCCTCCTTCATACTGTGCTTGAAGGACATCTTGCCACAGAGGAAAGACACCAAGTGATTTCAGGTATTTCAGGTTTTATTTTAGCCCCTTTCTTATTGCAAATACCTCATAAGGTGGATCACAGCATGGGGTCATTGTTAGATTTTTTTTTTGTCTCACAGTTCTCCAAAACTTCTCTGTGTGGTAAATGTCAAAATTGCTCTTTTTTTGCTCATTTGGTTTTATCAACTGTTGCTGAATGATGTTTTTTGATGCAGTGCTGTTAAAGTCCTGCAATTGCAGAAAATATACATTTACGGTGCTTTCTGGATGGTTCGAACTTTCGGACCAATTACAGGAAGCTGAGCAGGCGTTCCTCAGCAACGGCAGCAGAAGAAGAAAAATAACCAACTGTTACTGACTGCAGCCTGCGGGAAGGCGGAGTTAGACGTCCTACCACTTTGTCCACGCCACGCCTTGTCAGTCTTGCAAGCTTGTAGTATTTAAGTAGTATTTAAGCAGGACGATGCGGCACATTATATTTAAAGTCCGCTAACTGCCCTGTACATTGTTTACTTCCGTTCAGAGGTGGAGCTAAGACATGACGCTAACAATGTGGGCGGAGCTGGACGCACTGGACGTTCAACTCCGCCTTCCTGCAGGCTGCAGTCAGTACCCTCTCAAAATAACCGGAAAAGAAGGAAACATGAGCTGTGGATACAGCTGCTTCAGGACAAGGACTTTCGTTTGGCGAATTTGAACTAACCTTGAGTACTGTAACTGAAGTTGCTGCTGCTGCTGGTATAAAAACACAATAGCAGCACTACTATGGAGACGAAATGAATCTGTTCATTCATATTATCTTTATCCTGGAAAGGCTTTCCTCCGAATGAATCACCCGCTGAATTGTCAACACGCCAACGTCAGACGCATGTCCTTCTAAAGCCAATCAGCGTCAAGTTAAGGAAAACGCATCGATACGTAAGTGATGATGAAAGGATGTAGGAGTATCACACAAAGCTAATTGGTGCGCTCCCTAAACTGCAGTGTGAAAACAAAAATAAGCGGACCAAATATATACAATGTAGCAAACACATGAACCTCGGTTCGGACCACAGTCCGGACTTTCAGGTGTGAAAGCACCCTTAATTTCCTTAAATGGGTTAATGATAGTGTGTTAAAAACAATTCTGTAAAAATAGACACATTTACGCAGCCCCTGAAGGGACATGGTGTATTTGTTTACGTAAAAAGTGGTGAGCACCACATACTAAGTGGTGAGTACCAGATACTAAAAAAAACGGTTTTCTTCCACCAGGGCTGAAAACAAACAAACTGGCATGATTTTATTGCTTGTTTTTTTCCACACAATTTGAGAAGATTATTCAAAATGGTGACAAATGTCATTCAAAACCAGACTAAACAGATATTTTGGGGAGAAGGGAAAAGTCACTGCCTACCTTCACAGATTTGACAGGGCGTGGCTGGAGAGGGAGAAGTAAAAGAAAAAAAATTGTGAAATGGATATATCTGAAGGTTATCTCGTCCACAAGCTCATTAGCCCTATCTGTACGGGATTAGTTTCTCAGGGGTCCCGGGTTAATTTTCTCTTTTATGTGGGGGTCCTCTGTGATTTTATTCCCATCTGGAACGACCATGTATGTGTTTTTCTCAGAAGTCCACTAAGAAAATTACAGGCTGAATTACTGTACCTATTGTTTTTCGCTGATTTTCGTGGTCATCCGCTAATTTTAGTCCTGCCCAGACTCACATCTCTGAGTTTCGTCACCTTATGTTTAATAAAATAGCTATTTGTCTACTGCTGCGCAACGTAATTACACGTTTCCGTGCATTTCCATGGCGATCCATGTAAAAACAATGGCGGATGGAAATGGAGGAGCTACTGAACGTGATGTCATGTGACTGAGAAAGCAGAAAAACTCACTTGTCCTCCTGTTTTTTTCAATTGCAGTCCGAATTAAAGAGTTTTATCTCTTATCTATCTAGAAGTGTGAAATATTTTTCACAGACGTCCACTAGACTATTTCACAGACTATTGTCAGCTAGCAATTTCTGTAAAATCCAAATCATTCAATACTGCCTGATGCCAATAATATATTTTATTTAATTCATGATATCACAAAGCTGGATTCAGAGCATGAACTAATTCTCTTAATTAAGCATGGGTGTGTTTTGGGCATAACATTAAATAAACCAATCAGTGTGTCACTTGCCATTCCCTTTAAGAGGCAGGTGCGCTCTGGCTTTGGAACGTTCGTATCTTAACAGTGTAACAGTGTTACTTGTGTATGTCTCAGCTTGTCCAGAAATGCATGTGTATATCATATGCTTTAGGGGTGACCTAGAGTGCAAAATACACTTTCTAACTCTAGAAGGGACCCAAGGAGCACCAAATACGAATTCTTCATAATGTGGTCTGTTTCTATTCTTTATACTATTTAATTTGTTAGTTCACTCACCTGCAAACTTTATTCTGCACCAGGCCTGGGTTTTATTTTACCCACAATTTGAGAGAATGAGAATTAACAGAAATGGGACAAATGATGTTCAAATGTCTACTGTCTGTTCATGTTTGTTTACTGCGACTAATATCTGACATATATAATGATTTTATTGCATTGCACTATTGTATTATGGTCCTGGAACATAATTCCGCTCCACTGGGTACTTGTGCTCAAATGAAATTACAATAAAATACTCTTCACTTCACTTGACTCTTGATATGTTCAGCGTTTCCAGAAAGCTAGACTTCCCCTGCTGACGAATGCATATAGTGTGATTCTTCACTATATGCTATCTCCTGAGGGTGTGCTCACTCAATTGTCATGACTGCCAACCGTTTGGTCAATCTACGGCAGACAGACATACGTCTCAGTGTGGAAGTGGAGCTCATTTTTAAGCCACAGCCATGACTCACGGTTCACTCAGAACCCCTTACATTGATTATGTGCTCTTTTTAAAAACTCTTTTTATCTGATGCTCGAAAATCTAGTTCCTCATTAAAGGAACTAGAGTTAGCATCTCAGTCCTCTATATTAGACAAGTAGTTCATATACAGCTCTGGGAAAAATAAGAGGGCACTTAAAAATGATGCGTTTCTTTGATTTTAACAATTTGAAAACCTCTGGAATATGATCACAAGCCATTAAACCAAGCTGAACTGCTTGAATATTTGCAACAGTAAGTAAAGGCATAAAGTTATCCAAAAGCAGTGTGTAAGACTGGTGGAGGAGAACATGCCAAGATGCATGACAACTGTGAATAAAAACCTTTTCTTTGCATTATTTGAGGTCTGAAAGTTCTGCATCTTTTTCCTTATTTCTGCAATTTCTTATTTTCTATCATAAATGCTCTTTTCTATAATAAATGCTCTAAATGACAATATTTGTATTTGTAACTTGGAAGAAACGTTGTTCATAGTTTATAGAATAAAACAACAGTGTTCATTTTACTCAAATATTTAGCTATAAAAAGCAAAATCTGAGAAACTGATCCAGAAACTGAAGTGGTCTCTTTTTTTTTCCAGAGCTGTATATAGCATGTTTTGTGTTGTCAAAGTGGGTCGAGTATAGTTGTTTTAGTTGGAGTTGTTTTAGTGGGAGTTGAGCAGTCTGATGATCTGTGGGAAGAAGCTCTTGATAAATCTATCACAAGTGGTAGAATTTGCCAGGAGGCAGAAGACTAAAAAACCCATGGCGTCCATGAACAGTCCCCATAGCGTCGAATTCTGGCAGGGGGACAGAATTCAGCCCAACACCTGGAAAGATAACTCGCTGAAAAGTTGACGATATTCTACAAACCAACCTGTATCAAATAGAGTAAACTGCAGTATGAAACCAAAACTAACCAGAATAAATGTATAACACGTAACAAACACATGCTTGTGATAGTGTGCGAGTGTGTGTGTGTGTGTACGAGCGAGTGAAAGTGGACTCTGCATGTGCTTCTCTTTTAGAAGACCACAGAAACTCTATGGCTATTCCAGAGGGATGGCCAACTATAACCCTACTGGAAACTGTGCTGTGAGTGAAAAGGCTACAGGCTCCGGGGGAAAACTCGCACCGCAAACACTGAGTAAACGGAACTGCAGTAAATAAACAGCTTTTATCCCATGAGAAATGTACATCCTCTATAGCTGTGCTTCTCAAACCGTTGTACACCATCTACCAGTGGTGGTATTTAAAGCATCCCAAAGTGGTATGCCAGATGAGCATTAAAAAAATGTTTAGGGATTAAACTCTATGTTCCCTTATTAATTTCATAACTTTAGATTTGTTTGTGTTTAGTGTTTAACCTTTTAACCCTGTATCTAAGCCCACACTTGAGTTTTTTTAACACTTGCACTCAACTACAGTACTTTAATTATTACCATCAATTTCATATGCCTTAACATAGAACTCTGAGGAACTCCACAGTTTTTTGTATTATAAAGCTGAAAAAATGACCTATAGGGTTTAGGATGAGTCCATGTAGACTCTGTCTGTATTTTACTACATTCCCTAGTGAACTTTGTTTGCATAGATTAACTTATACTAAGCATTATTATGCTATAGTGCACTAAAGTGTTCTTGTGGCCACATTATTAATCAGTATATTTAAAAAATACTAAAATGGAACACTTTTTTGTACTTATTATACTTTAATTGTATAATAATAGTAAACAAGTATTACCTATATTGTGCTAAGTGTACTAAAATTGAACTATTTTGAATATATTTACATAACATTCAAACATACTACATAATGTATGTAACCCCATAATTTAAGTATGCTTACAGTAAAAATATAATACATTTAATGAGTATTACAACTTTGTCACTACACTGGGAAATTGATGTGTAAGAACTGATATTAAATATATTTACATAAGAGTACAAATATGCTTCTTGTTCCTGTCTTTTGTTGGGTATAAAAAATATATTTTAATATACTGTACTACAATGGTTCGTGTGTTACAAATGTACTTTACATTTTTTAGTCATTTAATTTACTTTCTAAAAAGTTACATAAAACATTGTACTTTAAGTGAACTACTGTAACAGTTGTTTTTAACACGCTTTGCTAAAAATATACAAAAGTATATTTGTAAATAAGTATTTTGAGTTGAGAAGTATATTGAGTTACCTTGAACTAAAAGTGTACTTCATAGTAGTCTATTTGTTTTAAATACACTAGAATTATACTTTTTAAAAAGTAAGATCAAAGTTTTTTTTTATTTTCAAACATTTGATAAAAGCATAATATAAATATACTTTTAATATATTTTAAGTAAGTACATAAATCTGTTAACAGCATACTCAGACATTTTTCAATATGTTTTAAGTACAGTTAAGTGTATTTTTCTTTTTCTTTTTCTCTTTCCTATTCTGTCTTTGTGTTTTTTCCTGGTCCTTCCTCCCTGTACTCCTCAACACATGGCCCTGTTGTGTTTACATCTTGTCTCCTCCCGTGTCTCGGACTTCAGGTTTTCCACGAATGTAATTTGTAGCCCCACCCCCTTGTTACCTGTCCCCAGGTGTTTCATGTTCTCTTCCAAGTATATATAGCTCTTTTGTTTCTGTGTTCCCCTGTCAGTTCTTCTGTGTGTTACAAATGACAAAAATGTTCCCCCAAATGTGGGGGAACCTGGAGGTGGAGACACAAGAGGAGACAAGATGTAAACAAAATAGGACCATGTGCTAAGGAGCATGTGGGGGAAGGACCGGAAAAAACACAGAGACAGAACAGGAAAGACAGGGAACAGGACGAGAACATGACAGTCCTGTTATTTTGTTGTTTTTCTCTGTCGCAAGCTTCTAAAGAAAATCTCAGTAGGCACACTGAATTGACCAGAAACAATAATCAATAATTTGCCAATAGCAACAGCAGGTGGTAGGTGGTCTAAAATGTTTGAGAAGCACTCCTCTGAAGAATCCAACTCACACCATCTCCTACACAGTGTTCAACAGCCGGCTAGACGTGCAAATGCGTCACTGTCCAGGATTTGTTATTTTTGTTGTATAAGTATCAGTTTTATACACATACTTGTTTATTAATTAGGCTTAAATCATATTATTGATTTCTATAAAGCTGTGATGGAAATGGGGGTATGAATCATAAAACTTACATACTTTTATTACATACAGTACTTACATGCCATGAGGTCATGGGATATCAATATGCAAATTGGTCATGAAGTGAAGTCTTACATTGGGTGGCGGTTTAGGATTACCCCACCTGTAAAAGTAAAAGTAGTAAGGTGTTATCATGTATGTGAGGTGAATAAGCAGTGGCCAGTGTGCTCATGGCAAGACAACATACTGTAAGTTACCTATTGTTGATAATTAGCTGTTCATTGTGGCTGGTAATGATCGTGACCAACGACATCTGACTAGAATTGTCCATGTGAGCATGGACCCTGCGTGCACATCCTACCGGTCAGTGTGGCTGAGTCACACTTACAAGATCAACATACTCATCTAATTTGTTTCTGTTAAGGTTAAATCAGTTTTTAAATCAATATTATGTATTTTAGGTGAAAAAGCACAAAGCAATTTTAGGTAGCAATTAAAATATTAGATTTAGACGCATCTCAATGTGTGTATGGTGATCAGAACATTGTAACATTAAAATAAAATCTTTTTTTTATTTTACACGTGCTTTACACATGCATTTCTGGACAAGCTGAAAGATACAAAACAGACATCTGAATGTAAAAGACATACAGCTCGCTCTGGAAAAAAAATTGATCACTTCAAAATGATGAGTTTCTTTGATTTTACCAAAATCAAAACCTCTGGAATATAATCAAGAAGAAAATGAAGGCTCACAACCATCAAACCAAGCTGAACTGCTTACATTTTTGCAGCAGGAGTGGCATAAAGTTATCCAAAAGCAGTGTGCAAGACTGGTGGAGGAGAACATGCCAAGATGCATGAAAACTGTGATTAAAAACCAGGCTTATTCCACACTGATTTCTGAACTCTGAACTTTATGAATACAAACTTGTTTTGTTTGCATTATTTGAGGTCTGAAAGCTTTGCAACTTTTCATTATTTTAGAGCATTTATTTTCTGCAAATAAATGCTCTAAATGACAATATTTTTATTTGGGTAAAATTGTGTTCGTAGTTTATAGAATAAAACAACATTGTTCATTCTACTCAAACATATACCTATAAATAGCAAAATCAGAGAAACTGATTCAGAAACTGAAGTGGTCTCTTAATTTTTTCCAGAGCTGTAGGTGAATAATATGACAGTACGCGATTCTCAAACACAAAACACATTATTCCCTGTATTACAGGAGAGTTAAGCATCAAAATTTTATGTCCTTTAGATGGAAATAACACAAAGCAAAAATAAGTAGCAAATAAAAGATTAGTTTTAGACCGATTTCAATGTGTGTATGATCATCCTAAATATTTTAATAAAATGACTTTCCACACTTAAAGCTGTGTTTTATTAAGCAATAATTTTATTTTTGTTGCTCCTGGGCTCCCCCTTTAATCACAGAGTGTGGGTTTTTTTTTGCTTTTCATCACCCCTACAGGACATGCTTTACACATGCATTTCTGGACAAGCTGAGAGTTACGTCTGCTTTATTTTTACTACAAATATGCTTTATAATTTTGATTGAACAGCTGTATTTCTGCAGGATTCAGCAGTAGCTTGTTGAAAGAGGCTGTGCATGCGCAGATGAGCAGTTGCTGAGTGTGAATAGAAACGTGTGTCAGAAAAAGAAAGAGTTATAGGAATAAACAAAGAGCGGAAGCGTGACTAACAGGAGGCTGCTGATAAACACATTAAAGTAGATGAGGCTGAGGGAGAGAGGGAGAGACAGAGAGACTATATGAAAATGTTCGCTTTTTCTGAGCTTCTGTGGAGAAAGCATGGCGTTGTCATGGAAACGGCGGAGGAAGGGGCCAATCACTTTTCTGGGACTAAATAGGCTGTAACGAAGTCCAGCTTGTCCTCCGACCTCACCTGTGTTACCTAATGAGATCCTGCCTGTGTATCTGTGTGTGTGTGTGTGTGTGTGTATGTGTGTCTTCCTGCCATAGTCCCCAACCCCCCATAGAAATCAATTCCCACAGGACTCATGTAGTCTTTCACATATGTGTGTGTGTGGGGGGGGGGGGGTATACAGCTGGAGAGGATGTGTGTTTAATGATACCAGATCGGAACTCCACACCACAGTCCTACAAGTCTTGTAATCCTGCTTCCACGTTATTTTCCATTATGACAAGAGGGTGGGGCATCTTTTTTAAATCTTATTTTAAAATGTCCTGTGCAGGAAATACATTGATATAGAATATAAATAGACCTACAAAATGAGTTTGGATGCTGTACTTTAGTATTGTGGTTGATTTTTGCATTTTTTATTTTAAAGCTGATGTCTGCAAGTTTTGGGATTTAGGGCCCTCTCTGGTAAGAATGGGTAACTGCACAGAGCATGCGGAAGACTCATTTTAAACTAGGCGGGTGTGATGCGGTCTCCTTTCGGAGCAGATGAATCCAATTCCAGATTATGTTCAGTCAGAGAGAGAGAGAGAGAGAGAGCGCACTCAGACAGACACTTCACTTCAACTACTTACCTTGGTTTTACTATGAGTGAATAAGCTACTGAGCTCTGAGGTTCTTCTGAAGTCCCCATTGCTCCACCAGCCGTAAAACCGAGCCAGAACATGAACATGTGACCTAAGTATGTAAAGGCGCATGACGTGGCCAGAAGAACTCCTGACAGTTTTTAGAACGAATATATATGGCTTAACAGGAATGGTCGTTCCAGCACACTGGTACCAATTAAACACAATATTTACTCCCTTCTCCACTCAGAATTCCTCCTCTTTTCAGTTAGAAACAAAATAATACAGACTGACACTTTAAATGTTATTTTACATAATTATTTCGGTACCACTTAAAAATAAGACTACCTTTATAAAGGTTTATGAATGGTTTAGAAAAGGTGTTTACTAATAGTTAATAATTAGGTTGCAAATGCTTTAAACCCCTTTATTAAGCAGTTATTAATTATGTAACAACTCGTTAACACTCATTCATACTGTCAAACCTTTCTAGATACTAATCTTTATTTGTGTTTTCCATCAATCAGCATTAAACCTGTCATATTCATTTATGTGTAAGTATGTGTAACTCTTTACTATAAATTAAATGACTACGTTGAATTAAATTACTAAGCAAACAACAGATATCACTGTGGCCTTTTCCATTGTTGTGTTGTAACTGCGTATCAATATTTTTTTAAAGCATTTACCACATAATCAATAATAATTGATAATTGGCTTGAATCATTTGATTAACCACAACTCAACATGATTAACCTTAAATAAGCCCCACTCCACTCTACACCACACACACACAATCTCTACTCCACACACAAATGCCCTACACTACACAAACACACTCCTTACTCCTCTTTTTGTTTTTCAAATTAATATACAGTTCCATTTCTGGGACTGGAATGTTGTGAAATGCTTTAATAAAGCCTTGTTCTTTACTGTAAAGAAAACCAACTTTGTTGTAATGGCATTTCCATCTGAGTTTTAAACAAAGCATTCGACGAGGGTGGGATTCGAACCCACGCATGCAGAGCACAATGGATTAGTAGTCCATCGCCTTAACCACTCGGCCACCTCGCCTAGTGTTGCTTTGTTTAAAATTCAGTCTGAAATGATTTTACACAATGTTGATTTTTGATTTTCTTTACAGTAAAGAACAAGACCCGTTAACACGTTACCGAACCAGCCAGCTAACGCTTTTTAAAGGTTACACAGCCGGTGCAGCTTTCCTTCGAGCTCGCTAACTGTGGTATAGTTTCTATAATTTGTTCAGTACTATTTATATTTACCTGTTATTCTGACATTAGAAACAATGGAAAGGAGAAGGTGAATCCCAAGGCTCCAGCGAGAATCGAACTCGCGACCTCTGGTTTACAAGACCAGCGCTCTAACCACTAAGCTATGGAGCCATACACAGACCACTTCCCTTGTTTTGCTTTATACAGTTCCATTTCTAGGACCGGAATGTTTTGAAATGCTTTAATAAAGCCTTGTTCTTTACTGTAAAGAAAACCAACTTTGTTGTAATGGCATTTCCATCTGAGTTTTAAACAAAGCATTCGACGAGGGTGGGATTCGAACCCACGCATGCAGAGCACAATAGATTTCAAGTCTATCGCCTTAACCACTCGGCCACCTCGCCTTGCTTCAGTTTGTTTACAACCCAGTCGGAAATGCCTTTACAGAACGTTGATTTTCTTTACAGTGAAGAACAGCATGAAACTGCATTTCTGACTGAGTTTTAAACAAAGCATTCGACGAGGGTGGGATTCGAACCCACGCATGCAGAGCACAATGGATTAGTAGTCCATCACCTTAACCACTCGGTCACCTCGCCTAGTGTTGCTTTGTTTAAAATTCAGTCTGAAATGATTTTACACAATGTTGATTTTTGATTTTCTTTACAGTAAAGAACAAGACCCGTTAACACGTTACCGAACCAGCCAGCTAACGCTTTTTAAAGGTTACACAGCCGGTGCAGCTTTCCTTCGAGCTCGCTAACTGTGGTATAGTTTCTATAATTTGTTCAGTACTATTTATATTTACCTGTTATTCTGACATTAGAAACAATGGAAAGGAGAAGGTGAATCCCAAGGCTCCAGCGAGAATCGAACTCGCGACCTCTGGTTTACAAGACCAGCGCTCTAACCACTAAGCTATGGAGCCATACACAGACCACTTCCCTTGTTTTGCTTTATACAGTTCCATTTCTAGGACCGGAATGTTTTGAAATGCTTTAATAAAGCCTTGTTCTTTACTGTAAAGAAAACCAACTTTGTTGTAATGGCATTTCCATCTGAGTTTTAAACAAAGCATTCGACGAGGGTGGGATTCGAACCCACGCATGCAGAGCACAACAGATTTCAAGTCTATCGCCTTAACCACTCGGCCACCCCGCCTTGCGTCAATTTGTTTACAACCCAGTCGGAAATGCCTTTACAGAACGTTGATTTTCTTTACAGTGAAGAACAGCATGAAACTGCATTTCTGACTGAGTTTTAAACAAAGCATTCGACGAGGGTGGGATTCGAACCCACGCATGCAGAGCACAATGGATTAGTAGTCCATCGCCTTAACCACTCGGCCACCTCGCCTAGTGTTGCTTTGTTTAAAATTCAGTCTGAAATGATTTTACACAATGTTGATTTTTGATTTTCTTTACAGTAAAGAACAAGACCCGTTAACACGTTACCGAACCAGCCAGCTAACGCTTTTTAAAGGTTACACAGCCGGTGCAGCTTTCCTTCGAGCTCGCTAACTGTGGTATAGTTTCTATAATTTGTTCAGTACTATTTATATTTACCTGTTATTCTGACATTAGAAACAATGGAAAGGAGAAGGTGAATCCCAAGGCTCCAGCGAGAATCGAACTCGCGACCTCTGGTTTACAAGACCAGCGCTCTAACCACTAAGCTATGGAGCCATACACAGACCACTTCCCTTGTTTTGCTTTATACAGTTCCATTTCTAGGACCGGAATGTTTTGAAATGCTTTAATAAAGCCTTGTTCTTTACTGTAAAGAAAACCAACTTTGTTGTAATGGCATTTCCATCTGAGTTTTAAACAAAGCATTCGACGAGGGTGGGATTCGAACCCACGCATGCAGAGCACAATAGATTTCAAGTCTATCGCCTTAACCACTCGGCCACCTCGCCTTGCTTCAGTTTGTTTACAACCCAGTCGGAAATGCCTTTACAGAACGTTGATTTTCTTTACAGTGAAGAACAGCATGAAACTGCATTTCTGACTGAGTTTTAAACAAAGCATTCGACGAGGGTGGGATTCGAACCCACGCATGCAGAGCACAATGGATTAGTAGTCCATCACCTTAACCACTCGGTCACCTCGCCTAGTGTTGCTTTGTTTAAAATTCAGTCTGAAATGATTTTACACAATGTTGATTTTTGATTTTCTTTACAGTAAAGAACAAGACCCGTTAACACGTTACCGAACCAGCCAGCTAACGCTTTTTAAAGGTTACACAGCCGGTGCAGCTTTCCTTCGAGCTCGCTAACTGTGGTATAGTTTCTATAATTTGTTCAGTACTATTTATATTTACCTGTTATTCTGACATTAGAAACAATGGAAAGGAGAAGGTGAATCCCAAGGCTCCAGCGAGAATCGAACTCGCGACCTCTGGTTTACAAGACCAGCGCTCTAACCACTAAGCTATGGAGCCATACACAGACCACTTCCCTTGTTTTGCTTTATACAGTTCCATTTCTAGGACCGGAATGTTTTGAAATGCTTTAATAAAGCCTTGTTCTTTACTGTAAAGAAAACCAACTTTGTTGTAATGGCATTTCCATCTGAGTTTTAAACAAAGCATTCGACGAGGGTGGGATTCGAACCCACGCATGCAGAGCACAACAGATTTCAAGTCTATCGCCTTAACCACTCGGCCACCCCGCCTTGCGTCAATTTGTTTACAACCCAGTCGGAAATGCCTTTACAGAACGTTGATTTTCTTTACAGTGAAGAACAGCATGAAACTGCATTTCTGACTGAGTTTTAAACAAAGCATTCGACGAGGGTGGGATTCGAACCCACGCATGCAGAGCACAATGGATTAGTAGTCCATCGCCTTAACCACTCGGCCACCTCGCCTAGTGTTGCTTTGTTTAAAATTCAGTCTGAAATGATTTTACACAATGTTGATTTTTGATTTTCTTTACAGTAAAGAACAAGACCCGTTAACACGTTACCGAACCAGCCAGCTAACGCTTTTTAAAGGTTACACAGCCGGTGCAGCTTTCCTTCGAGCTCGCTAACTGTGGTATAGTTTCTATAATTTGTTCAGTACTATTTATATTTACCTGTTATTCTGACATTAGAAACAATGGAAAGGAGAAGGTGAATCCCAAGGCTCCAGCGAGAATCGAACTCGCGACCTCTGGTTTACAAGACCAGCGCTCTAACCACTAAGCTATGGAGCCATACACAGACCACTTCCCTTGTTTTGCTTTATACAGTTCCATTTCTAGGACCGGAATGTTTTGAAATGCTTTAATAAAGCCTTGTTCTTTACTGTAAAGAAAATCAACTTTGTTGTAATGGCATTTCCATCTGAGTTTTAAACAAAGCATTCGACGAGGGTGGGATTCGAACCCACGCATGCAGAGCACAACAGATTTCAAGTCTATCGCCTTAACCACTCGGCCACCCCGCCTTGCGTCAATTTGTTTACAACCCAGTCGGAAATGCCTTTACAGAACGTTGATTTTCTTTACAGTGAAGAACAGCATGAAACTGCATTTCTGACTGAGTTTTAAACAAACGACGAGGGTGGGATTCGAACCCACGCATGCAGAGCACAATGGATTAGTAGTCCATCGCCTTAACCACTCGGCCACCTCGCCTAGTGTTGCTTTGTTTAAAATTCAGTCTGAAATGATTTTACACAATGTTGATTTTTGATTTTCTTTACAGTAAAGAACAAGACCCGTTAACACGTTACCGAACCAGCCAGCTAACGCTTTTTAAAGGTTACACAGCCGGTGCAGCTTTCCTTCGAGCTCGCTAACTGTGGTATAGTTTCTATAATTTGTTCAGTACTATTTATATTTACCTGTTATTCTGACATTAGAAACAATGGAAAGGAGAAGGTGAATCCCAAGGCTCCAGCGAGAATCGAACTCGCGACCTCTGGTTTACAAGACCAGCGCTCTAACCACTAAGCTATGGAGCCATACACAGACCACTTCCCTTGTTTTGCTTTATACAGTTCCATTTCTAGGACCGGAATGTTTTGAAATGCTTTAATAAAGCCTTGTTCTTTACTGTAAAGAAAACCAACTTTGTTGTAATGGCATTTCCATCTGAGTTTTAAACAAAGCATTCGACGAGGGTGGGATTCGAACCCACGCATGCAGAGCACAACAGATTTCAAGTCTATCGCCTTAACCACTCGGCCACCTCGCCTTGCGTCAACTTGTTTACAACCCAGTCGGAAATGGCTTTACAGAACGTTGATTTTCTTTACAGTGAAGAACAGCATGAAACTGCATTTCTGACTGAGTTTTAAACAAAGCATTCGACGAGGGTGGGATTCGAACCCACGCATGCAGAGCACAATGGATTAGTAGTCCATCGCCTTAACCACTCGGCCACCTCGCCTAGTGTTGCTTTGTTTAAAATTCAGTCTGAAATGATTTTACACAATGTTGATTTTTGATTTTCTTTACAGTAAAGAACAAGACCCGTTAACACGTTACCGAACCAGCCAGCTAACGCTTTTTAAAGGTTACACAGCCAGTGCAGCTTTCCTTCGAGCTCGCTAACTGTGGTATAGTTTCTATAATTTGTTCAGTACTATTTATATTTACCTGTTATTCTGACATTAGAAACAATGGAAAGGAGAAGGTGAATCCCAAGGCTCCAGCGAGAATCGAACTCGCGACCTCTGGTTTACAAGACCAGCGCTCTAACCACTAAGCTATGGAGCCATACACAGACCACTTCCCTTGTTTTGCTTTATACAGTTCCATTTCTAGGACCGGAATGTTTTGAAATGCTTTAATAAAGCCTTGTTCTTTACTGTAAAGAAAACCAACTTTGTTGTAATGGCATTTCCATCTGAGTTTTAAACAAAGCATTCGACGAGGGTGGGATTCGAACCCACGCATGCAGAGCACAACAGATTTCAAGTCTATCGCCTTAACCACTCGGCCACCTCGCCTTGCGTCAACTTGTTTACAACCCAGTCGGAAATGGCTTTACAGAACGTTGATTTTCTTTACAGTGAAGAACAGCATGAAACTGCATTTCTGACTGAGTTTTAAACAAAGCATTCGACGAGGGTGGGATTCGAACCCACGCATGCAGAGCACAATGGATTAGTAGTCCATCGCCTTAACCACTCGGCCACCTCGCCTAGTGTTGCTTTGTTTAAAATTCAGTCTGAAATGATTTTACACAATGTTGATTTTTGATTTTCTTTACAGTAAAGAACAAGACCCGTTAACACGTTACCGAACCAGCCAGCTAACGCTTTTTGAAGGTTACACAGCCAGTGCAGCTTTCCTTCGAGCTCGCTAACTGTGGTATAGTTTCTATAATTTGTTCAGTACTATTTATATTTACCTGTTATTCTGACATTAGAAACAATGGAAAGGAGAAGGTGAATCCCAAGGCTCCAGCGAGAATCGAACTCGCGACCTCTGGTTTGCAAGACCAGCGCTCTAACCACTAAGCTATGGAGCCATACACAGACCACTTCCCTTGTTTTGCTTTATACAGTTCCATTTCTAGGACCGGAATGTTTTGAAATGCTTTAATAAAGCCTTGTTCTTTACTGTAAAGAAAACCAACTTTGTTGTAATGGCATTTCCATCTGAGTTTTAAACAAAGCATGCGACGAGGGTGGGATTCGATCCCACGCACGCAGAGCACAATAGATTTCTAGTCTATCGCCTTAACCACTCGGCCACCTCGCCTTACGTTGCTTTGTTCACAACTCAGTCGGAAATGCCTTTACAACAACACATAAAATTATTTTTACATTCTAGAGATACTTTATTAACTTTAACAAATATATATATATATATATATATATATATATATATATATATATATATATATATATATATATTTTATGTAAAAGGAATTTAATGGTGGACATTCAGGGTAAAAGAAAACTGTAAATCTATCTGCTCCCACTCTCCCTGTCTGCGTGCGGCCGAGGCGATGACGTCATCGCCATGTGTTGCCGAGGCGATGACGTCATCGCCTCGGCCGCAAGCAGACAGAGGGAGGAAGCAGCAGACAGAGGGAGAGAAAGGGGGGGTGGCTGGAGAGAGGAGGAGAGGCACGCAGAGCCCACACCCCCCCCCCCCCCTACTTTTTTTTATTTTTATTTTTTTTATAGAAGCGCTCAGTAATTGGAGGGGGAGCTCTTACGTAGGGGGGGCATCCTGGAGATGGTGTCCTCTGGATAAGTTTATAAAATAGAGCAACACCTTAACAGGGGGTTGGCCGCAAAATCTGGAAGGTCAAGTGATGTTGGGTCAACTTCCCTTGAATATATCTCGCTGTAATTTGGCGGTTCACTATATGGCTCAGGTGGAATTCTCCACAGCATTGGGGGGCTGTCATTAGTTGCCACTTGTTCTATGGCATTCACTTCTGGTAAAGTAAGTGAAGTTTGAGCAACTTCTCCTGAAAGTGTGTCCTCGTAAGCTGGAGGGTCATCAGTTGGCCCACGTTCTGTGGGTTTCACAACTGGGCCATTCTTGGGCTCTTTAGGATCCATATGCTTTATCTGAAATTACTTACTTGTGCTGTGTTCTCTTGTGGTGCTCCTCTTAAAAGTGAGGCACGACTGGCTAGAGGGCCTATTTATAGACTTTCTGACTGGTGACATCATCAGTCACTCTGCGCTCTGATTGGCTGAGACCTCTCCAGGAGGACATTCCGGAATTTTTCCGTTCTCTGTTCCGTGCACAGATAGTTAAGTCAGTGGCGTTGTGGTCACACTCACAATGCTTTTTATGTGGATCTTCAATAGGAGGTATATATACTACTGCAACAAAATACAGTTTAGTGTAAGTATAACAGATTTAAACATTAGTATAATTAAAATTAATACAATACAATTTCAGTATTTTATTTTGTTGACAAGAATATAGCTATTAATAATCAGCCTGATACTTCCAATGAGACAAGGTTTGTCATGCTTACAAACAATGATTTGGATAAACTGGACATGCAGAGAAATTCATTTAATAATTGTCTTAATAATAGACTTTTTATAATGCTCGTTTTACTTATTTATACTTTTTTTAGTTATTAAACTATATAATTTTACACACAATTTTACTTAGCTCTTTTTTTTTGCTTTACCATTTATCCAATAATCAATAAATCACCAAAAACTAGAAAATAAAAATTAATTCTAAATTGTAAATAACTCACTGGCCCAGTAAATCCACCTTCTTCTTCCCTTCGGTGGGCACTCCTTATAAATCATAAATAAATATCAAATATTAAATAAATGAAACAATCCTTTAACAAATAATTAAAGAATTTTAGTAAGAATGCATTCATAATAATTAAATATCATGACTTTTTCTGCAAAAGTATATAGGCATTTAGTGATATACTGTGCTATATGCTGTTGTTGCCAAGCAACGATTGACCCCTGAAGGAGAACAGGAATTCTATAGTATGTAGCAGCCAGTTTGTAAGTCATATACTGAATCAAGAGCTAATATTGTGTCCCATGACTTTCGCTATGTCCTATGGAAGCAAACAAAAGCCACTTCACTGGCTGCAATATACTATAGAATTACTGGTCTCTTTCAGTGGTGCATGGTTGCTTGGCAACAATAGCATAGTAGGGAGAGCGGGGTAATGTGAGCCATTTTTTACATTTGCCCCTTGCTAGCTGAGCTACAATGATATATCAGTAAAATTTATTTTTTTCCATTTAATTCAGGATGTTTCCTAGCTATTACAGTTATCAGAATGTCTTCAAGACAAAGGGCAATGAAAATATGTTTGTTTTTAAAAAAGTGGTCTTGTGTCTCACTTTATCCCAACTCAGGGGTAAACTAAGACAGACCACAGAAATTAAGAGGGTAAAGTGAACCAGTTGGGGGTGTGCTGTTCCACTTATGTTTTCCATTTTCAAACTACCATTAACATTACATGTTGTACAACCACACATTCCATAACTAATATCGGACTAGTGTTAGAATCATGGAGATTCAGTCCATTAATATTTTGCAGTTCAAAGTTTCACTGGTCATTATCACAACCCACTATTAGTCTGTTGCTCTAAGGTATCATGTATAGCACACCTGCTGTGGTTTTTGAACTGTAAAGACACCTGTTTCATCCATATTGTAAATCATGTGTGGAGGGAATGCGTGTCTATTAAAGACGCCCTTCGCAGGGATGTTGCCTCAGAAGTTCATACAGAGAGATGTTGACATGCTAGGAATCTGCCAAACCATTTTTTTCCTAAAAAGTACAGTATTCATTAGTATAGATTTTTCTTTTGGAAAGTTAACCTTCAGAATCATATAGTCATGTAATCTCTTATCTATGTAATCACACTCTAGCCTACCTACACAATGTTTCTCAGTCCAATTGGCTGGGACGGTGTTTCACTTTACCCCACAGCATTTTTCTCACTTAACCTCACAGCTACCATTTCAGAAAAAAAACATAATCTCTAGCAAATCAGGCTAATCTTCAACTAGCATCAATCACATGGTTTGATATGTTGAAAGTTCATAAGCATGTATGATATAAGTTTTTCTACCTGAATCAATTTACTTTGATAGAATAATTGATTAGGTTCAAAGCAAGAAAATTTACTTTTACATGCAGAAAACACCTTTTTGTGAAAAAAAAAAAAAAAAACTTAACAGCACCAGCAACAACTTCCTCTTCCTAGTAGTGGGAAATGGGAGGGACTTGACAACATAATGGTCACATGACTACAATTGTGTTCAGTTGCCAAGATACAAGGGGTGTCTCACATTACCCAATGTCTCACATTACCCCGCTCTCCCCTACGTTATATTACAGCACCACAAATTAAAAACCTTTGCAGAAAAAATATGATTCATAATTATTATGATTCTTATCAGGAATATATTTAATTATTGATTAAAGGGGTTACAAAATGTAAAGGAAAAAAAAACACTTTTTGGATTTTTTTTTTGCCCATTCTGGACAATTTTGACAATAAACTGGCACTATTCATATGTTGTATTTATTTCAGCAGGCTATCTTACACCCCATCAACAGTCTATTTTCATGCCTTGCGCGTGCGTTATTTCAATTTTCACAGGCCCTAATTAATATATCGACACTGACGGGCGTGGTAACTGGAAGTGAGGTGTCTTCAGGTAAAACTCTGGCGTATTCTTATATTGGCAGCAGAAAACACAGGGGCACCACTAACTGATTTGAACCCTGACAACAGCCAGTAGTCAGACGTTCTTTGCTATCTTGGCATCGCAGGTGCCACCCATCTTATCGTACCCATACACACAAGGACACACAGCAGCACACAGACTCAACTTTTACATTGACAATAAAAAATAATTTAAGAAAAGAATATTGTTAAAAATCTGTTACACTATATTAATAAATAAATAATAAAATTAATAAAGTTGTATCTTATTGCAATAGTAAATTATTATTATTTGGGCAATAATAAAAAGCATTGTGCATGTGACCACAACGTCAATTTTGACTGGGCACAGAACTGGGCAAGGAATTTCCTCCACCTGGAGAAGAGTCAGAACAACCTGAACTCGGCCAATCAGAACACAGTGACATGACATGCTCCTGGTATAATACATGCCTAAATAAGTTTTAAAACTGAATGTCCCGTCCATCTTTTACGTTAAATCAGACCTCGCTTGAACTGTATGATCAATTTACATACTGCTGTACCATATTTTTTCAGCAAATACAATAGTGCAGAGATTTTAAATAGGGGCAATAATCATCACTTTTTTTGCACTACATTCTAATTGTGCTGCACATTAGGACAGATTACTGATGAGCTTTTTAAGCATGGAAAAAGTGATATTAAAGATCCTGCCACAGCATATCAATCAGCAGGGTTTGTCTAAAAATGAAAGCTGCAGCAGTAAGTAAGTTCTAGGAGACTTTGACCCTACGCCACCTTTACCTCGACCAATAACTAGCTTCAAAAAAAAGAAACCCCTTACCTGGCTGGACACAAAAAAAAAATGTTTTGAAAAATGAAGTGTAATGGGATGGAGTGCTACAGATTAGTAGCTCTCCAGCCCAGAGGGTTGTGGAACCCAATTGCAGAACAGTTAATCAAAAAGAATGTAAACAAAAGCTCGCTAGAGAAGCATTTTATTTTATTTTGCTCATTATTGTTCACTTTAGTTTAAACAGCCTCAGAGGGCAGATTGCTGCTTATTGCCGACCCCTGGTCTAGATGTTACAAGACCTGGGCAGACACATTGTTTTACTTTCAATGTATCAACCCCCAAAACATTATTCTAAAAGTCAATAATGCCCATTATGAGATAAGTTTATACAGTATGTTTCTCTTGGATGGTAGTCATTTTAGCCATTGCTTAGGTTTATTCTAATGGAATTGTAGTGGAATCAAGAAAGCTGTCCTTACCTGAGGTGAACAAGCTCTGCATTCACTGTACTTAGACATTTATTCTGGGTTCTTCTTCTTTGTCTTTGAAGAAAAAAATCTGGATGTGCTGCCACTGTGCTTTCAGAGGATTTCTAGTAAACTGGGAGCTTTTTTAGAAATAACTACTTTAAAAAAAACTTTTAAATCTTCTCTGTTTGGAGATAATGGCTCTCAGTGGGCTTCTTTGGATTCACAGAGTTTTAGAAATGTCTTTTGATTCGTCTCCAGACCGATATGTGCAGCATAGTGTGCGCATTGTTAAGACCATTTTGCCCACTTTCGCCTAGTGCTGAGTGTGAATGGTTGTGTGTAAATGGTGTAAATGATGTAAAATGTGATTGATGTGTTCATGCACACTTTGCTGAAACATTGCTGAAAATGTTGAAAAAGTTATTTCTAAGAAATGTTTAAATTCAATATGGCTGCAGTAATTAAGCTTGGGTGTCTAGATTAACTGGTCCAGTTATTAGCTAAATGTAATTAATTGATTGACTCAAATGATTAGCATTTTTTTACATTTGCTTTGCAGACACACTTAGGGTTGGGCGGTATTGAAGTTTTTCATACCGTCGTCAGATTATATGGCGGTATACGGTATTACCAGCGCGAAGGGGGGGGGGGGGGGTGGATTTATATTATTTTATTTTTGTACCTGTGTGTTTTGATATTTTAGAATTCGTTAGTTTATATTTCCTTTAGCATTTTGAGCTATTTCATATCTATTTTTCTGTTTTTATTAAATGCTTTAAACGCGCAGATGATTTTTTTAATGTATATTATTTTATTTTTGTACATGTGTGTAGACTATTTCTTTTTTGTTATTTAAGAATTCGTTAGATTAAATTTATTTTACCATTTTGAGCTAAGTTTAGTTAGTTATTTTCCTATTTTATATTTATTAATCTGTTTTTATTAAATGCTGCGGAGCTTTAAACGCGCGGATGATTTATTTTTTTATGTATATTTTTTAGCTTTGTACCTGTGTGTACACTATTTATTTTTCGTTATTTTAGAATTCGTTAGATTATATTTATTTTACAATTTTGAGCTAAGTTTAGTTAGTTATTTTCCTATTTTATATTTATTAATCTGTTTATATTAAATGCTGCAGAGCTTTAAACGCGCGGATGAGCTCGCGTTCAGTCTTGCGTTCATGCTCAGGTTCAGTCTCGCGTTCACGCTCGGGTTCAGGCAGACAATCTAAACTCTAGTATGCAGAACTATATTATTATTGTTATTAAATTTTCCATTTTTTTAAATAGCAGGATAGTTTGATTTTTATTTCTCAGCCCGGACGAGACCCGGCCCGAGGAAAGTGGAAAATCTCGGGTCAGTCCAGGCTCCAGGAAATAGTCATCTGTTTTTTAATACTATTTTTATTTTATATAAAGCTACGGCCTGATAATCACCATATAACAAAGTATTACTGTTAACGAAAACAAACGAAATAACGAAAACTGAAAGTGAAAGTTCCCCTTAACTGAAACTAATAAAAACGGTAATTAAAAGAAAAAAATAAAACGAACTGAAATTACAGATTGAATACCCTAATTTTTTTGTTTGTTAATTTATTTATAAACGCTGTATCCACTACAGCAGCTTAACAGCGGGTGGTGTTGTGCCGTTTCTGCTCGCGAAGGGGAGCCGGGGTTCAGATGTCGGCAGCGCGCTGCAGCGCAGCGCCTCGCGGATTTGCTTATATTTACAGCGCTCCAGCTAGCTGCAAAATAATGACAGAAAACTCTGAGGAAACTGCAGAATTCTGTACGGTATTAAAATATGAGCGTGAGTGACATAAAAAAAACTGTTTTGTAGAGAAATAGGAGATGAGGAATATTTAAGGAAACAGCTGTAACTTTGAGTAACTCACACTGAACACCCCATGCTGCAGGTTAAACTGATAAATCTGATCATTTCGGTGGTTGGTTAGTTGTTAGGGATTTATTGTCACTTCAGCACAAATGTGGCTATTTGTGGCGATAATTTTGGTGAAAATTAGTGAAACCTGTAGAGTTTATTGAGTTTTTGCTGTATGATCTCCTCAGTGACAATCCCTACCCCATAACCAATCAGGGAGCTCCAACTACTTACCCCTCCTACTGCTCTTTCATTGTGGAAGCGCAGAATGTCTTAAACGTCCGTTTTTCAAAGTCCAGGTTTGGCACATCACGTGATTAATATACCGTCACTAATTTACAATACCGCACCATATTTAAATACCGTGGTATACCGAAATACCGTCATACCGCCCAACCCTAGACACACTTGTTGACCAGTTTTGTGTAAAATTACTACATTTAGATGAATAAAATAAGGATGTGATTTTATAAGGTTTTGTCAACAGGTGATTGCAAACCAAATCATTATTCATGAAAAGCTGGGTCTTTAGGGAGCAATTTGTCAACAAATGCATGAGAAAATGATTGGAAAGATGCACTGCCTGTCCAGAAAAAGTCTTCACCTGGATTTAAGTAAGTAAATGATGTGGGGTTGTTGCTGCAGTTGGTCAGGTTTAGGTTCAGCAACAGTATGTGCTGAAAGAATGAGGTCAGCTGACTACCTGAATATAGACCAGGTTATTCTATCAATGGATTTTTACTCCCTGATGGCACGGGCATTTTCCAAGATGTCAGGATTCATGGGGCAGGAATTGTGAAAGGCAGCATTGGTTCAGGGAGCATGAGATCATATTTTTTTACACATGGATTGTTCACCAGAGTCCAGACCTTAACCTCATTGAGAATCTTTGGGATGTGTTGGAGAAGACTTTGTGCAGTGGTCAGACTCTACCATAATCAATGCTGCAAGATCTTGGTAAAAAATTAATGCAACACTGGATGGAAATAAATCTTGTGACATTGCAGAAGCTTATCGAAACAATGCCACGGTGACTGCATGCCACAATGGAAAGTAATGGTGGTCCAATGAATAATATTAATACTATTTTAAAAATTTCAGTGACTAAAGAGAAAGGGCACAATCCTAAGATAAACATTATCAAGAACTATTATTCAACAATAGCTTACAGAACCACATCCACAAGAATACAGGCTTACATTTATAAATATCACTTAAATCTTTATTTTGCAAAACAGAAGCCTTGTGTTAACCATGTACAGAAGTTTCTCAGACTGACCAGCATACAATGCAAATGTGTACTGGAGTAAGTTGAATTCATATTTCATCTGTTTTTCTTTATTTTATGTTTGGATAATGTTGGAAGTCCTAAAGCCAGGGTCTTTCATTGTATGGTGGTGCCTTTAAGATGGCACCATCTTTTTTCAGGGATGTTCGTGCATTTTTCAACAACACAATGCAAAACCAAATGCTGCATACATTACAAAGGCGTGGCTGCAAAATAAGAAGGATTTTTTTTTTTTAATAATAATCCCATACTTTTGCACACCTTGCAGGAAGAATAGGACAAAATAACATCATACACTCTTCATTGCTTGGTATCCTCAATGCCAAAACATCTATTAGCATCTAGTTAAATAACAGAAATCAGTATCAGTCAAAAGTCTGGACTCATCTTTTCAATCAATGTTTTCCTATATTGTAAAGGAATACTGAACTCATCCAGGTTATGAAGGAACACATAAGGTATTATGTAGTATTTTAAAAAATACATTGAGTTGGCCCTTATCTAGGGTTCTGTTAACTGTTGGTTTCTGAGGCTGGTAACTGTGATGAACTTATCCTGCGTAACAAAGGTAACTCTTGGTCTTACTTTTCTGGGACAGTCCTGATGAGAATACAAAAATGCATTTGGCATTGAAACAGTTATACTTGGTAGAAGAGAAGATGGAAATGTTAGATTTTAAGATTTTAAAAAGGGAAGCTTTTTGGATTCATACTTTAGGTACCATGTCACCAGTGGGAAGAATGATAAATTTATTCTTTTTTAAATGTAACGTTTTTTTTTTTTAAATAGATGTTATTTGAGATGTTGAGATGTAAGTAATTATACATTTTCTTCTGATATTTATGATTATATATTGCTGGTTGGGGCTTGGAGGATCATGTAAGGGTCATGTGACATGCCAATTAAGTATTTAAGGTCACGTGTTTGTATTGAATGTAAAGGGCGTTAAAGATGGCACGAGTCAAAACATGTCCGCCATGGAATACAAGGATTTAAGTGGCTAAACTCTTGCTTTTTATTGAGTGTGGGCTTAAGTGTTCCATGAAGCAGACCTGATGATAGCTAGTTTCATCATCAACATTTGTGATGGTCTGTGGAAATGCACTGAAGGATACTTTCAAAGTTCTTGATTTTTTTTACAGATTGACCTTAACAAAACTTAATTTCTTAAGTCATTTTTTAATTCTTTACTTAGTTGAGTAGTTCTAGCTATAATATGAATTTAAAAGTCATGAAGATGATTTTTTTTTTGTTTCCCAACTAAACTCATTGATGGTATTGTGTCTTAGGTCTCTTTCGATCACTGAAATCAATCTCAGACACCTGTGATAATTAGTTTGCCAGGTGTGCCCAATAAAGGAAAACTATTTAAGAAGGATGTTCCACATTATTAAGCAGGCCACAGGTTTCAAGCAACATGGGAAAGAAAAAGGATCTCTCTGCTGCCGAAAAGCGTCAAATAGTGCAATGCCTAGATATTTCACAAAAACATAAGCGTGATCATCGTACTGTGTAGAGATTTGTGGCAGATTCAGAGCACAGATGAACAACTTTACAACTGATGCTCTCAAACACATTAAGAGGCAAGAAATTCAAGAAATCAACTCTTGACAAGTTCAACATAGCTGTTAACTGAAAGTAAATACAGGTGACTCTACATGGAGTTAATGAGTAATTCCATATTTTTGTTCTTCATAGTTTCAATGACTTTAGTCTACAATGTAAAACATTTTAAAATAATGAAAAAACACCGAATTTAAGGAGGGTCCAAATTACTTTGACCATAAAGTTGACCAAATGAAGCATAAAATATCTTGGTTTTATACTGTCTGCAATTAAATCAAAGCCAAATGTAAATGTAACAACCCGTTTTTCTCGAGCTTTGTATAGAACCATAACATCATGTTGTCAGATTTAATGGCCCTGGAGCCTCACGGAAACCTCTGACCTTGTATTCTGGCTCATGTCGTTATGAGTAAAATTGGTCAGTGTTGCGTGAAGAAGAGGTGAAATTCCACTTGAACCTCAAGTTTCTCTTTCTTAATGAGCAGCATGGGGCTGCAGTGCTCTGTGTGAATGCTCGGGGCACAATGTGTATATAAGTGCAGTGTAGCATATTTATCTCTGGCTTATATGTGTTTATCTGCTGATGAACTACTGGCAAGAAGAATGAACTCAGCTGACAGAGATTAATCAAGACTGATCAGCTTGCTGTGAGTACAGTACACACACACTGCCGAGAGTTTACAGTGCTAATGTAGTGTACTTTTATTCTCTCTTTCATTGTTCGTGGTCTATTATAATCTTTACATCAGACGTGTCAAGTCCTTTACTTGTAGAAATATTGGTTATCTGTACTTCACTGAAGTAATTATTTTTCAGATGACTTTTTACTTCTACTTCCTTCCATTTTCTCATTCTGGCTTCTCATCGTATCCTCCTCATGATTGTAGTTTGATGAGATTTATTAACATAGACCAGTATGAACCAATAGGGCGTTGGAATGGTATATCACAACTGCACACATAACGTCACACTCCAGCAAGAACATAGCAGATGTATGTAGCCTAGTATGAAGATGATCCGTGCAGAGATTCAAGATAACTTGAGCCAAATGCCCAACTAAGGTTTAATAAATGTAATATATTTGCATTGTAATAAAATGCATTCATTTGCAATGGGCATATATGCAGCTGAAACAGGCAGCCTAGTAGAGCTTAGATTCTGTCTGGGTTGGGTCGGGCTCCAGGAAATAGTCCAAAATGTAGGCATCTGTTTTTTTATTCTATTTTTATTTTATATAAAGCTCTGGTGTGATAATCACAATGTTGCTAAGTAACCAATTATTATTGTTCACGAAAGCAAACGAAATAGCGAAAACTGAAAGTGAAAAAACAATTGTTAACTGAATCTAATAAAAACTGGTATTAAAAGGAAAAAACATAACTAACTGGAACTGTATTGTGTTTATAAAACGAACTAAAACGAACTGAAATTACTGATAGATACAGCACAACAGCGGCAGCGTGCGGCACCTCATGGTCCATGGCGTTTGTTCTCGTTTAAAGCACTCGCGCTAGCCGCAAAATACGACAAAAAACAGAGAAACTGCAAAATTATGTATGGGACTACAATATGAGCGTGAGGGAGATAAAAGAGAAACAGGAGTTACAGTGTGTGAGAACATTTACCTGTGAGTAGCTCATACCTGAACACGCAAATCTCTCTCTCTCTCGTTTCTTAGATTGATCTCTCTGATAAGATGTGTGAAAACTAATAAAAACTAGCAAGCCCACTCTAAAAACAAATTAAAACTTACTGAACTGTAGGAGAAAAAATAAAAACAAAGTTTAAATTTAATTTAAACTTAAATTAAAATGAAAAATGTAATCACGTAGTTCTGGGCGCACATGAACACCTTCGTATTTAACTTGCAGCACTGTGTGTAGCTGTTCTTAAAAATCATTTTAATTAAATAATAGTTCTATGCTTCTATGTTACAGTATTAATTAACATTATTCTAATCATATTTCGCTCGGGCTGGGTCGGGTCGGATTTTTTGGGCCCGATCTAAGCTCTACAGCTTAGTGCTAAATTTATCAACATTAACATTTAATACAACATTATAGTCATTATAACTTTTAGAAAAATGCGTTTACATTACTTTTACTTTTATATTTAAGATGTTTTGAAACCAGAACTTTTACACTTTTACTTGAGTAAAAAGTTTGACTAGAGTATATTTAAACTTTACTATTTATACTCCTACCTCAAAAATAAATGTCTATATTTTTGACACCTTTGCTTCATATTTTAAGCAGCATTACTGAAAAAGAATTAATTTTTTGTGTTCGTGTTTTCTCAGAGGATGTCTGAGAAACGGGAATAAAATCACGAATACACACATACACACGAGTTTACTGTAAAACTAGTAACTAATTCCTCACTAGGTCTACTTACTGTAGTGTATGAAGTTAGCTGTTTACATTTCCCTTCCACCTTAAAATACATTTCCCTTCCACCTTAACAGTTTCCCTGCATTAAAACACATTTTCTCTACTTTAAAACACAGTTTCCTTTTTAGACTGTAGTAGATGTGTATAAGTGTTTTAAGAGTTCTATAAATTTCTGCTCAGGTTGTGCAGAAATCATAGTCCATATAAAACAGAACAGCAGCATTTAAGGCAGATTATTAAATCAGCAGCATTTAAGGCGGAATGGTAAATCAGCAGCATTTAAGGTGGGACAGCAAATTCGTGTGAGTTATTTATGTAAAGAAAAGTGTGTTTGTGTGTTTGAAGCGCATTTTAAGAAAGCTAGGTAGATAGCAAGCTACTACTTACTACGACAGCAGCATTTAAGACGTAAATTAGAAGCATTTAAGGTGGAATAGTTTATTAGCAGCATGTCAGGCGAAAGGTGGGAGAGCAAATTCATGCTCAATAACTCATTCCACGAGTTATTTATGTAAGGAAAGTAGTGTTTAAAGTGCATATTTAGGAAAGCTAAGTAGATATCAGCTACTTACACGTGTGCCGCGACAGCGGCATTTAAGACGGAATGGTAAATTAGCGGCATTTAAGGTGGAATAATAAATTAGCAGCATGTCAGGCGGAAGGTGGGATAGCAAATTCATGCTCAATAACTCAGTTCATGAGTTATTTATGTAAGAAAAAGTGCGTTTAAAGTGCATATTTAAGAATGCTAAATAGATAGGAAGCTACTTACACGTAATGCTGTAGCTTGAGCAGCTCGTTTGCCTTAACTTAGAGGCCAACTGACCAATAATGATCCAGGCAGGTAAACGAGAGGAATGCTGACATTGAAATGGTATGATCCACTTTAGGGGTGCTTAAAATCGTAGCACAATATTCTTCCAGGCATAGATACTGCGTTGTTTTTGTAGTATTTACCATTATAAGTTTTAAGGATGTTGAAATGATTGGACCGCCCCAAACTATGATTTTTACCCCTAGGAGGGGTTGAAGTTTTAAATTGAGGGGACTGACCCCCCACCCCCTGTAATTCGCAGCCTAGTGGACAAACACTGTTTCACACAGAGCTAGATTGGTTTGGATAGTAAAATTGTCATTTAAAAAGTGCTTTTAATATTTATTCAGGTTATTTTTGACTAATATTAAAGTATTTTTGATAATCTGAAAAATATTAGTGTGACAAAAAAGCAAAAACAAAAGATCTGTAGGGGGGCAAATACTTTCTTACACCACTGTAATGTATTACCGTACCTATTGTCTGTGCCCCCTGTCTTCATGGCATGTCCATTATCCTTGCACTATTGTACTGTGTGTTTTTTTGAACTGAAGTTGAACTGAAGTGAACAGAATCCTACCTACCTTCTCGGTCTGTATATGTTCTCTTTTTTGCAAGAAATCCAAAAAGTTGGTGCGCCCTGATTTGCAGTATAACCTCAGCTGTAAGGATTGTGTTATATAAGTGGCACCATTGTCGTCAGCCTTGTTTCTTGAAGTGCTTTTGTTCACACGAAACCCAGTGAGAACTTCCTCAATTGTGGTATGTGCCTGAGGCAGAAGCGGTGGTGGGGAAATTCTTGCCCAAGCTGTCACCTCACCTCATGGTTCTCTTAGCTGTGGTGTTAACGAGGTCAAAAGAGTTCTTCTCTTCTCTTTTATCACTCTGGTTCTCAAATTGGTTCTAAACAATGATTTAGAGAACCTCCCATTGATTATGTTTGTCAATGGAGGCCACGTCTAAGTAAAAAAATTGCCATGAAATTAGCTACAGGTTACATCATCAGGCACGTCTGTGGTGTTATATGGCTTGGAGGTCTGTCTGTCACGTTCACTTATCTACTTGAACCTTATCTGCTTAACCCTCAGCTGCCATTTTCAAAGTGGTGACTAGCACGGAGTATGAAGTTTCACAGGGGAACGAATATGAGAAAAAAACGATGCTGTAGTTAAGCAGTTCATCTGTTGGTGTTGGTATATACAACTCTAGAAAAAAATAAGAGACCACTTAAAAATGATGAGTTTCTGTGATTTTACCAAAGTGGAAACCTCTGGAATATAATCAAGAGGAAGATGGTTTATCACAAGCCATCAAACCAAGCTTGAGTTTTTGCACCAGGAGTGGCATAAAGTTATCCAAAAGCAGTGTGTAAGACTGGTGGAGGAGAACAGGGACCAGGAACTTTATGAATATGAACTTGTTTTCTTTGCATTATTGCATTAATGAGGTCTGAAAGCTCTGCATCTTTTTTTTATTTCAGCCTTTTCTCAGTTTCTGCAAATAAATGCTCTAAATGACAATATTTTATGTTCATTTTACTCCTATAAATATACATATACCTATAAATAGTAAAATCAGAGAAACTGATTCAGAAACTGGAGTGGTCTCTTAATTTTTTTCCAGAGCTGTACATACATATTTATTTTCTATACCCATAAAATCATGTGCATTGTATGATTAGGAGGATCTATAATCCAAATTGTGTGGCATAAAGTAAGTAAACTTAGGAATATGTTTATATTAGGCAAAGAAACATTTGCGATATTTTGTTTTGTTTTTTTATGTACTCTAAAAAAAAAAGAAAAAAAGAGTTGTTTTTAATGAAATGTTGTGACCTTTATGGTGTACCTTATGTCTTGGCAGTGCACCATTGTAATTTCTTTTCTTTTGGCATTATATACGATCAGTTGGTACTTTTGGCAGTCTGGGCAGTGTGCCAAGTCCTGCTGGAAAATGAAATCTCTGCATCTCCCAAGTCCTGGTCCCTTGATTTCAAATGAAATGCAAATTTTACTAATTATCAATGATCAGAGAGGGCACATCATTGGAATAAGAGAAGCAGGATGGTCTCTTTTTAAAAATATCTGAATATATGCGGACACATAAGCAGAACTATTGCTTATTAAACTCCAATGATTCATTAAGTCCACAGGCCGTGAGCAGGTGATGTGAGTCTGCAATGGAGGAAGAGGTGGAATCAGCTTTGGCTATGCAAAGCAAGCTGATGATTATCATGACCTGCACCAAATCCCATAATCAGATACAGATATGTTTAGGGGTGGCATATTAACGTTAACTGTTTTCCATTACCCATTGGTTATCAGTAGAATAAATAAATATATTGAGCTATATTACACTTACTGTACTTTGTTAACAATTCAACTCAGGCTTTTACTGAGGATATCAACAGTAAATAATAGTCCTAAAATGCGTGTGTAATTAAAATACAGCATGATTAGTCCTGTTTACTAGTGCATCTCAAAAGTGAAAAATATATATTTGTGTTTAATATCGTTCAGTAAACGGTCACCTTATGTTTAAAGCGACACATTTAACTTTTTTTTATTTTAGGTTTAAACTACATATTCTAGTAAACTGGGTTAAGGTTAGGACAGTAATTCTGGTTTAATGAACCTTTAGCCAGGTACAAATGATTTGGAATATGTCACTTTACATGTAGTGTAATGTATAATTTCTGTTAAATTATGATATTCTCATGATCTTCAGATTTTCTGAGATGCATTAGTAATTGGTTTGTGCCAAAACCAATGCAATAATAATTGCAAAAATGTTTTATATAAATATAAATGAAGTAAATACTGAATCCAAACAAAACCAAGTTTAACACAGTCATATTTCTTGTCTTCATTTTCTTAAACAGGATATTTTCTCGCAGAAAAAGAAAGGATAATAAAAGGTAGGTAATGTTCTTAAAATGTTTAATTATATCCATGTATCAAATGCAGTAATTTTTCAAGTTTCTTTTGTATTCCACAGGTTTCCTTTCTCCAAACTTTTAAAGAACAAATAAAGAAATCCAATTTCATGCAGTCTGTGCTGTGTTTATTTGATTTATTTACATGTGCCATGTTCTGTTTTTCTTTAGTTGTTTACATGTGTTCTGTATTTTTTTTTTGTATGTTTTAGGCAGCCTCCCTATATTCTGGCACATCATATCATGTTCATCTTGTTTGTATAAATAATAAAAGCTGTTGCAAATAATGTGGTTCCTATTCATAATCCAAATAATTCTGCATAAAATCTTCAAGTGGTGACTTCAGAATATGGACAGATCTTTGTATTCTTTGACTTCGTTCTTTTCGTGGTGAACTCTCCATAGCTGCAAGCTGAAACTTCTCCATCTTCTTTTCAACCTTAAATAAAAACATCAGATTCACTTTTAGCGACAGCATTTACAAAATGTGATAATTATTATTAACATAAAACATTTAATAAATATTACTAATAATACTCTCTCATGGGTTGCAATATTTGATTCTCATTTATTAACATGACCTAAATATAAATAAAAATGTATAAAAGACATCACTAATAAATATTGCACTGATTACAAATTAGAAAATGCCCACACATACATCTAGACCTAGTTACCAGCCTGAGAGGTATATAGTAACTGTAATAAATCTCCTTTATTTAATGAGAGGACCAGCCTGAGAGGGGTACAGTAAGTGTAATATGGCTCAATATATTTATTTAGACAGTGGCCATTACACTAAGCAAAATACTTTGCAGCAAAGTGTCAATAAGGTATTGCTAAACAAACAGCTAACTAGGTAGTATCTTGTCTATAATCACACAGTCCCACAGCTAACTAGCAAGATAGGTAGCGATAATTTAGCTAACTAAGTTACTATCTCAGATTCTACAGTAGTAATTATCTTCCACACAGTCTGGCTGTATTTATAAATAATTGATCTAGTGTCCGTGTTTGAAGCTCTTTCTGAAATGAACAGAGGAGCTTTATTTATTTAGTTAGTTAGTTTAACAAGGTACATCTGGATATCTATCTTAATTTAATATGTTTACAAACCACAGAGCAAACCGTGGTTAAAGTGAGGATTTCTACACCGTTTAAGTGATATTACATGGCCACAGTGGTGAGGTAAATGCCCTGTTTTCAGCTGTTTTACACTCACCTACTCGAGAGGAGCAGCGGAGGGGGCTGTGACTCGCGTTGAGCGGCTCTGAGCCGTGAGGCGCTACCTGTCACGTGATCTTCGGAGCGTGATGTGATTGGCTGGTTGTTGGCTCGATTGAAGACTGAATCGACTGCTCATTCTGTGTGTCCCGGATGTTGACAGCGAATTTTGAGCGTTGTATTTTAGCAGTCGAATTTGACAGGTCGAATTTGAGCAACCTGAATTTATTTTAATTGAATTTTTAAAACTTGAATTTTCAGAGGCAAAAAAAATGCAATAATTCAATGTAAAATAATTCAGTGCTAAAAATTCAAGTGCTTTTAAATTTCAAAGTCTGGTGACACTGTTTTACTTCCATAATCTTCCCTCAGTATTTACAATGGTGGTGGAGATCACTGTCAAACATGACAGTTTAAGTTTTCAATTCATTTTGATTGATGCAGCAGTTCTTAGGGTTTTTTCACTTTATAAATTAAAATCAATATGTTTTTGAGTGGGGATGGAAAAAAAAATAAATAAATGGTATCTGTGTACTATAGCATGACCATGCCTGGTTTTATGATAATGTCATATAATTTATGCACCTACATCACAAGATCAGCCTCTAAATAGAGAATCTGGCACTATTTACTGTCTACAATGCTGCTAATGCTGCAAAATCTCCACATCCACAAAACACTTGTTAAAAAAAAAATATATATATACACAGTACTGCTGACACTCTGCTGTGCACAAACACTGTGTTTATATGAAGTTAAATGTTGTTCTTTTTTTGTAATTACATAATTCATGGCCTAATTACAGGCTTTCTGGAATTTTCATCTTCATGTTGCTGCTTGCATGGCTATAAACCAAGAATTGTAGAGGAAAAAACATACAGAAACAGCAGTAATTGGTTCTTTCTGATGATGTGGTATGTGGCAGGGGGGTGCTACATCAAATAGTATGTTTTAGGGTGGAATAGTCTGGAAATTGAGCTCTGAAAACTGCCTAGAAACAAACATTACACAAAAAAGAGCTTGAAAGAAGTTATGTACTGTATTTCAGTATGTAAATAAGTGGATGTTCGTATGCATTCTTGAGCGTACAGAACATTTCATTTCAAAGCATAAAGTCAGCTCTCAATCTCTCAGCTCAGAGTCATTATATCAGCCTGGTGTCTAAGTCTTTGTGGCCTACTTTTCCCTGCTTTTTATTACTAAACAGTTTTATTCGGATGTTCTGGAGTCTCTCGTGAGATTTACTGAGCATCAATGAGGTCCATTATGGAAATGCATTATGTAAATTTGATCCGAACCAAAATGTTTTGGGACGCTGTTCAAAGGCAATGACTGATGACTAAATTTGTCTTACTAAAGCAGCATTATGTAAGCATTGAGTAAGACTTTCCTGCTACTGGGCTCCCATTACAGTAAAGAAAAGTCATTTGCTCTTTTGTCCACCCTTTAAAAAGACACATTTTACACATGCATTTCTGGACAAGCTGAGATTTATTTGCACATACATGCCTTGCAGCATTCCTACCCACTTTACCGTATTTTTCACACTATAAGGTGCACTTAAAATCCTTTAATTTTTTTCCCAAAAATTGTCAGATCACTTTATAATCCAGTGCACCTTATGTATTACTATTGTTAGAATTCTACCAGTCAGATAGTAAGGAGCAGTAAATTCACTCCACTGAAGTACAGCGTTATACATGAGGTTAAGTTTATTCCTCCAGCACCGAGACTGGAGCAGTATTAGCATTGGCTGCTAACCGTGATAAGCGCTAGCTCTTTCCCTGTTCAGAGGTGAGTATTATCAGCCTTTAGCCTGCTGCTAACGCCGGCTAGCACTGCTGGAGCAGCATTAACATAAGCCACTAACCATGCTAAGCGCTAGTTAGTTACTTGACAGCTTAAGAGCTAATAGACGCCCATGCAGACCAACATCTCACTAGGTGCAAGGAGGACAAAAAAGCACCATCTATTCACCAACCCAGAGTAAGCAAGGCCAGTTGTGCTCTCTCAGACTCTGGCTGCTGATGCCATGCAGCATTATCAAATTGGATTCCAAGTGAAAATCCTTGAATTTTGTGTTGTTCTTTAAAGGTCTCATTCCATTGTTTTTTTTTTTTAAGTAATTTTAAAATGTCTATTGTTTTTGTGAAAAAAGTGCTCCTGTGATCCAGTATAATAATGCTTTAGTCCAGTGATGGAGTGTGGGTGGAGGGGACGATAGGATTTTGGCTCCTGCTCATGAATATTTATACAAGCAAACACATCGCCTCTGATTGGCTAACAGCACTGTGACACCAAGAGACGGACAACAGTTAGAAACGTTTTAAAATAAAGACATTTGTACACTAATAACAGTCTTTGCAATGTTTTATGTTACTTTACAACATGTGTAATGCCCAGCTAAGTGCACACAGAGGTGGGTAGTCCAGGTCCACCCAGGCAGTTGGAACAAAACTTTTTATATAAAAATTTTATCTAGTGTAAACAGAACTGTTGTAAAAAAAAAAAAAAAAAAAACACACCTACCTATCTCAACTGTATTTGGCTGGTGGTGTTCCATAGACAAATTCTGACCATTTGTTTCTTAGCTCTGAATTACTGGGCAAAGCATATAACACTGATGTGTTATTTGCACAAATGACAACGGAACGAACTACCATGCTGTTCCTAGCACTGTTAGCTCCTATCTGACAAAACAGCTTTGTTGCCTGGCTTCAGCTCTACCTGTGGGCGGCCACGAGCCAAAGTGGGCGAGGTCATGAATACTTATTCACTGGTTGACGTAGACACGATGCTTTTTCTGATCGACTTGTTTTACTGAATATTTTTTTACTAGTTACTGCAGACAATGGAGTTTGAGAAAGAATTTTTATGTGCAGCATCTATATACAACTCAGAGAGACCTAAAGTATTTCACAAAGAACAAGAAAAAGTGAATTTTAGCAGAAGGACACCTTTAAAACAAAAAAGGCGGGATATTGCAAACTCATTACAGAGATTGACCCTAAACATGAGGCCAGTTAGGTAATCTGAGAGAAAGCAGATTGAAACCTTGCTGGAGTCTTGGAGTCCTAGAGTTCCTGTGAGGTCTTATTACCAGCAAACTTTATTCAGGTTTATATGCACTGTATTCAGAGCTAGCATTCACAGAGGTAACCATACGAGAAAAGCTTGTCCCATCATTTTTCTTTTCTTGATTGGACGCGAGCAATGTGTAAACCCTCTCTGCCTCTCAGTTTCAAAATGAGTGGAGCCACTGGAGGCGGAGGGCATTAAATGGCCCTGAGCTTCAATGATTTATTCAGGCTTCTGGTGGAGGCGGTGAAAAGTGACGAAGCTGCACATCTTTCAGCGCTATGTGTCGAGAGGGAGAGTGTGTGAGAGTGTGTGTGTGTGCAGTAGAGTACATGAGGGGTAAAATGAATGTCTGCAGGAGGGTAGGTGTGTGCAAACTGTTTGAAATGGTCAGCGTGCGCCGGTAAACGTGTGCAGTACTTATCTTGAGGCATATTTTGTGAGTGTTTGGATGCTTGTGTGGGTTGAGATATGTGTTTTCGGCCCTTTGAAAACTGCACCTATTATCAAGACCACGGTGCACAGTACACAACACCCCACCCCCCCACCAAGCCTGACTCATACACTCCATAGACGTTGCATTCTCGCAGAATCCCTGTCAGCCTCCCACAGCCATTTCAGATGCACTCACAACTGGCCAGAACTCACAGAGCTCCTCGACTTGCGTCTCTTTAATATGGACGAAAAATGTCACCCTGACTGTGAAATGCGTAAGGGAAATAACATAGTGGGAGGTTACGTCTCGACCTTGACTCAACCTTGAAATTTGCAATGCTGTCATGCTAGATCAATATCAACATCATCAACATTTATTTGTATAGCGCTTTTTACAACAGGTGTTGGCACAAAGCAGCTTTACAGAAACATGATTACAGGACAAAGAATCAGGCAAAACATTACACATAGAAAATACAGAATACAGAACCCCCAGTGAGCGCGGAGGCAAGGAAAAACTCCCTCAGAGCTGCAGGAGGAGGAAGAAACCTTGGGAGGACCAAGACTCACATTAAAGGGGGGACCATCCTACCACTGGTCAAACGGCTTTTAAATAGAAATTTAAAAAGTCTTTTATACATCTATATAGGTTTTATGTGCTCAGGAGTGTAATAGCGCCACTAATGGCTTGGATGTAATCTGTAGTGGAGAGTAAGATGGTCGATGAGCAGCTGATCTGTGGTGGTGGTGGAGAAGAGCTGACTTCAGAAACTTCCATCAGTCTGGCCGGACAGGAGACGCGAGAGCCTGAGGGTCCAACATCGGTATCGGGTCAGACAGGTGGGCAGTCAGTAACTCGGAGGAAGGCAGAGAGATGGAATTAGTTTTGACTGGATTTATGCAAAACTGAGAATATTAAAACATTATCAGAGTGTGGCAAATGACTCCGGCAGAACTGAATAAAACAGCCTAACTAAAGGCAGAGAGCCAGAAGGTAACATAGACATGGAGGCTCCCTGAAACACCAGCATCCACCCACTCCACCGTCCACAAACCTGAGTGACCGTGTGCAGTGGGAGAACAACAGCACCAGCATCTCAGTTTACCACAATTTCCTCTGTCCATGAACCCCTGAATCTGCAGCCTTATCTAAAGGGAAAAACATTAATTACCAAAAGCTAAACTAAACAAGTAAGTTTTCAGTCTAGACTTAAAGATTGAGACTGTGTCTGAGTCCCGAACATATTCGGGGAGATTATTCCAGAGTTGAGGCGCTTTATAAGAGAAGGCTCTTCCTCCTGCAGAGCTCCTCTGAATTTTAGGCACTACTAATAAACCAGCACCCTGAGATCTGAGTAATCGCGGTGGTTCATAACAGGAGATGAGGTCTTGTAAATACTCAGGAGCGAGTCCGTGTAGGGCTTTATACGTTAACAGGAGAATTTTATAGTCTATGCGGAATTTGACTGGAAGCCAGTGCAGTGCTGATAGTACTGGACTAATATGGTCAAATTTTCTAGTTTTAGTAAGGACCCTGGCTGCAGCATTTTGAACTAGCTGAAGTTTATTTAAGTTACTGCCGGAACATCCAGACAGTAGCGCATTACAATAATCTAGCCTTGAGGTAATAAAGGCATGTACTAATTTTTCTGCGTCATGCAGTGATAGGGCATTTCTTAGCTTGGCGATGTTACGGAGGTGTAGAAAAGCTGTTCTAGTAACATTAGATATGTGTTTATCGAATGCTAGATCTGAATCTATGATAACTCCAAGGTTTTTAGCTGCTGAACCAGGGGTGGCTGAGAAGTCAGCCAGATTTAGCATTAAGTCTGATAATTTATTTCTAGCAGCTTTGGGGCCTAATAGGAGAACTTCTGTTTTATCACTATTTAATAGGAGGAAGTTGTGCGACATCCATGATTTTACATCTTCTACACAATCCTCGATTTTCTTTAATCTCACTCTGTCATCAGGTTTGGCTGATATGAAGAGCTGCGTGTCATCCGCATAACAATGAAAATTCACATTGTGTTTTCTAATAACTTTGCCCAGTGGGAGCATATATAATGTAAATAATAACGGTCCTAATATAGAGCCTTGTGGAATTCCATATCTTACCTTGGTATAACTGGAAGACATATCATTTATCCTCACAAACTGATAGCGATCGGTTAAGTACGATTTAAACCATGCTAAGGCAGTTCCGGTTACACCGACCATGTTCTCTAGTCTTTCTAAAAGGATAGTATGATCTATTGTATCAAAGGCTGCGCTCAGATCGAGAAGTACGAGTAAGGAAACACAGCCTTGGTCGGCGGCTATAAGTAGATCGTTTGTTATTCTAACTAAAGCTGTCTCAGTGCTATGATAAGGCCTAAATCCAGATTGAAATTTTTCATAGATCTGGTTTCTTTGCAGGTAAGAGCAAAGTTGTTGGGCTACAGCTTTTTCTAAAATCTTAGAAATAAACGGTTAGTTTGAAATAGGTCTATAGTTAGACAGTACACTAGGATCAAGATTTGGTTTCTTGATCAGAGGATTTGCAACAGTCTGCAACAGTCTGCAAGTTTTGCAAAGAATCTTTTCAATAATCTGAGGTTTACAAAAAGAAAGAAAATTGGTTTGACCTTAAACTTAGGCCTTATATTATGCTCTAATCATCTGCCAGATATAGCATAATAAGTTGCATTAAACAAGTGCGTAAATGTTTCGAGAATCACCCCTCACATTTCTACAGATCTTTAAGTGTATCTTTTCATGGGACAACACTGACATAATCTTAAATATCTGCCAGCTCCGTGATGTCATCATGGAGGAGTGGAAAAGCATTTCAGTGGAACCTCTAAAGCTCTGGTAAACTCCATGCCCAGTAGAGCTAAGGCAGTTGTGGAAAATAATAATGGCCACACAAAGAATTGACACTTTCCGAACTTTCCCGAAGGGATGTACTCACTTTGTATGTGCTGCAGAGCACAAACCCAACTTAAGTAAACAGAATAAAGAATAAAAAAAACAATGCTGTTCCCTTAAATGAGCTGCTGGTGTATCTTCACAGTGTGAATGCACAGGTCAGTATCCTCTGCTGAGACACGCAAAAGCGCTGCTCTATTAAGATACCAACGCGCCAAAGTCATAGCACATCTGGCTCTTAAAGGGAATGACAACTGACACACTGATTGATTGGTTTATTTTATGTTACGCTCAAAACACACCCATGATTAATTAAGAGAATTAGTGCATTCCATTTTTCAGTTTCAAGCCGCTTAAGACATATTTGTTGTGCCCTCATGGTACCAAAGGCATACGGACACACCCCAAATCCAGCTGTGTGATCCACAATTGACTGGTGTGTTATAGATCATTAAAATAGTACCCTAAGATTGTGTTAAATACCTTATAGGCAAGTCTGTTCTCCTAGCAGACATCTTTTAAACGTTTCCTGGCAGTTATCTTCAGTCCTACAAGATCTGCCTCCCATCTCTATGAATGGGAGAAGACTGAAATACTCTAGACTCAAAGTCAAATGATGGTTTTAAAAACCTTTATGAACAGTTTGTAGAGTTAATCTCAATACTGCACACAGGAAAGAGTTTTTTAAGCTTCTTCTGGCTACTGCACTTGCACAGATTTCCACACCAAGACAAAGTTTCCCTCTCTTGCACGCTGACCCTCCTCCACTCACAGCATAACCAAGTAAGCTGATTGAGTGTTTTTGATGTGTAAACAAATGCAGACTCTGTAAAAACCAATTGGCAAAGGGCGAGCAATTGCACTTACAAACCAATTGAACCCCAGTCTGACCCAGCTATCAAGTAAACATCTCAAATTTGAGAACATTGTAATTTAACCTGGTATATTGCCCAGATGATTAATGCAGCTATAGAGAAATACTATATCTTCTGTTGCTCCACGTTGAACTGCACAGAAACAAAAAACAGGACCTTCTTCCTGTGTTTACTTTCCTGTTCCTGCCCCAAACAGGTCTGGCCATTAAAGTAAGAGAACGATAGAGGTGCTACTCTCTCTCTCTCTCTCTCTCTCTCTCTCTCTCTTACAGGTCAGTTGAGTATCAAAAAACGTTCTTTTGTTTTAAGGTAAAAATGCTACATAATGCTGCTTGAACTCATTAGAAGCTGAATCAAAAAATTGCCCTACTTCTCAAACTGCTCTGTCCACATGATTGCACTTCACAGCCATCTTCAGATATATGCTCAGCCCAGGGTGGTGAAATCTACTAAAGCAGAGAAGCACAACGGAAATAAACAACATATTGATCCAGGAAGCTCGCCGTGGCACGCAGAGGATACAGCAGCAGCCGGTTTCCCAGTTCATAACACACTTGTAAGTCATGTTAATCATTCTTAAAGGATTACTTATGGTGGAAAGAAGAAGGACAACAAGGCAGGTGCATAATTTGGAACCCTAAACCGTCGCTTCTCCACAACAACATTCCTGATTCCCACACACCTAAGCTAGTCTCATATAGCCAGATACTAGCCACATCATGCTCTCAGCCAGTGCGTGCTAGTCTGGCTCTGTTCTTGGTGAGTCTTGCAGAAGCAAATCGTGCATCATCACCAAAGCTGCCAATTCTGTCCAACCCAGTCAGTTCGCACAGTCTGGCAAAGTTCAGCCCACAAAAGCCACTTCCTACATGCAAAACTACTGTCAGAAATAAATGCAATGTTTGCAGAGCAAGTGGGACACAGCAATTGCAGAATGTACTGGTTCACTGGAGGCTAGCTAAAGCATTTGCATGGTTTAACCTTGCAATAGTGAGATTCTTGCTGGCCATTATTAAGCCACAGGCAGGGCTCAGTAATAACGTCATGCATTTATTATGCATTACGTAATCTGTTACTGTTACAAAGTTAAAAAAGAAGTTTTAAAAATAGAGAGATTACTTGAAAGGATTGCATTATATCTTAAAAAAGCATAATTATTCTTACTATGTCTGTTTCTAATCAAGTGTACATGTTTTTTTTAAATGCTTACCGAGAGCATCCCAGCATGAAGTGCAGTTAAGATGCATTGACTAAATAGAAATCCAGGGTGTTTTCACACCCTATGTTCTCCCCGTGTCTGCATGAGTTTCCTCCGGGAACTCGGGTTTCCTCCCACAGTCCAAAAACATGGAGATCAGGTAAATTGGATACTCTAAAATTAGCCAGAAAAAAATATTACACTAAACTGATTTGTATATGTATGTATATGTTATGTTTGTGTATAAATGTATGTATGACTGTGCCCAGCTATAAATTGGCACTCTGTCCAAGGTAAATGCTGTAGTGCCTGATGCAGTCCTCCAGGTGGACAGTCGTTTCCGGTTGAGAGTACGCTGTGCGCTATTGGCTGCCGCTTCTCATGAGTGTGTGGATGAGTGCTGAGTTTAAATGGTTGTGTGTAAAAATGTGTAGATTGTAAAGCATCCCTGGGTTTATAGAAAGGTGCTATATATGTATAACTTTATTCATTCATTTATTCATTCATTTGTTTGTAGAATGTTAATTATGAGTTCAAAAATTCAGTTCAGCTGATACGGACTGGCGCCACCTCTTTTGATTGGACCAAACTCTGTTCCTCTGTTCGCAGATGCTTTCACACCTGCTACTTTGATTCAGACCCAAACTGAAAAGTAAAAAAATCCAGATCAAACAAGGTAGGTGTGAAAGCACAACAGCAACAACAACAACAAAAAAAACAGATCACTGCTATTGGATATAGCAGTATGTAAATAGATTTGGAAGTTCTACTTCACACCCTTATAAATGTGCACATAAGCACATGTGCCCAGGAAATACATAATACCAGGAGTTACCACCCACAGTGGACAGTGCAGTATGTACTATTTTTTTATGAAGCTGGGCTTTTAAGGATTTACGGATGCAGCACTACAAGCGCAGAGACACTCCAGACAGAATTTCTTACATTAGTTCTAGCACATGATGACCCAGAAAGAGACAATTTTGGGCACAGTTTGTTACACTTCATTAAATTCTTGTATAAGACTTGGGAATTGGCAAATAATTTGTTGCTATTGTAATAAGAGCCCTGCAATGATTCTCAGTAGTAAGAGAATATTTGGAGGTGAACTGTTTGCAGCTGAGGCAGGCAGATACAATGTCATTTTTATTAGTCTGAAATTAATGTAGATTACTGTGCAATTTGGTTCTTTATAACCTCACTTATAAACTGCTTTTTAAAATGATCTATAAATATAAACAAATATAAAAAAATATATGCAGCAGCAGCATTAGCTTAGAACAGGCTAGCGCCCAGCCAAGGCACACTCACCCGCAGCACTGGCTCGTCTTTTATGAAAAATATTTAAAAAAAAACATCAGTCACCTCGGCCGCAGTTTGATAGCCGGAACGGTAACCAGGCTAGGCTAAGCTAAGCTAATAGTGAGCTAAACCAAGCTATGCTAACCTAACCAGAGTCTTGCAGGCGCAGCTAGCGTGCCAGCTAGCTAACCAACACCACCCAGCAAGCAGGCAGAAATGCTCACAAGTGTGCAGCTTTCACATGAAGACGACTCTGTGGAGCAGGAGAGGAGAGTTTCAGCATTATTTCACGGTCCTAACGTTTACCAACCCCCTTAAATTTCAAGCTAACGTTTGTGGTGTTAGACTGTATAAACCACAAGTCGTTTTGTAGTTACAGTTCTGTTACAGTTCACTTGTTGTGGAACTACTTTTTGGCAGAAGTCACAGTCCATATTAAAGCATATTCATTATCAATGTATCTTTAATTTTCTTTATTCATTTTGTAAAAAAAAAAAACTGTTATATAAAGCAATAAAACACTCAAAGTTGTGTGTTATCGAGACCTAATTACAGCATTCATGTTATTCGCGATAACACCCTCCCTCTTGTGTTCTATTGCTTAAATACAATATTTAGGTTTTATAAGAAACACTTTATTTGAAAAGACAAATAATGCAAAAGTAATCAAAAATAATTTTAAAATAGTCAATAATCCTTGATATTACGTTATAATTCCATTTGAATCCGTAATCTGTACCAAATTACATTTTTAAAGTAACCCTCCCATCTCTGTTTATTTGGCATCATTACGTAAGAAACTCACACTAAGAAAAACACTTTTGTGAACTAGATGTATAGATCAATATACACTCTTTCCTCAGCAGGAGTTCACTGGAGATAATGCTCTAGTCAGGAATGTGTTTACTCATGATGCAATCATGGATTCTTAAGACACGCTGCCCAAATAAGAGTTCCTTCCCTCTTGCTCTAAGCTGCAACATGAGTGTGTGTTGTTGCACCACGGATGGGGAGGCAGTGCGCATGTCGAGATTTTAGGATACTGAGTCAACATGATTCACTTACATAAAGGCGTAGACTCTGCCCTGCAGACAGTAAATCATCCAGCTGCGAGAGCTGAGCCATCCGCTCTCTCACAGCGTATTTATTCATGTTTCAAACTGAAAAACAATGCTTCGCTTTTTATTCCTTCTTTTCCCTAAGAAATACAAATTCACTGACTTGTAAACAGAAAAGATGTTTTTTAAATATTTTTTTCAAATGAGTTTTAGGTGAATTTACACTTTGCAATTTTAAGTGGCTAAGTCATATTCAGGTACAATCCCAACAATAAAAAAAGAAGAAGCGACCAGGTTTAAATGGGATCATTGTTGTTTTTTTTAAATAGATAATGACATTGACATGTCACGCAATACAAACATTGACAATTAAATGCCCACACTTGCATTACTTGCATACATTCTTAAGAAGGATTCTTCAAGAGTTCTTTAGAAGAGGCAATTGTTCTATAGAGACTGTAAAAATTGTTTCCTTGGAGGTAGTCACACACACACCAGGTGATCACAAAGCATCCAAATAATATTTAATGCACTTTTTAATCATGATGCCGGTAATACAAGACACTATATCAGCTCTAAGCTTTCTTCATATTTCCATCTGTGTTTGTCGCTTGTCAATCTGTCATGTCGTGTTGCTTAAGATTAAATTGACACCAAATTGTGGCTATAAATCAAGTCCTCCTACTGGCCTACTAGTGTGAACTCCTTGGCTTTGGAAAAATGAATGCAGCCAAATAAATGCTTAATTTATCACATTTTACACACATATACGAATATCCAACAGCCTTATCACATATCCCATTTTCTCTGTGATAATCTCTAATAGTTATAACACAACAACAAGCTGTGTTCCATGTTGCTGCTTTGCCAGGCTAGAGAACAGAGCGATTCCTTCAGGTCGGCCCATAGAGACCAGTCAGACTCTATCTTGCTGTGCTCCTTCGGCTTAATTAACCATGCACATGCCCACTCCACACCCGCCAGACCATAATGAGCTTGTTGGCATGGGAGGGTGCGTCTACCCGTCTCTTCACTCCCCAACTCTGTCTCCATCTTCTGAACGGAAAAACAGTGCCTCTTCCAGCTGTGGCTAACAGTGCAGTCCTTTTCTTGCCTCTGGGCAAACGGTGGAATTGATTGAGTGAATCAGTCTATAGGTGATTAAAGGTACATTCGCTCACAGCTGTTTCAGCTGAGCCTGTAGATCCTGTACACTCACACGACGGCATCCCAGGTGGTCCCATCAAGGTTCAATTGGTGATAAATTTGGTGATGGGGCAGGCCAAGAAATATATATATATATATATATATATATATATATATATATATATATATATATGTATATATATATATATATATATATATATATATATATATATATATATATATATATATATATATATATATATACATATATATATATATATGTATATATATATATATGTATATATATATATATACATATATATATATATACACATATATATATATATATATATATGTACCTATAACTACCTATAACTACTACTTTTAACTACTTTTAAGTACAATAACATATTTATGAACCCATATGAAGTGAACCTCATGGAAATAAGATTAAATAAAAAAAATTAAAATATATTTTTTTAATATATATAAAAACGTTTAAATGTAAAACATACTTTAATCTTCTTTTATATACATAAAAACATATATACTACCGACGCTTACTATGGAGGACGAAAAATGACATGACAAGTATAAATAAATAAATTCACATATAAATTTATTTATGAATAAATAAATATATAAATAAATAGCTAAATAAATACATGCATAAATAATTGGAAAGATAAATAAATAAATAAATAGATTTCATATATTCATATATTTATTGATTGATGTATTTCTACATTTATTTATTTATTTTATATATCTGCATTTAATTATTTAATTATTTATTTCAACATTTTTACATTGATTTATTTATTTAATTATTTATTTCAACATTTCTACATGTGTTTATTTATTTATTTAGTCAATTACTTATTTTAACATTTATTTAATTATTCATTTACGTATTTCAACATTTCTACATTTAGTTATTTATTTCCACATTTCTTCATATATTTATTTCTGTATGCCTGCATTTGTATGTTAGAATCTGGTTGCCTCTGTTTGATTCACATTCCTGCTTTAAAGCGAGGATAGGACCGCCTTCCTAATTACCATACAGATGCAGAAATAAATAAATACATGAAGAAATGTGGAAATAAATAAATGTAGAAATACATTAATAAATAATTATGCAAATACATGCAGAAACACATAAATCAATAAATAAATATATAAATAAACAAATGCAGAAATACATCAATCAATAAATATATAAATAAACAAGGTCCATACATGAAAATATGGAAATAGAATTTTAAGTGTGTACTTTTTCATGACAAAATGTACTTATTTATTTATTTATACAATTATTAATGCGTGTATTTATTTATCTATTCATTTTTATGTGCATTTATTAATTTATATTTATGCCATTTTTCGTTCTACTGTCTTAATCCTGTCACCCTTTGCGGGCAGCGAAGTGCTGGGTGTCGCTCTGCGCATGCGCGTCCCTCTCTCGGTAAGTGAGTTAGTCAAGTTAGTTAGGTTATGTTAGGTAATGCCTTTTCGTTCCTATCAGTTTAAATCCTCCCGCATTACTTTGCTTCTATTTGTACTTTCTTTAATGAAGAATGTAGCGGGTATCCCGAGGGCACTGCGCTATGCTGCGCCACGCTGGGTGATATTAGAGCTTAATAGTGTTTGAAAGAGGGCTGAAGAAGACAGGAGAAGTCACCTGAAGAAGAAGAGAAGCGCTCTCGGGTTTTCTTATTTATCTGAGCTCCTGTCGGTGTGAATGTGCCCTTCGCCCCGGGCTTTATCTGCGGACTGTAACGCTAGGTTAGATTAGTTAACTAGCTACTGCGCCATCTAAAAACCAACCGTGCTGGAGGCTAGCTGCTGTTTTAAAGGACACACGCGCCCTTGTCACAACTTTTTTTTTATGTTAAGACGACATTAGAACGATATTTATCACGTTCGTCCGGTTTTTGGTGGCATTTTTGGGTAAAGTGGAGGGAGGGAAAAGTTCAGGCTCCTCTGGCTGCGGCAGCTTTTAACGTTGGTTACGTTAACTTACGTTAGTTAGCTAGGTTAACTCGCGTTAACTAGCTTTCGCCTAGTTAGCTAGCTAGCGAAGTTAACGTTAACTGGCTATGCTAACTAGTTAGTTTAGCTAGCTAGCTTTTTTTTCTAAACGCGCGTCGTTGACACCGAGCTAATGCGGGGTGTGTCTGAAACGTCAGATGTGCTGCCTAGTTAGTGAGCATTCTGAGGCAGGAAGGCACCCAAGCTTGTCTGAAGCGAAGTTTAACCAGTAATTTAACACTAGCCTTCTGGTTTAATGTGTTTAAATGCTAGCTAAAAGCTAATGAAAACACTCAACAGCCAAACATACACAATTAAACAGCAGTGAACTGTTTATAGACTGCCAGCGTCAGGACCTGCGTATTTTATCCCCTTTTGATTCGGATACACGAATCTTAATCACTACACTGCCTTCTAAGTGATATATCTAGGTTAGCTAACTAGTTAACCTTGCTAGTGTTGAGCAGCAAGAGCATCAAGTCAGTCAGTATTTCTTGCGGGTTAGAAACAGGAGTAATGTAATGTAAGCCGGGGTGTTCTGTCGAGTTATGCTACCTTGTCAAACCGCGCTACCCTAGTAGTACAGTACAACTGTAAAAATGCAAAAGAAGTACTATATTAGAGCATGTTCCTAGTGGAATCACAGTAGATGTGGTTAGCTTTAGTATATTTGGATAGCATAAATCACTGTATAAATTTAAAGTTACGGCAATGAGAGATCATTACAAACTGCTTTTGTATTGCTTATTATATTTTAAATACTAACTATTGCATTTTTTTTATTATTAATAATTTAAATTTACACTTTTTTCTGTAATGACTGAGTCCAGGTTGTAACAGATTCATTATTAAAAAAAACGAGAAATAATAAAAAAAAAAAGTGTACGTCGGCGCATGCGCAGTGCCTTTAGGAAGCACTTATTTATGGGTAGCACAAATCGACAGAACACCGGCGAAGCTGCAGCTAGGCAAATCGTGTGATATAACTAGGTTATAACCTATCCTAAGTTATCTAGGTTATCTTTGTTAGCTAACTATTGGTTATAAACAATTCTGTTCTAAAAGCATCAGACAACTCTAGGTAGCGTTAGCTAACCTAACTTGTTATAAGCTGACTGTGTAGCTGGCGTTGTTACGTTACTGTGTTAACGTGGTTCAGTGCTGCTGACAGTCTGTAGCCTGTGCCTGCTGTCAAGTTCAGCGCATTTGGCCGTGGCGTTTTTTTTTGTTTAGTGCAGCGAGCGAGGCGCAGGACTGAACTCAGTTTGTAAACAAGTAACTAGCAAGCTTATAACGCTGGACTTTTCCCAAGCCGCCGGATTCACCCACACAGTAGCTTCTTCAGCTCCCATAATATTAGTTTGGATTTTTTTTCGAGGGGCGTTCACCGTGGACGACTGACACAGGCTGGGTTTTAACTAGTTAGTTGGGTGGGCGAAATAACTGCAGTTGAGCTTAGCCTGCGTCGTAATTAGTTTAACGCTAGCTAACTACTTACTAAACACGCAGATCATTGCCTGTATGCTGCTCGCTGCCCGTCCGTCCGAACAGCCAGCTCTAACCTAGCGTTATTTATCAGAGCCGCTTATGTAACGCTGGCGATTCCGCATTCGACACCACAGCGAGCCGGCGGTTAGTCTGGGCATGTCAACAGCTCTGCTCCCGGGGCTTATTTTCGCTTTCAAGCGGGAGAAATTAACCGCTCTCTAGTCGCTTTTCGCTTTGACACGTCGTTTCGAGGTAGACACGGTACAGACTAAGGCAAAACTCGGGTTAAAATCGTAAAAAAAACGCCGTCCAAGCGTTTCGCAGCGCGGCTAGCCGCGTTAACCTAACTGACCTAACTAAGTGACAAACATGCGTGGCAAGTGAAGGCTCAACTAGCTGGAGGAATAAGTCTTGGATTTAAAGCCTGGAAATGAACTTGCTTTCTTCGTAATTCTAAACAGGTAAGTTTAACTAGCTAGTTTGTTTCCTAAGCTTCTCCTTTCTTTTATTTTCTTTTTTTTCACAATAGTTATAAAAGTGTACGTAGCTATTTTAATTAGTGTTTCTAGGTTAACTTGCTAGTTATAGACTTACAGTACAGCTAACGTTAGCTAGGTAGCGTTAGCTAGTAAACCTAACTAGCACACATGCTCTATTTAACCTAACTGTCTATAATAATGAATGGCAGACATGCCCCTCACTCAAGTTAACTAACCTAGCTAAACTAGCTAAGCTAGTTAAGTTAGTTAAATAACCAGCGTTTGCTAACAAGTTAGCTAACCTTGCTAGGTTAGGTGGCAAACATGCGTGTTAAATAGAGGAACAACAATTATTGGATTTAAAGCCTGGAAATAATTTTCACTCATTTTAAACAGGTAGGTCAGGTTAGCTAGTTAGCAAACTAGCCTGTCTTCTCATTCCCCCGTTTTTCTTTGGTTATAACAGTTATATTATAATATAGAATAGTAGGAAATAAGGAAAAAAGTAGTATTAGTAGTGGTAGTAGTTAGTAGACTTTAGTTAGTTAACTAGCAAGGAAACAAACGAACAAACGAAAAATCACTTTGCAACACACATGCTCTACATAGCGGTTTACAATAATAATCGACAGACATGGTGATAATAGGTTAACTATAATTTAATAAATAAAGTAACTATAGGTAACTAGCTAGCTAGGTTATTGACTTTAGTTAGTTACTCTAGTTAACTAGGTTTGCTAGCTAACTATCATAGGATCTGGAAAGAATTAAGAGGCCACTTCTGAATCAGTTTCTCTGATTTTGCTTTTTAAAGGTATATATTTAGGTAAAATGAACATTATTCATTTTTGTTTTATTCTATAAACTACGGACAACATTTCTCTCAAATTCCAAATAAAAATATTGTCATTTAGAGCATTTATTTGCAGAGATTGATAAATAGCTGAAATAACAAAAAAGATGCAGAGCTTTCAGACTTCAAATAATGCAAAGAAAACAAGTTCATATTCATAAAGTTTTAAGAATTCAGAAAGCAATATTTGGTGGAATAACACTGGTTTGTAATCACAGTTTTTTAATGTATCTTGGCATGTTTTCCTCCACCAGTCTTACTCACTGCTTTTGGATAACTTTATGCCTGCACTCCTGGTGCAAACATTCAAGCAGTTCAGCTTGGTTTGATGACTTGTGATCATCTATCTTCCTATTGATTATATTCCAGAGGTTTTCAATTTGGTAAAATCCTAAAGAATAAACTCATCATTTTAAGTGGTCTCTTATTTATTTTTCCAGAACTGACACACTTGCCATATTGCTGACACACTTGCCTCTCACTTAACTAACTAGCTTAGCTAGCTAGGTTTACTACCTAGTTAACTTTAGCTGGCAAGGTTAGCTATCTAATAAATGTGACAAACATGTGGTGGAAGTGGAGGCACAACTAGCTAGCTAGCTAGAGGAAGAAGTAGTGTTGGATTTAAAGCCTGTAAATTAAAAATTAACTTGCTTTCTTTGTGATTTTTAAACAGGTAGTTGCCAGTTAAGCTTAAATTACCTTGGCTTAGCTTGTTTTCTCATTGCCTATTTATTTTAGTTTTCTTTGATAATAATTCATAATAGTGTAAAAGTGTATCCAGCTATTGCTATATGGTACATAGCTAGCTAGTTATAGACTAACTAATAAAAGTATCACTTTATAGCACACATGTTCTATATATCTAGGTTATAATGCTGAATGACAGTATTAACTCTTAGCAAGATTAGATAGAAATGTGTCTATTAGGATAGGAGGTTCAGTCTGCACCAGTCTGCTTTCAGTTGTCTAGTTAATCTAACTAGCTTACTACTTTATAACTCCCTCTTTGGTTAGCTAACTACATGGGTACCTTAAAGAAATGATTATTATTAATATTCAAGTTCAGTGCTGGTTTTAGAGCTTTGGAATTGGATGCAGTGGCTGTTCACGACCAACAGGTTGCACTACAGTGGTAGACTACTTCAGGGGTGTTTGGAGGACTGTATGGATTTTTTGTAAGATTTTTTTTACTGCCTTCAGCCCTTTCGGTACGTCAACAAACAGTTGCCACACTCCGGCTCCGGTTCGTGAGTATACGCTCTGGATTACTGAGGGCAGTTCACGCGCTTTATGGGAACGTATTTAATGCTGAAGGACATGGAAGCAGAGTAAGAAAAGAGGTAGCGTTAGATTTTTTTTCCTGTGCAGCTTAGATGTGAAGGAGTGCATTATCTGTTTTAATCTAAAACAGTTTGATCCACCGCTGTGGTGTGTCTGTGTTTTTTGTGTTTGTGTTTATTTGTCATATTTGGGTGTAATTCATATTGTGTGTGCTCTAGTATTGGTAGTATAGGATATTGCAGTTTTAGTATAGATAAACCGTCTTTAGTGCAGATAAACTGTCAGACTTTTTACTATGTTCATTACATATAAATTTTTTTGTCTCTGTGTCTACGTTTATCTGTTCGTTTGTCTCTCTGTCTGTCTACCTGTTTTTTTATCTATCATATAAATATTCATGGTCATCTCTTTAAAAAATATGCAGCTGTTATATTGTGTTCTAAATTGGCACACAGCTCTATTTGTTAAATGTTAACTGTTAATGTTAATGAAAAATGTTTTTTTTTTGCTTGTGAAATTATTTTATACTCATTCTCAATGTCTTGCAGCTTCGAGAGATGGATCGTGGCCTAAAACGCAGCAATAATCAGGATGAAAATCTGACTTTAGGGGATCGTACGATGAGAGGCCTGTCAACAGACATAAACAGCACCAACATGTCCAGCAGCCCAACCTCTGCTTCTAGCGACATCTTAAATGGACTGAGCAGCAGCATGAGCGCTCAGAGAGAGCTCCCTATGGCAGGGTCAACCATGGTGGGACACGGCACTCAGGAGAACAGTGCCAAGTTATTTGCTAAA